>NC_138584.1:17624348-17811316 GCF_964289735.1 Phaethon aethereus
GGAAGGGGATCGGGAATGCAGCGCTGGACCCAGAGTTACTGTGGCCTTTGCATTCGTGTTCTACCTGTTGAGGGAGGAAAGTGCTGTGCCTGTTGCCAAAGGATTTGGCAGCAGCAAGGTATCCTGCCTGCCGTCCAAGCAAACGCCCGGTTCCTCTCCTCCCCTGCCTTCCTCCGACCTTTTACACGGCTGTGCTCCACGCTGTTGATAAAGTCTATTTTCAAAAACCCTATGTCGTCCCTCCCAAAACAAATTTTACTGAAATGCAAACAGAAGGAATGATGCTGGTACATGAACCTTGCAACTGATTTCCGGGCCCCACCATGAGGTTTAAAATACTAATAGTTTTGAGCGAGTCATCTTCCTTGCATGCTTTAGCTCACACTTGAAAGCAGAATCCATGATTCACAATGCTGGAGAATACAGCAAATGTTTATTTTTCTCATATCTGACTGCTGTTATTTACAGTTGTTGGATAAAATTGTGACTGGCTGCAAAAGTGCAACATTTTCCATGGACCCATCCACACCGGAAAAGAAAGCCAGAATCACATTTTCCAAACAGAGTGGTCTAAAGCTACTGCTCCGGTATATGTATTACAAAATCAGAATACTATCCTCTGCAATATTTGCCACCATTTTTCTCATCTTTTCACTCTATATAAGGATTTTTTTTTCCTGTAGGATAGACAAGTGCACTGCATATATTGCCCATAAAAAATATAAATGGTGGGAATTAAAGTTTCTCCAAAGCTAGCTTGGAACTCAAGAACCACAGTTAATCAAATTGATTACCAATAGATCGCAGAGAAATAGGGGGTAAAAGGTAAATTCTAAAAACTGATATTTTTAATTTTTTTTTTTTTTCTTTTAGTGAGGATGAACACCCGGGAAAGCCCAAGGTGATTAAGTACTATAATGCGGTAATTCCTCCGATGCCTGAGCCCAAAGCCCCGGCACGACGTGAGCGGGCTGCTCTCAGCCGCGCGGACACCAGCGGCTGCTCTGTCGGGTTCGGGTCCTGTTCGCCCCCAGCAGAACGCCGCGCGCCGGCTCCTTGTGCCCGGTGAAGCCGCGGGAGCCGGGCTGGGTCCTCAGCGCCGCAGGAGCGCACGCTCAGGTGGTGCTGCGCGAGGGGAAGCCGGAGAGGGACAGCAGCAGCCACACCAACGTGTTCAAAACAAGAGAGGTGCCGCATTTGCTACCGGACCCACCGCATATCAAAAAGAGATTGAACCAGGTCTGCACAAAATCCTTTCCCACTCAAATATATACAGTTTGTGTGCTTGTGCACATGCTAAAATGTTGTCATTATTAAGACATGAAACTAAAGTTGTAATTTTGCCTGCAAACCCTATATCCAAGTTCTGTTTGACTAGCTGAATATACGTTACATGATTTCATAAATTGAATAAATGAATGAAACGGCTTAAAAATAAAGTCATTTTTTCTTCATAACTGTAGTCAGATATCTTTGGGAGGGAAACCGATTTTCTTTTTTCCCCTACCATTTTATAGAAACAGACATATCTAAATATCACGTATTGGGTAACACAGAGCTTTTTTAAGCTTCCTGTTCTTGCCTATTATTTAGCTTTTGTGCAGCTGTAGCCCTGAGAACAATCTGAGTTTGATTTTATAAAAACTGATCTTCACCTCTTTCTCTGACTGCATTTAGCTGTTGTGGAAATAAGGGGGGAAACATGCCTATTACAGCGGGAGAAGTTAACATACCTAAATGGCACTTCTTTTATAAAGGGAAGGTTGTAATAAGTCATGTGATTTAGAGTAAAGGCAGCACAGTGTGCAATGGGAGCAATTTTCTGCCCCTCAAACAGCACTTCAGGTGATGTTGTTCATCTTTCTGTGACTCGCTGTGTCAAAGCATGCCCAGAGCAGAGGTGTTCAGGGACCCGACAAGCCGTAAGTGTCCAGCTGAAAAACCTGGGAGATATCCCAGGGCTCAGAGAGTTCACTTTTTCAGTTGCTCTGATTTACTTCAGAATGCACCTTTAGGGAATTTATGTCTTCCATGCCTTTAGTTTCCCATTTCCTTTCTTGTCATCTTTAAAAATCCATTAAAGATCACAGAGACAGTTTCTCCGAGCTTCCATTTCTGAGGGGTTGAGGAGCTCCATAAAGTGCACAGCTCCAGAGGTGAACTGACTCTTTTACTCTCTGCACCTTGATGTTGTTAGGACGACATTTTAATTACAGGTGGTGGTTACAGACTGAGAAAACATGCTGAATCCAACAGGGAAACAAAAGAGTTTTCACTCATAAGGACTTAATGACAACTAGCTAACCAGTCCCCTTCTGTCTGAATAGGGGAATAATAAAATGCAAGATAAAATGGGGGGTTTGGTTTCTCAAAGTGTTTGTTCGACAGATTCCAAATTGTAGTAGCCCTGTGTTTGCCAAAAGCAAGCACTAGGCTTTTAAGGTGTTGCTAAAATAAAAAAGAAAGTTAGCTCCCTTAAGAATTGTCAGCGGCACTATTACAGCTTGCATATATAGTTTCTATACAAAACATTTCGTTAGTCGCATATGATGATTGGTATTTCACCTATTTGACAATATTCTTACAAGTTTCTCTACAGTAGAGTAAGTTTACATTAAAATGCCGCAGCACCCTTGCTATCATTAATTTAGATTTGTCTATCACCGTGCATGCTTGCTGCTTTGCCCTAGGTATTATAATAACTATAGCTTGCTTGTCATTTCCTGCTACCATTGCCTCTCCTGTAAAACTGCAGTAGCTCTATTTCAGCTTCCCCCGTTCCTGCCATCACCTTACCTATTACAGTAGAATAAAAGAACATTTCTCGGGTGCATCCATAGATATTTTCATCATATTTCAAATGCATTCGGACAATTGCTGCATGTTTGCACTAAAACAAATGGAATAATTCCCCACATCTCTTCACGTATGGAATATTTCCTTCCCTGTTCAAATTACGGCCAATCTCTATTTATGCAGAATTGGAAGGCAATGCTCCCGTATACACGCAGAGCTATTTGGTTTGTTGACACGGTATCGTATGATATGCGTACGTGTGAATACGTTCATACATGTTTGTTTTTTTAAAAAAATACACAGCATTTCCAAAGCTGCTTCAATTTTATAGCAAACCTACAGTTTAAAGTGCAAAACTTAGAAAGAAATGACAGGTCAGGTCATTTGGGTGTGGGCTAATTTTAAGGTGGCAAAAGCAGCATGTCATTAACACAATACCTTAATTACACACACTGTCTGTGACCGCACCAATTACTCTAACCAGGCAAGAGTAGTCGGATCAGCAGGACTGCCGACGAAACAGGCTGTACGAGTGGGCCACGCGTGGGGCACAATCTCTGCATGGTTTTGGGGCTGCCACGCTTTGCCCTCCCGTTATTTTGAAAAGAACGCAACCATTCTGCAACATTTTTCTGTCGCTAGAAAGCGGCAAGAGCAGATGCGGCAGTCGGAGCAATTTTACTCGCATAAAAACCCCAAAAGTCTGCTGCTAACCAACGTGAGCCGAGGGGCTCACCCTGCCCGGGCGCTGGGGGAGTTTGCCTCCCCCACAGCACTTGCAACCCAACCTGGGAGAAGGTACGGTAAGTGAATTTATTAACCCACGGGCCACGCAGGACAAGCGATGGAAACAACAAAAAGGCTGCGCGTTAACCCACGCGCATACCTCAGCGGATCCACGTTCAGCCGTACGTGCTAAATGAGACCATTAAAGACCGTAAAGCAAATGGCGTACGGAAACGCTGCCGCAGCCTTGTAACTAACGCTGTGTTACGCAGGGTAGAGTAAGTTTCTCGTAGTGAGCAGGGTCTCGTTGGATGACGTGTCTCTAACAGTACATTTCCACATAATTAAAGTGGACTCGGTTTAGAAAAATGAAAAGGCTAGAATGTAAGGCTCCGCTGCAAATAATATTAAATGGCATTATCAATAACAGAGATCCCAGGGTTTGCATATTAATTGTAAGAAGGTGCTAATTTGAGTGTTTTAAGCTTGCATTCACAAGCTTGTTTACATGCTTTGTTCCACCTGGACCTGTTTGGAGGTTTGTCAAAAACCTAACAAGCAGAAAAAGATTGCATTTGAAAATACACATACATGTTTAATTAAGCCAGGGCCACCAAACATTCCTCAATATATTTAGCTGTTGAGATTTAAGCACCACCAGAGCATCAGGCATTATCACCTTTTGAAGTACTGCAGAATCTTTAATATTTAAAGCACAAAGCAGACTTCAATATAAAATTCTAGCAGACCACAGAAGATTAAAGACGCATTATAAATGTGACAGTTTGTAAATGGAACACCAGTATTAAAGGGAACCCCCCTGATATTTTAAAGCATATTTTTCAGGTGTATACTAAATTATAAATACAATTAAATAGCAGTAATTATTCTCTGGGAGGGGATGGCAGCTTAACTATTCCAGAAAATAGTGATTAACTATAATGTAGGAAAGTGGTAATATGTGTTTTACCACACTGTTCTTGCAGCCAAACTTCACACAGAAGTAGAGTCCTCAGCTAATTTAAAACCACCCTGGGGTCCTACATCCGTGGGCACAACATCTTCCCTTCCATGAGGCAGGGAGCGGGGAGGGTTGCTTTCCTGGTGTCCAAACCTCTTGGCTTTTGCTTAAACTATACAGCTGTTCTCCATTACTGTAGATGCTGCTGATGCCAGGAATTGCAAGGGAGGGAGGGCAGCAGGGATACCACAGAGGAGTTACACCAGTACCTCCTGAAGAATTTTAATCCTGAATCAAGATGGACCGATGCTGCCTCTTCGCAGTCGTACAGGCAATTTTGAAAGACAGGGATCTGACCTTTCTGTACAGCAAATTAATTTGGCAATCATGTGTATCCAGACCAACAAGACTTGGTCTTGTTTTTTAATAGGTTTTAATTTAATAGGTTGCACCAAGCCTTTAATTCAGTAAATAAATCCCACAGTACCGGAATTGCCCCATTTCTTTTACTCGGCTCTGTTTTTCCAGAGGGATAAATACCTGTGGGGCTGATGGCAGCCATTCAAAACCTCAAGGACAAGATTTGGAGCAGACACTCTGCTTGCCACCTCTTGTGGGGAGTTAAGACAGGCCCCCTAAAATCAGAGCCGAGCCCCTCAGGAGAGCGCAGGCTGAAGGCAGCTCAGTGCAGTGGGCAGCGCCGGGACCCGTCTCCTCCGCGGCGGCCAGGATTTTAGCGCATTTCAGCTGCCGGAAGGAGGCTGCTCGAGCAGTAGGTCTCTCAGGACCGAGAGTTGGGTGGTGTCTTTCTGTCCTTGTCCTTCTGCGTTGCCCCTCCACCCGCTTCCCTTTAAGAAACAAACTGATAGAGGCAGCTCTTTGTATTTTCATCTCTCATTCCACAAAATTTGTTGGGACTTTATTTTAGGAGACGCTCAGACTAGGATTATTCATATTTAGCAATTTGCATATTTGAAGAAGAGGTTTCATTTTGAAGGCCGTCTGCATCCAGACACGTTCACCCTCACTGGGGAGCAAACCCCTGAACATTGGACATTTTGGGAAGCCCTCCACAGCTTGAGACAGGGGCTCAAGACTACCGAAGGAGATGCTTGCAGAAGTCACGGTTCCTGGATCATCTTTCTCTGAAGAGAACATCTCTTACCGCATCCCCACCTGGGACTTTGCCTATTCCAGGTTGCAGCGTTAAGGTCCATGCCCAGATGTCATTTAAACTGTCAGCAAAATGAGCTGCTCTGATAACAGCAACAACAGTTTTAAGGGGCACAATCTGGGTAGGATCGAAGAGGAGGAGAAATTTAAAACAGGATTTTAAAAGCACAGAAATCCAACAGTTTAGCATGAGTATTCAGGTCTTTGGTGCTGGGCCATGCAACTCCAAGGTCTCAGTGCACAGCTGAAGCAGTTCTCGAGTCTCTGGAGTGCCAGGCACACCACTGCATTAAGGGCGTTCTAATATGCATTCCTGTACAAAAGCTTAGCATATTATTTTCGCTTTTATTATATAAAAAAGAAAAATATAGCTAATGTTATCCAACAGAGGATTTAAAACAGAATTTTCAAATAAAAAATATAAAGGGATCTTAGTTATATTATTCATTGCAGAAATAAAAAATAAATTATACATAGTCTCCTAATAGAGAGAGATTAAAATGGATAAATAATGAAAAGATTACAATAGCTGTATTTCTCAGGGTCTAGTTTATATTGTTAACCTAAGTACTGTACACTAGACACGATTAGGCACACTGCTCATATTAAAAATGCAGTGCATCTGCTATTCATAAAAGCAATACCCAGGTCATGTTTTCCTTGAGACTTTGCAGGAGCTGGATTGCACACACTCTGTGTGTTGGCATAGGCACACCAGACCGTGCCTTGTGTCTACATGGGGTTTTTTTTCATGCAAGGATGGCAAAGGCATGTGGAAAAGGAAAGTTTGTGCTAGAGAAATAGGGGCGTTGTTAAGGTGATGGTTCAGCTGTCAGTGGAGGAATTTTTGGTTTTGCTAAATTACTCCTTTTTTCATGTACCATATACTCTAACAACACCTCCCCTTCACTACAGGTTGCAGCTTCTCTGGAAACAAGGATGCCTCTACCTGCTTTCGGAAGATTTTAAAGAATTAAAAAAAAAAAAATCTTTTCATTTGGACTAAATCCAAGATTTTATAAACTTAGGGAAGATTTTCAAGAATTAAAAAAAAAAAAAAATCTTTTCATTTGGACTAAATCCGAGATTTTATAAACTTTGGGGAGGGGGAAAAGAAACCCACAGGGACAAAACCCTACCGCACAACAGCCAGCAGCTCCGCAGGCACACCGTCTTCCAGGGATGCTGAGGGTCCCAGTTGAATTCTCTCCCTTGACATGTCTGTGGTCTTTCACTTCAGCCCAGGAACTGCAACCTGGAAAAAAAGGCAGCTTCGCTCAAACCTGTGACCGTCATTCGAAAGAAAAACTGGCTTAAAAAAATGGGTGTTTTATAAAGAAAACCGGTTTAGTTTCAAAAGACATTCAAATGCTCCCTATGTCCAGCCTTGCCTCCTGACGCCTGTTGTGCTGGGGCTGAGCTGGTGGGGAGCGGCTGGTGCCCGGCAAGCCCCCGGGCTACCCCAGCTGAGGGACCCCTCCCGGGGAACCCTCCTCAGCCTTCAGACCCTCAAACCACCCCTGGATTCCTAGGGTGACTTGGCCGGTCTGAGCAGTGGGCCCAGCCTCCCATCGACCGAGCGCACCGATTTCATTTTGCCCCTCCGTTAGCCTGTGCGGGGTTTTGAAACCACTGAGCAAAACCAGCACCAGTGTAGCTGCTCCTGGGTGTGTTCATGGAGAAAAGGCTTCCCCGGCAAACGCTTCTGTCTGTAATGATTGGAGTTATGATCTTAATCGGCTTGTTAAACCAGTACTTAAATGGCTAGAAAGTGTTTCCTAATCTCCAGTGCCAGGGCCCAAATCTGTTGATATTGCAAGTGTCATCAACATTCAGCAACGCGGCAGCTGTCACCAGGCAGTTCAGAAAGGCTTATTTAATTGATACTTTCCATTTCAAATACAATTTGCAGTCGGCATGTGGTGAGAAATGCATCTCACCATGCAAATTTTCATGATGCCGGAGCACAAAAAAAAGGGTGCTGCTTTTCTTTTGCGAAAAGGCTTGACATGTAGCCTAGGAAGAAGAGTATTCAACTCTTTTTGTGAAAGTTGCTTTCATTTTAATCAGCTAAATCATACTAAATCTCAGATTATTTTTTTCTGCATATGAAACGGCACATGTGGCGAAACGTAGAAAGTAGCATATGGGTTTTGCCTGTGGGAAAGGAGGCCCTGTTTGGCTGTGGGGTTTAAACTAGTGTCTGCAGTTCAAGCCTGAGCCAGGAATCTAGTTCAGGTTAGATGGCTCCAAAATTCCCCAATCCTTTCTAGGGAGGTTTTTTTTTGCTAAAATAACACAGATCTCACCAGAATAGCTGATTTCATTCTTTCACCATTAAAGGTCAAGAGATTTTAGCAAACACATCTCCTACGACTTTTTCCATGTAGTTTAATTAATAGAACCTCGGGGTAGGCAGAACCGTTGGACCATCCGAACTGACATCTTCTGCGTCACGGACCATTACATCGCACCCAGCTGCCCTGCACCAAGCCTAACAACTAGGCTAAGCCATAACACTTCTTTGCTCTCCCGTAAGAGACCTTTTCTCTCGACGGCACCCCTCTGTTTCGAAGGTCTACGCCTGCCTGCAGGCGCGAGCGCCAGGCCGCAGGGCAGGGCTTTGGACAGAAACGCACAGGCGCGCGCGCGCGTAGCGCTCGGCCGTGCTGATGCGACGCTATCTCGGTTTGTTCCTCCTTTTAATCTATGCTAGAGGAAAAAAAAGCCTTTCAGATTTTAAAATATGTAGCTAATTTTTATGCCTGAGGAGACGACACAGCCAGCGTCGAGCCATGTCAGCGTTACCTCCCACAAGCACAGCCTTAGCCCTGGCCACGGCGAGATCCCAAGCTGAACGCGGCCTCCTCGGCCTCTGCGCGGACCTCCTCCGAGAGCGCCGGGGCCCGTGCCAGCGGGCGAGCGGCCCGCGGCGGGCAGGCCGGGCGCAGGCTGTGCCCGCGCGGCCGGTGGACCGCCAGCCCCCGGGCCCGGCTGCGCGCCGCCCTTGCTCGGCCCCTTCGGGGAGCAGACTGGAACCGGGAGCTGAGGCCGGAAACTCCTCTGACATCTGTTTGTGCATCTCGGCCAGAGCCGCTCTCGTCCCGCCTCTCCCGTCCCCGGCTCAGCCGACAAAGCGGTGGCCGAAACCCTTTTGAATTCCGATATCGCTGCATGTTCTTCTCGAGACACGGCCGCCTCCCCCTCGTTCCTTGGGTGAGCACATACTCAGATCCCCCAAGCACGGTGATAATTTCTCCTTACCAGCAGAGCCAGTCATTATTTATTATATCACTCTCTCACTTCTGCAGTCTCTCCTAGTGGGAACATTGCAGTGGCTGCTGGCTAGAAAATTAGCCAAGGGAACTTCTTCTGTTGGTCTCTTTCCTCATTATACTAGTAAAAAAAATTTAACTGTGACATTCTCGCTCTCTCTGTATATATATATCAATGCAGGTTGGAAGCACACTGCAGGGGCTAATAGTGAGTAATTTAACTGTGGCTCTCTCGCACGTTTTACCCTCATTCTTCCTCCAGAGTAGCAGCAGCAGAACAGTATGTTCATGCATTGTTGCTCCACGTTATAAGCAGAGCTTGCAAGTTTATGTCTAATCTCACTCTTTCCACTAGGTTGTTTTTGTTTTTTTTTTTCATGTGGATGTGATGCAATTTCTTCCAGTGTCAAGGTGCTGCCATAAATTACAGAGAGATTCAGGTAATCCGTAAAGAAAAGTTTGGTTTTTTCCCCTTAAAAAGTGCCTTTTAAAAAAACCAAGGGGAACATCTGACTGGAATAAAGTTCTGTATATGCACACACACCGTCACCGATATGCCGCTAAGGCCTATTATATTAATACGTGTCCAGAGAGGTAATTCTCTTAAATCAGGAGCAGGCTCCTCTACGGAGGTATCACTATATCTGTAGCTTGAAGTGGCCTTGCAGGGGCAGCGAGGGAGGGGAGAGGCCAGGTACAGCCATCAGCACCAGCCTTGCCATCTTCCCTCACAGCTCCTGTGGTTCAGAACTGGGGGCGTTCACAGCTCAGACAGGAGCCATGTGAAGCATAAGGTACAGGAACACCTTTCCCTGCACTCGCGTGTCCCCCAGCACGGCTTCAGCCAGTGACCCGATCTGGTTTCATGTCAAGAAAATCAGTAGAAGAGGGTTCTGCGCTCAGCTGTTCAGAAGAGCTCTGTGCACGGTCAGGTCACTGTTTTTACTTGTTGGGATATATCTGTGCTGAGTGCACGCACTCAGCTCCACAGGGAGAACGTCCATACTGTATCTGGTGGATAAAGAAAAAGGATTGAGTAATTTTCTGGAATAATGATGTATTTGGGAAAGGTCACAACAAACCATAGGACTCTCCACAGAATCCCTTCTAGAAACACACAAACACAAAGGGCAGCTGCAAATGACAGCATTGCAAAGGCTCAAATTTCTTTGAAAACTTTGGACTTTGATATCCCCGATTTTGACCCAGGTCCATCATATATAAATTCATATCCTGCTACGAATATAGGCATAGGACAATTTTGTGACTTATGGTAAGGTTTATGAAAAGACAAATCTGCGTAAATATTTTGCAGAAGGTCCAAAACTTGAGGTTAGGGGCGGAAGAGGCACGGAAACAAACTCACCTTTTCTTTTCACCCCAGCTAGCTTTTTGGCGGTGAAGCACCGCCGACTACAACTACGCAACCCTTCGTCTACACCAGGTGCCTTCAGATCTCTTTTATTCCCTAAATCAGACCGCTGGTCTCGACGAGAGCTATCGTTAGCAGGGCGCAGTCCCCGCACCCTGCACTGGCCGGTGACTCTGCGCATCCCTGGGTGGCACCGGGGGCACCTCTTCCCGCCGGGTCCTCTCCTCCTCGCGCCCCGTGCTCGTCCCGCGCGCGCAGCCGGCCGGCATGGTGCGGCGGTGCATAACTGGCTGGGTAACTCCGCGTACCTAGCAACGCAGATGTCAGACGCTGGCTCTTGCCCAAAGGGAAGGAGGACGAGGACAGTAAACAAAGACCGCGGTGTCCTCCGTTTTGGAGCGCCTGCTGTAAGTTTTACTCTCTTCACTTTGAATTATAGTGGCAGTGCTTTGAGCAACTACATCCGAAGTACTCCAGCAACATCACACTCTTGTTCCACCACCACTCTGATGACCACCAGTGTAATTCAAAGAGAAAGAGTAAAAACTCACCTCTAGGTATAAAAAAGAGAGCAAGTTTATTCCATGCCGGAAGAAACAACACGACCAGAATTATGGCAGTTTCTCCCCCGAACTGTAAAACTAATGCTTTCTGTTAGCCAATAAATAAAACCGTCCTTTTTTCAGGAAAACCGTCTTTCACACTTATAATATTATCTTTCCACTAGATGATGAATACACTGGTTTATTATGTCTACATCTTTTTTTTTTTTCATGGAAAAACTAATGGAGGAAAGAAGCAATGCATTTTTGGCTGCTTATGGAAAAGGAGGGAAGGAGAAGAATCTTTCTATATTTGCATTGCTAATTAGCAGAAAGCAGAGAGATAATACAGTGATCAGTACTGTACACACGTTTTGAGAGATGAACAAACATTGCACTATATCTGAATCTGCAACTGTACCATTTGTGAAGTTCATGTTGCATCCAGGCTTTTCCACGGGGCTCCACAAAGGACATGCTGAAAACGCCTGATGGCGGGCTGGGGGGAATGTTGGGGTATGATTTGTTTACCCTGGAAAGGGCAATGCAGGGACACAGCTTGCTTTGCAATGTCATTTTGGTGTTTCTTCACCCCCAAACAAATTTGCCAGCTGGGTTGACTGAGGAAAAGGAATTTAAGAGCCTTGCCCAAGGTCACCCTAAGGAACGAGCAAGTCAAGCCACTTACTCAAGGGCACTGAGTGCTTCAGTGGCCCAGCCTACCTCCCTCTTGCTTCAGGTTGTTTGTGCCAACCTCTGCCCCCCTCACCGCACAGCCTTCCCCACGCAAGCAGCACAGTGTAAAGTTCACAGTAAAGCCAGTGAAGTGCCCTGCACCATCCATCCATCTACTTCATGAGATAAGAATGGTTCCTTAAACCTTTGTTTATGGCAGATGTTTCCCTGGTCTGACGGGTTTTCTTCTAAATGTCAGTGTCTATGCACAAATTATATCTTGATGTACATCCCCATGCCTGGATATATGAATAGCTTTACAAAATGAACGCAGCTTGGAAAAACTGAGCTCAAACCTCAAGAAGGTTGAAGAAGCTGGGATAGTGCAAGACATTTTACAGCTTGAAATAAACACTGCCTCATCTCAAAGAGGTCATTTCATTAGGAAAATGCAATAACTCTTGGAAAACACTAGCCACGTACCAGGCTTGACAGAGGCTTGGCTTCTGCCCATTTACGTATGTGGTCTCAACAAATACCTTCATGCTGCCCTCATCCGCAGGTATTCTGTCTTTCAGGGTCAGTCATAAAATCAACTTCACAGTGATCTCTTTTCTGTCTAACTCCTGTAGCTTTTCTTGCCTGAACATAAAGAGTTTACATTCAGCAATATTTTTTGATAATTTAAACCAACAAACATACTGTTTCTGCCCTGAACAGCTCTCCATTCGCCTGCCAAGTGATACGCTGAGTATCTACACAATAACCAAGTACCTATTTACAGTCCTGCCTGGCATCATCTACGGAGGTTTGATCTCCAGGTTGACAAGTTCAAACTGTCAGGGACTCCCTCTCTACTCCTCCCTTTCCCTGGCTAAGCCATGGGGCAGGGTGTTACACGGTAGGTCAAACCAACAGAAAATCATTTCCATGCAGGCAAAGCTCTTTGAGTACATGACACTGTCTCTGGTGCCACTTGGGTTTAGCTTGATCTTCCACTGAGCTGGGTCTGTTCTGCTCAGCTGGGTTCCCTCATCAACATGGCAAGGACTACACAACACGGAGGAAAGCTCCCCAGCCCTCGTCTCGATCCATGTATTTGGAAAGTCATATCCCTGAGCACATCCCCTCATTCCTCACCCACCGATTTCAGCCAGGTTAGCTAACACATGATTTACCCATAGCAAGATGATTTTATCTACTCCTCTTCTTCCCCCTGAGCCTGGCCATAGAGCTGTCTTTAAATCTGGACTCTGACTCTTCACTGCATAAATGTTAACTTACACTGGAGAGAAAATAACTGAGCTCTGCAGTTGGCAGGTCTGCTCGTATATTGTCACCTTGCACTTACACGTGCAACGAGCGCTGTTTGGAGGCAGCTCACTGTATCTCCTAAGATCCCCACAACTGCCTACGCAAGCGGAGCACACAGTGACAAAAACCCGCAGCTATCCTGGCACCAGCGTGCAGATCTTGCCTGCATCCCAAGAGTTCGGTTTACAGCCCCGAGCCCTCTGCTGAGAGCTGGGGATGCTGCACAGGTCAGCACAGGTCTGGTGGTCAGCTTCAGTCAGCTATCAGACGCCCATCCCAGTTACATTAATGCCAGGTGATGAGAAGGCTATTTATGAGCAGCAGTGTAGTTTATACACCTAATGAACACAATTTTAAAAAAGCAAAGGTACTATTAAATAATGTCAGGTCCCAGTATGAAAAGACAGCTTCAATATTTTCTTTTAGAAATCTATTCTCTAATTCTAATCAGATTCTTCTCACCAAGGCTCCCTATCTGTTGAGGACAACAGAGGACAACCTGCCATCTGAAGCCATTTCAAATATAGTCACAAACAAATACTTGTATTAATATTAAACATGTAGCAGTTTCAAGAGCATGCGTTTTTTTGTATAGAGATCACACTATTCTTTTGAAGAGCCAATAGGGCTTTTGTTCGTAGCTTCTTTTAAACAATCTTGATATTAACTTTTCTACTACCACAAGCCTCTGAGCAACTTCCAGCGATATTCTCCAGACAGGTGTTTGCATAAAGTGTGTTTTACAAAGACCTTGGGCAGACAGCTAAGGAGTTTTACCTTGTGCATATTAGCAGCCCAAGTGCTCGAATGCCACGAAGGGCCCTACAGATCCTACGGCTGGCTCCCTGGTACTGAAGAGCCCTGTTAGTTTATTGGTAGTATGATCCAGAGAAATGTTATACGTTGTTCAGAGAAAGAGTTATGTGCTTTGTGTGAGTGAACGTGAGAGGAACGGAGAGCAGCAAAGCAGCCAGTCCCAGCTCACTGCTTCTCCCTTGGCGTCCCTGTCGTCGCAGCCCTCCCCCTTGAGCAAGTTTCTTCTGGTCCCCATGAGGATGGTGAGACAGTCATTAGCAATTAGCCCAGGGAGGGAGAGGCTAATTGTACCAATTAGCACCGGAGCACCAGGTGGGGAGACTTAGAGGCCAGTCAAGTGGGGACCAGTAAAATGACTGCCAGGGTCAATGAGATGGCACCACTTAGGGGGAGGAAGTAGAGATGGTCTTGCTGATTGTAGCTAGGTGTGCCTTTTGTTTCTACTTTGAAGTAGTCTTTTCAAAGCACTTAAAGAGAAATGAAAGATCAGTGAAATCTGTAGCTTGAAGTGGCCTTGCAGGGGCAGCGAGGGAGGGGAGAGGCCAGGTACAGCCATCAGCACCAGCCTTGCCATCTTCCCTCACAGCTCCTGTGGTTCAGAGCAGCCTTATTCTCCCCCGATCCCCCACGGAGCCTCTGTAGGGGCCTGGAATTGCTGTGTAGCCACACTTCACAATGTTCACCCTCATTTTAAGCACTATAAGGTCCTCACGGGGTCTTGCTCAGAGTGTAATACCTTGCCTAGCTCAGGTTTTCCTCCCTGTAGCTCAAGGTTCCTACACGGAAACAACTGTAAATGGAGGGCACCTCTATCCCCTCGTGCCCTGGATTCAAACTGTATTACACTGACACGTGCTCAAGTGACAGAATAACACACCTGATCGCAGCAGATCACGTTATAACAAGGCTGTCGCACAACACTCATCAACCTCTTTTTTGCAACAATCATTTGTCTCTCTGGGTTTCAGCACAGTACTTAAATCAGACTCCAGGACACTTTGAAGTCTGGGGCACGCAGCCCCATGTTTCAGGAAGACAAAGCCTGGCAGAAGCCCTCTCTACGAGCTACTCTTTCACTACTCTGCATCCACCATCCAAATTTTTACTCCAACAGCACCCTGTAACCGTATGTGCCGGTATCCAACAACAGCTCAAAGCAACCATATAGAAACCAACAAAACAATAAAAGCATTGAATCATTCAAACTAAGAAACACCCAGTGTCACAGCTTAACTACAGAGCTGTTTACCAAGACTTACTGGGTGGTGCTTTGTACCAGATCTTCTTGCTGAAAGGCAGGACGTGTGAGTGTGTCCCCGCTTCTGCCTGCGGGAACTCGAAGGCAGACGTCTGCCCTTCTGCAGGCTGTGGGCTGTCCAGGGCAGGGCTGCGCAGAAGACACGTCTGATCCTTCCCACCGAAGCCAGTCCACTTCTAGAAAGGAAAACAAAGTTTGATTTACCGGATGCTGGGACTACGTATGCTGCAGCCTGCTGTTTTTTCCACTTACCTAAAGGGAGGACATGCCCTACAGTCTCAGCTCCACGGCTGTCACCGAACTAGCGATTCACATGAACCGCACCGACAGCCCCTGCGGTAGCAAGCAGAACTGAAGGGCGAGACTGTTGGGCATGCCCGAAAAGAGAAGAGTTAGACTACCCCTTATTTTCCATCATTTCTCTGTTGGTGAGCGTTAGCGCTGTTCGAAGGCACCATATGTTGCATGGGGAGCACCAGGAGGAACCTCAGGGCTTTGGGCTGGCAGACTGATGAAGGCATTACACTGGCAAGGTGCTTGGACCTAAGAGGTTGTGCCTAGTTTTCGCATGAGGCTGAGCCTTGTCCCAGCTCACCCAGGCAATCGCTGGATTCAGGCAGTCTGGGCTGCCCTTTCTCACAGAAACTGAAACTGGTCACTTGGCCAAAACCTCACTTTCTGTGGTGGTATAAACCTTTTGAAAACAAACAAACAAAAAACCCCCTTGAGGCTCAGAAAAGACCAGTGAACCATAAAGGCCTAGTGAGATAGTCCAGGTCCAAATTAGCGGCACTGAACAGTAGGTCAACAGTGCAAAACCTTTCAGCTTTTTGCTACCAGTAACAGAAGAAAACTAGAGTGCGTTTAAACTCCAGCACCTTTCCACAGTTTAATAGTAAATGGCCTATATTGAATAGCTGGCAACACACGCACTCTCCTTGTTTTCCTTCCTTGTTAAATGCTTCCTGGCATGGTGACAGGTAAAGCATAATACAGCTTGGCAATATGGCTTTTACATGGTGAAACAGTTCCTCCGTGCTACGCTAGAATACATATTACTGTGACAAGGGGCTTTATTCTGAATTATCTGCACATACTAAAAGCCAGTGGGAAATTGGAGGAGAATTTAGTGAAAACTACATAAGATTTTGTTACCACTGAGCGGAAAATTTTGGATGGAAATCACGGAGTGTGGGGCTTAATCACAGCTCCTTCTGGTCGGTGCACTATGGAAGGCAGCCCCAGTCATTAAAAATTCACTTGGGAAAGGTGGATGGTTATCCAGCATTAAACGTGTTTCTGTGGCACTGAATTCTTCAGATCGCTTGGGGAAGTAAGTCATCCACTTTTTAACCTGACAGTGCTTGTTGATAAAAACAGCACAGAGAGCTGGATGGAGCACTTACACAAAGCTGATAGATGAGATGGATGGAGAGGATTTATCCTGTGGCAGGGGAGCCAGGCAGGACTAAAGCTGTGCTGACTTCTAAGCATGGAGATGATCAGGTCATGCAATTATTTCTTAACTTAACATGTATGTGAGAGATGGAGAGCAGAGACCCATGCAAGCCTGGCTCTGTGCGGCTCTTCCTTGGAGACAGTCTTCCCCAGAGCCACTGTTGCGCCTCACAGAGGCATTTTCACTTGGCAGCTCTCTGAAATTTAGGAGCTGTTTTGCATTTCAAATTTATGAGTTATTTTGTATCTGGAAGCTGCTGCTAAACAAAGGTCTTAGTTGCTCTGTGGGCTGGAGATAAAATGCTACAGACATTCTGACTGCTACAAGTTGTTGTTGAGAGACAGAGCTGAAGAAAATGATGAAGAAGAGAACAGAGAAATTTTTGAGCCAGAGGGTTGTTCTGTTTCTCTCTCATATACTTATTTTTTGTATTCAGAATTTTCATATTGCTTCTTTGCCCAGCCTATGGGGGGCTTTATGCAGTGGTCATCACTGACCATTGAATGCCTTTTTTTTTTCCTTGAGGATTGTGTCTATTTAATATCAATATGAGTGATCAAAATATGATCACCTCATATTTTCAGATTTTTTTAAACTGATTTGGAAAAATTCAGGCTGAGGTAATTTTTACCATCCCACACCCACAACAGGCCTTGGACAGTGATCTGATAGGGAGCTTGAAGACCAAGAGAATGGAAGAGTCAGACTGAACAGGGCCTAAGGTAAAAACGAGTCTGTGCTGGTGTATATCATTTTATTAAATGAGGAGACTGATAGCTTTACTGTCTCAGTTATCTCAGCCATCAAGAATTCTCACAGGAAGACAGAAACCATCTCTGTGGTATCCCTAACTTCGGCATAACCCACAACACCTCTGTAGAGCAGAGGTGTGGGGAACACTATCAGAAGTAACATTGAGGAAACAGGTGACCACAGTCTTCAGATGTTGCCTACCATTGGCCACACAGGACAACCACCCCACAGGGCAACCAGGTAAGCTGGATAACCAGAAGTAAATATTGGTGAACAAGGATGAATAAAGGGAAGAAATGTTCTTTGCCATTATTGTTACATGAACTCCTGGACACTATATTAAATGAGGACATCCCAGAATAAAAGTAACCATGCCAAAAACAAGGGGCAACGAGGGACCTGTAGTTACCTTGGCCATTTCTGTCAGATGCTTCTTATGACCTCCAAGTGACTAGCACAGTCCTCATCAGTTGAATCTCAGCTCAGTAGCTTTCATCCGTGCTCCATGCTATGTCACTGGGCACTGACCATACTTTGAAGACAGGAGACATATTTTATAAATAGTCTGTCAGCAGAAGAATTATTTCTGAGGCCCTTGATTAATAATGTAGGACATCAGTGATCTTGGAAAACTTTAACATCAGCGCTGTACTTGGCCGAACAGAACAGATGTTGACATCTGTGTTGCTGTTTCTTGGCTGAAGACAGATGTTTGTGAGGTTAAATGGAAAAGGCAAGAATGTATGGACATACCGGAGTCAGCAGAAAACACTCGCCGCTTCCTTATGCTTACGTGGGGACTCAATCTGTATTCTGGGAAGTCTTTTAGATTATAATTGCTCCATGATTAAGTATGTGCCAGTGTCATTTCTTAGGAGTTGAGACAAGGAACACACTCCTGATACTTGTATGATGATGTCTGAATAGTCCTCACATGGCAGAGAAAATACAAGTGCATTAGGGAAGAGCAATAAATACCATCAACTGCTCTACTGGATTGGATTTTTGAAGGGTGCTCCTGTCTCAGATGTTAATGGAGTGGCTTAATTTTCCTTGAAATGGTCATAATAAACTCAGGAAAATGTAATTCACAGATGAGGCATGATATCTGGTGTTGAAAAAAGCCCTGGTGTTCTTAATGCCTAAAAAAAGATTGTTCAGCGGCAGATCAGCTGTGTAAAAATGTGACCTCTCTAATGCTTCCAAGTTCAAGATGATTTGTTGGGTAAGTGTCATTTGAACAAGTTAAAGCTTCACAGTTTACTAAAGGATGTGTTTTGTATTCTGGTCCAAGTATGACTACACCAGAAAATGCTTTCCCTGCATCATCTGAAAAACCAAATGTAAGGCAAAATTTTGCTTCAAACTTCCATGAAGAGCCAAATTCTCTCCACCCACCATAATATACAAACTACATAGTAAATCACCCTTCTGAAAACATTTCACCCACTTTGTACTTTCAGTCCAATGTTTAAAGGCTTCTGTAAGTAAATCTCTTACTTCTTGCAGGGAGTAAACCAGCCCTAAGCTCACAGACACTTTCACACTGAGGATCCCATAGAGAAAACTATTTTGGGGGTGGGGAGGTAAGACCATGTCCCAGGTGGTCCTGGGGCCCTGCCACACTCAGAGCTGTCCCATCAGCCAGTCCCACGGAGAGAAGCCTCAAAGCAAGCTCCTTCCTGCAGAAGAAAGACCTCTGGGGTGTGCTCAGGCATGATCAGACTTTTTCCAGGTATAGGAAATGTGCTGAGGTCAGTCTTCATCCACCTTTCTTCTCTCCAGGATCGCTTCTCAGACTGGGAACTTTTCTGTCTTGTCTCTGCCTGCACAGGGGCTGCTTCTACAGCCTCTGGAGAAGTCACTAGGAGACTGCTCTGTTCACGCTGTGGGAACAGAGGCTTTAACCACACTGCCCTGGGTACATGACAAGTGAGCTCAGGTTTTTAAGCATTAACGTGATAAAGTTGAGAAGAAGTGGGGCAAGCAAGAAGGTTGGTAAGGGGAATGGTCATGATTTGCTCAAGACCTTGAGGTGAAGGATGGCGTGAACTTGGCAGGAAACCAGAACAAGTAACCTCATCCATGGCTTTTGCGTTGAGAAACAATCCTAAGTGGAAAACAGATCAGTGTCCCCAGACTCCTGTGGCTCCTACGCTGCAACCAGTAGGACCGTTACGGCAAGGAAGGAGGTTAATAAACACCTCGCTTCCCTGGGCCAGCAGGTAGGAGGCAGAAACCAGCTGGAGGGAGCCCAGAGCTGTTCCTATTTTGTGGCTATTGCCACAAAAAAATCCCCTTGTCCTGCCACTGCAGATATGACAGAGGTTTGAGAAGGTTCACTGCTGTAGGATTAATGGTCTTTAAGCACCGATTAGCTGATATTAAAGTTATTAAGGGATTAATCAGGCATTATCCAGCCTATGTGCCATCTGACACACTTTCAGAAAAAAAGCACCCCACCAGAAGTGCTGTCCAAGTGCCAGGTGTAGGTGATGATTGTTGTTATGTAGGTGTTACTAAATGATTTGGAAAGGAAAGCATTTGTAAAATTTAAATCTTATAGATTATTAGAGAGAATTAATAGACAGGCGTTTTTCAAAGTTAAGTAATTCCTATTACTAATTCCGCTTCTGTGTTTTGCAACTTTGAACCAGTAATTATCTTCCAGATACACAGTATAACACAAATAACAAAATATGGTCCATCAGACTGTATCATCTACCATTATTTATCTATGTTTGTGTAACAATTTCATCATTTGATCAAATAATAGCAGATTCCACAATATGTCATTCAAGTATCCCCAGTTTATCTATAATGATTTTCCTCTTGTCAGCTCATTTCTTGAACCTTTGCTGAATCTGGTTTCAATGGTACTATAAACAATCATCATTGCATTGTAAAACTGGAAACTCTCCACTAAAATAGTGTTTTGATCTGGGTTGCCATAGTAATAAGTCTGTGCTCCCCTCTTTGGAGGCCTTGTTATATGAAGTATCTGTGATTTGCTCAGAATGGCCCCAGTTCATCTGTCAAAGTGGGTTTTTCCTTTTTTAAAATAATGATCTAGAAAATCCCACAGTGGCAACAAATATTTTACAACCATAACGAGAAACATTGTATCACTCAAGCTTTGTAAATCTATGCCATTATTGCATTAGAATAAATCACTTTCCTTAGGTATATTACTTAGAAATATGCAATTCTAATTTTAGAGCGTGTATTCAATAGGGGGTATTTATTTTTTATGTAAAGAGAATTATTAACTTTGACTTCAAAAATACATCACATGTCAGATTGTGTTTAGAGGCCCTGCAGCAAAAAGAAAAAAACTGAAATTCTTTCTTATTTCTATCAAAATACGGCAAATACCCAGCCAGTTTCAGATTCAGTTACTCTATTCCATTCTTAAGTGCGGATTTTTGTAATGAGATCAGATACCACCATAGATTTTACAACTGCATCCTCAGATAAATGATATTCAGATTATATACTTGTAAAAATTACAAGTCCTGAAAATCCATCAACGACACTATGAAAATATATCACTGTACGTTATTTTAAATAAAAATGCTCCAGTCAGTTACAGTAATTTGATACATGAACTATGATATTTCCTCCTGCAGGAACGAGAGTAAACAAACACTACATCAACACACCGGTGACAGACTCCGCGGGAAGAAGGGAGGACGGAGATCATATTTTATCTAAGACAAATGGTTAAGTTGGTTACTTTATGTAAGTCGCTACCAGCTACAGGATTACTTCATGTAACTCACTGTCAGCTACTGCCTCATAATACCTGACAGGGGAATATTAAAATCATCAGTGGGAGAAAGTACGGAAGGAATCCATCTGTATTCAATGAATTCTAATTAAAAAGTAATTACCGTACGGTGAGGAATCTGCCAGTCCCAGTCCCAGCCCCCTCCCCACACACGTAACGTTCGTTGACTCTTTGGCGAAGAAGGGGGAAGGCGAGCGGCGGTGCATACACGTTTTTCCTTGCATTTTGCCAGTGACTTCATTCTAAGTAGCGCCAGACCACGGGAAGTCTTCGGAAATAGTTTTATATCATTTTGCCAAGCGGATCCCCAGAAGACGCTGTGGGGGCAGAGGTGCTACACATCTTCTGTTATAATTGACCTGGGCTTTGAGATTTCTCTGTCATGATGTATCCCAGAATGGTGCATGACGGGAAGAAACTTGTTATTCCTCCAGCAGTGCCAAATGGACAAGATCAAGTAGGCCTGGGACTTGAAAAAAAGGAAGAAATATTGACAGATAAGTAACCACTCCAGTAAATGACAGGCAGGCACAGGAAGCTTGATTTCCTTGGGGCTCAGAGGTAATCTATTAACCTTAAAACTCTTCAGTGCAAATTTAATGGATTTTTTAAAAAATGCAAAAATATAAGGTGCTTAATTGAAATCACTAGGTCTGCCTTGATTTCTTTTTCTCCTTGCAAGTTAGCAGTGTGGGAACAAAAAACCACCCATGACTAAAATAGCTGGAAATAGACTAAATTCGACCCAAAATATTTATTCATCGGATTATCAAAATCGTATCTGTAATGCAGTTCAAGAACATTAAAGGTGTCCTCTGAGAAGCTGTCATTTTTTATGGCATTGTGACTGGCATTGAAACACTTGTTTTGCAGTTCTTTGGATGGCAGCTCATCAACAGCCAGGGAGATGCTGGAACGAAGTGAGACGTCAATAAGGTGGGCTGGACTAATTAAGAGCAGAATTCGCCCCTTGCGCCTACGCTCTCCTTCACTAAACTCCGTTCCAGCCCAGCCCGTGGCGACGGAGTGCCCTGGGGCCCAGCATATCTCTGCTCACCCATCCCAGACCCAGGATGAAGTGCTAGCTCTCCGTGCCAGTGCGGTCCAGAACAGAAGGAATACAAGTAATCTGGATTTAGGCTCCATTACAGATTTCTGTTATTTCTACTTTGAGATGTTCTCATCTTTCCACTGTTCGCAGCTGGGAGTTTTCTTGCACTGAGAGGTATCCTCTGGGCCAGAAGGAGCTTCGCTGCTTTACCCAAAATTTTGCTGGCATTTGGCTGAGACTTCAAATGGTTAAAAATAGCATTCCTGCTCTCACCTGCCTGTCCCACTGCTGAATTCTCGTATCCTGCAAGGCTCTCTGGGTCAGCCGCATCCAGACTCGTGGCACAGCAGCAGCAATACTGCACATTGCCTCAGGCCTCGCAAAAGAGGTTGCTGGAACGGAGAGGGAAGTGGAATGAAGAGGCCAAATTCCCTCCACCTTGCAACCCTCTAGACAGTTCCTCCTCCGACGTTCCTCCTACAACCCATTCACGTCCTCTGTTGCAGGACCAGTATAAGGAAAACCTTCAAAGCAATGGAACACAAAAGGAAAAAGGGGATGAATCCCCCCAACCTCGCCATGCAGTCCACCTCCAATTACCCTTAATTGACATCTTCCTTGATACTATTTAAACTGATTACCCTTTGGTCTACCTACCCTCGAGAACAGAATATTCATATGAATTGATCAGAAAGTACAGATCATTCTCTCCTACCTTGCCGTATTTTTTTCATGTTTGTTGAAGTCTGTTACACCCCTCAGTCTCTCTTTCTCCAGGTTAAATTATGCCACTCGCTCAGTCTTCCCTAGTAGATTATGTTTTCCAGACCAGTGGCTGTTCCTGTTGTTATCCTCTGGACAGCTTCCAGCTGATCAACCTCTTCTGGAGATTTGTCTCTTATTCTGCCTTCACAACAAGCCAAATAAGGCAACAGTTGGTCCTAGAAATGAGTATCTCGATGAGAGAGAGAGGTTTACTGTTCACTGAGGTTGGCAGAGGCTCACAGGAAAGATGCTACAGGTTTGGTCCCACAGATCCATATTACCAAGCATGGGGTTTAATTCTGGAAGGATCCATGCTTTCTGGAAAGATCCCAAAACATATGCTATTATGGGAGTAATTCGTTAAGGTTAGGGAAACGCAATGTACAGATTCAAGCTTATGTCTGAATCTTTACAGGAACAGGTGCTATCTACAATATATTCAAAACAAAACAATCCCCAAAATACTGCTTAATATTTCCAATGATTTAAAGTTGTAAGCTTTTTTCCTAGTTCCACCGATACTTTAATATAATTAAATTACATCGCCTTTTGATATTTTCTCCTGGTAAGTTACATGACACCTGATTCTCATTTACACCAGGACTGCTTTTGGCTTGCTCTCGATGTGTGTGTAATAGGACGTAAATTAGGCGCAATAAAATGTACTCCCACCTAAATGTCCTTCTACTCTGTCACAGTGGTGCAATATAGCATTAGCATAAATGAACTCTGGTCCTCAACTTTGTAGATCCAAGCCGGTTTTCTAAGTTTCAGGTCTTAGCATGATCTAAAAGCAAGCATAATTGTATTTCCAGGGAAGTGTTATTATAATCATAATGCCGTAACACACATTTTCATAAAAGAGTAATGTAGGTTTTTCAGTGCATAATTTGTTGGCTTTGGGAATATTAGAAGAGGTCATGTGTTGGACTTGGATTTTGAAATATCCTTTAATACCTACTTGCTAATTGTTATCAGGCCATCTGCGATGCTATGTGGTCAGTTTTATGAGAGATGTCTCCTGACCCATCTGCATTTGTCTGCTACACCCACACTTTCCCCCAGCTCAGCATGGGCACGGTGTTATTCTCCGTTTCCTCATGCTGTGAGGGGTTAGGTGAGGCAAAGGCTCATGCACCAGAGTCTTATCCTATCTCCTAACTCTTTTTCTGCCCACCTAAATTGTAACAGTGCAGAACATAATGGGAAAAGTGTATCGACTTGTTTAATTTAAAACAAGCTATGTGAACTATCTTTACAATAACTACTTGATTCAATAATTTATAACTATGATGCTATACCTGACAAAATCATTCAGATAACTAGAGCAATGTGCACTTTAAGTTTAGAGTCAAGGTCTTCCTTGCTCATTTTAATGACTTCTCTTGTGCACAAGATATTAATATTCCTGTGAGCAAACATGGCACTGACTCATTAATCAATAAGAGCCGGCTCCTCTACATAATAACAATAGCCGTACTAGATAATTAGCTTTTGTTCCATTGACTTTAGTTTGTACATAATTTCCAGTGGCTGACACTGGATAATAAAAAGCTTTGCAGCTGACAGGCACCTTTTAAAATCCTTTCTACTAGTTTAAGAAAATGATCCACACCTACTGTTATAAGTAAAATACAGCGTAAGTGTCAGTGTGTGTCCGTGCCATATTTAAAAGGAGGCAACTGACAATAAATAAAAGACCTAATAAATATTGTAAGGCTTCAGTGAGTCCTGCTGTTAAATTGTAGCGTAGTGAAGGATTTGCATTTTCCTGTCATGTAGTTATAGGCAGACTGGAGATAAAGGTATGTCTACAATTAAATGAGTATTCTAGATAATGGGCAGATTTCCTCAGTCCAGACTGGGATAAGAAACACAGATGTGTCTATACCAGCATTTTTCCTCAAAAATCTCCTCTGTAATAACAGGGTAAGTCCAGCAAAGGTGGCAACACCAGAAACACTACTGTAGCCCCAAGGGACTCACTGTGGAGTGAGGTACAGCAGTGTCTGTGCTAGGACACACACAGAAGAGGTGACTTTAAGCCATCGTGAGACACCAGCAATGGGCAGCTCTTTGCCCAGACCATCGCTTCCTTTGCTCCGATCATTAGGGACTGTTGTTCAATGGAGGTCTATTACTTGTGCCTCCTTCCTTACAAAAAACCCAACCACCCAAGGAACCAGCTTGGTGTCATTAGTAGAGCAGACTGGAGAGGGAAAAATGTGTTGCAGAGAGGACTTGGAGGCTTCAAAATCCACTTTTCTTCCAAAATGAAAGTAAATTTTGGGGAAAAAGAAGTCTCAAATCCCTTCAAATGTTTTCTTTTGACATTTTACATTTTTTAATTGTCTTGTCGTCTAGAATACAGTATGTCTTGTCATCTAGAATACAATACAGTATCAAATAAACCACACACACAAGCATTTTCAAAAGCAAAACCTGAAATACTCTATTTCATAAATCTCAATCTGCCTGACAAATCATGAGTTTCTGCAACCCCCATATTTCTTTCTGACTGATATGGGATGTTGGGGAGGTCAGTCTGGCATTCTGCAGAGCTTCAGATACGATGGAAGTACGTTTTCTGATGGAAAAATTGTTCCACTGACTTTTCTACAGTAGATATTTAGCTGTAGATATTAGTTCTGGAATAAATCATGCTTATAATCCACTGTAGAATAGGAAAATTCGGTATAACATACATACCACAGATTTTATCTATGGCTTACTATATTTTATGATAGTTTCCTTCGTGATACTGAGTGTTGCGGGGGCCAGACATTTGACTATGTAAATCACTGCAGTTCATTGATATTAACTGAGCTACCGTGATTTGCCCAGATGAAGATCATCCCTTGTATCTGACGCTGATAAACCATTCCCACAAATGTGAGCGTAGACTATTTGTGAAATGTTTCTGCTTTCAATTTCAAAGACCAAGATAGCTATCTCTCCTATTCATACAAAACACCCGCACAGAGAATGCCTTGATTAAGCCTTAATTCAAAAGCTAAAGCATATGAAACAAAGGAGCCTCATATGACCCATTAGGGGAAAAATGCCGGCGACTGAGTGAGTACTTGTTTGCATTATACAGCATGTTCTCCAGCAGGAATAAGATATACTGCAAGACAATGGCCCGTCAGCTTCTATATAGAATGGAAAACATTCTTGTGTTCAAAATTGTGGAAATGTCAATATTTCAAAAGGTAGTTTTACGGTTCATGCAAGCACTGATAAGAAATCATTACACTTTTTAAGAATATTGATGATTACAGAGAAGCATTTAATGGAGGGAAAGCCTTTTTTTGCAGATCGTTAGTTTGTGCATGTCTAATTGACTCTTCAAGATTCTTTTGCATGAGTCACTAAACACAGTTTTAACTAGACTATTTTTATACCAGTTATAAGCAAACTTCTCCAGTTTACAGAAATTTCCTTCCCATGTCTCCCCAATGAGTACCATCAAGCTCTGGACAGAGTCCAATTCAGGAAATACATGAAAAATCAGCAATTAAATCACCTATCTTTTCCTACAGCAGTAGGCTACCCAAGGAGCTGATTTAGTAGATTAGACATCAGGTTTGGAATATGTAGGCCTGTGGACAAAGCGGGTTCATCTCTTTGCTTAACTGGATAGGTCATGAGGATTGCTTCTGTGGCAGCTGTTAGATCCTCCTTGTTTTATCTGGGCATTGGGAGTGAGGAAAAAGGCAAAATACAATATGTGAAAACTCTACCAACTCCAGTGGCACAAACCAACGCAAACGTACCCATGGTCCTGCCTGAAAGATCCCTGCCTTCAGCGGGGTTGTGTGGGCACTCCCACTTGAAGCTTCTCCCACTTAGCGGGCTGTGGGGCTCTCTAGGGCACAAAGAGGATCGCGGTACAGCTGAAAGCACATGGAGAGCTGCGGATGTTCAAGGCACTGTCTGGACTCTGCAAAACGGTATTATTAAAAATGACCTCCGAGGCTATTGCAAACTTCTGTGGTATACAATCAACTATTAAGTCAATGAAATCATTTGTATGAAAGACATTGTGATGCTGTCTGAACATGGAAATGGAAAATAAAAAGACAGCCCTGCACGTACATATGGTTGTGGTCCAGTCCAGTGAGCGTTACTGCTTGGTTTGCTGAAGCATACTGGACAAGCTTTAGAGCTTGTTATTTTTGCAAGAACTAGAGTGGGAAAAAGAGCTGATGCATGCCTCAGTCCAAAATACAAACGAGAACCAAGGTAAAGGTAAGGCAAATACTTTGCAGGTTCAAAGTCAAGAACGACACTCTATGCAAAGCTTCTGTGATTACAGAAAGAAATTTCTCCCCCTGTGAATACTGTTTCCCATTTTTATTCACTTTGGTTCTTGCTGCTGCCCCTGGGGACTGGAAGCAGAATTACTCTGCTCTGTGGAAAGATCCTATTCTCATGACATTTCCAGCCTCCTTTTTGCTGAACCAACAGACGTGGATTGTTGGGATAATACAACTCTGAGGAGCACTAGAACTTTTAGTCACTTACTGGCACCCACAGCCTTCGGGGACTTACTCAACGCTGGTGAGAAAAGCCATGCCAGCCTTATCAGCTGGCATGCACCAGCCCTCTCTGCTCTCAGTCGGAACTGGAAGGTGTCGTCCACTCCCGGCTCCCGCTGGGCTTGGCGTGGCTACCCACACAGCCGGGCAGGCAGCGGGGCAGCTGCCCGCACGGCCGCCGGCTCTGCCTCCTCGCCGGCTTCCAGGTGGACTTGAACACATGTGGATCCCCACTGGTGGAGACCTGGCTGCAGGGCGCGTGGGGTTTGGTGCCACTTGCTGTAAACTACATGGGGCCTGACAGGTCACCAGCCATTTTTCAAAAAGGGCCTGGACTCCAGAATTAACATGACTCCACAGCTTGGCTATGACGAATTCTTGTCATACGTATTTTTTTCCAGTTCTTTATTATAGCAATGCTACATGAGACCGGCTAATAGCACCGAGCATCTCTCTCCACATTTAGCTTGAATGAGCAAACTATTTAAAGGGAAAGAACACAACATTGTGCTTATTGATATTGTACTCTCCAAACCCTTTTGAATTTAAAGAGAAGCATAACCCCCCAATAAAATATCATAAATACCAAGGAAATTACTCCATCTGTGGTATTATTACTCACTGTGGTATAAGCACTTTCATGGTTCCTCCCAGCTGGCAGCACAGGCTGCAGAAACGTTCTCTGCAAACAGCCAGCAAAGTTACTTCACTGATCTTCAAATTCTTCCTTAAAAAACTCTTCTTTGCCTATTTGGAAAAAAAAAAAAAAAAAGGCTATTTAGAGAGATGATGTGCTTAAGACTGCAGGTTATCGGGCTCTCTCTTGCCCCATTGGAGCTGAGCACGTTTCCTCACCCTCTCCATGTGCTGGCAGATAGGTGTAAACTCTTTGGGGCACATGTCCCATGAGTCTCATGCTCAGTGCCAAGCACAAGTTAGTCCCCGTCCATACTGTCCAATGTTAATATGAAGAGTGATTGGAAACGCTTGGTGAACAAAACGTGGGATCCTTGTCTCTTCCAATGCAATGTCATCGCAGTGACATTCATGATTCATCCTGAACCAGGTAAGGAGCTGGGCCAATGTTTTCTGATGGCGATGTGCGCGTCACATACCTCTGCCTGCAGCTGCCAAGCCTGTAGCTACCGCAGGCTGACTTTAAATGCAAAAGCCTGAGGAAGCTAATAAACCACCTCCATAATTGCTCAGATCCAGTGCAGCAGCACTCTGCTGTTTTAGGCGGCAGATCTCCCCCACCCAGGCTAAACACCATTACTAGAGAAACCGAGACTTTTGTTGATGTGCTGCAGGAGTTCTCAAGGTACCTCTTTACCCAAGATGAGGATTATCTCTTTTTTCTGAAAAGCCAAATAAAAGTGTGTATGTGCTGGGGGCAATCAGAGATTGCAACCAGATTGACTGCCAGAGGCTGGCTTTAAAGCATATTTGGTTAGTTCCCTACTCTGATTCACACCCTGGAAAAAACATCTCTTTCTCACTTGACTGTTGATAAAATATTTTGAAAATAGCCTCTTATCTTTAGGCATGCATGTTGGTGTCTCCAGAATTGTCCGTGTAAAGGCTGGTGTCACCTACCACCAGTTGCACAAATGACAAATGTAACTGTATCTTTACTTCATCTATCTTTAGTTGCATTAGAATATATTGGTTGTTAAGAAAATGTAGTGCTCTCATCAGAGGGTTTAATACCTGGTTAAAAGTTTATCCAGATAATCCATATCAGGATTAGTGATACTGTGAATTAAGGATTTGGCAGTGATGAATACTGGTTACTCTCACAGAGGACCATCATAAGAGACTGATCCCGAGATCTGCACATCTTAGATATCCGAATTAAAAGTGTCCTGCTGACAGTATTGTGCATCTTTTTCCTTGAAGGAGCCAATTCCTTCATGCCCCAAAAAAGTTCCAGCCTTAATATATTCTTACAGCAACTGTTGTGGGATATTGAGACTACCTAAAACCTTTCAAGGCTTTTTCTTAACCTGCAAATATTCACTGGCAGGAAATCCATGCTCTGTTGGGTCTGGATTGGAAAGACCCATTTAAGGGACATTCATCCTGGGAAGAGAGCTGGGTTAAGCAGTTTATTCTCTAATTCTGACTCAGTCAATCCTTGAGACAAGGTTGTGTTTTAGGAACACGGCATTGGCATTGTGTTGTGAATTTTGGAAGAAACGATTGTCTGTATGATGTTTACCTCCTCTGTCCCAGATGGTTGTCCATATGAAAAATAGGTTAAATATATGTACTCCCTCTATCACCATTTTTTCACCTGCTGGAAGGCTGTTCTGCAGGCTCCAGACACCTCCTGCAAAGAGGTAACACAACCACGATGTTAGCACAGTGGCAATATGGGTGGGATCCACTGCTTCAAAACCAGGCATTCTGGAGGACACAGAGCGGTGTGGACAGCCATCTCCTATGACTCCCTGTGCAACAGCTTGGAAGTGACTATTTGCTACACCAAAGTGAGCCATTATTTTATTTTTGATACCTTAAAGCATGTACAAAGTACAACTTTTAGGCAGAGTATGCTGAAACTGAGAAAAGCAGGCACATTTAAATTTTATTCTGGCTAGTTCAGTTAATCCCTGCAAAACAGGAGGACTGCAGACATTAATTTTTTATCCAGCTAGCTCTTATTGAACATATCATCACTAGTTACTTAAAATTTAATCTATTTTTAATAGAAAAATTGATACTGGAATATGAAACATGAAGTAACACATTATTGTTCCACAAAAGACTAAGCTCTTAAAGACAGTACTGTAGTCTGGAAACAGACTGAAAAACGCAAAAGGCTATGTCCAACATTAGAATAATCTACGTGTTCACCAAAGCCTAGATCATCTCAAAGCAGTAATTATTCATTGACTGTAGATAACCTTATTTTGATATTTGCCGTATGTTTAGTATTCATTACAGCAGATTATCGCAGGATTACTGCAACAAATTTTTCCTTTCAGTAAAATCTCATTTGCAGGTTACCTGGACTTTTTTTTCGTCCCCCTCTGCAAAATCTGTCTTCATCAGCCTCCAAGCCTGACTAATTGCCAGTGACTTCGGTTTCCACGTGATTTTCACTTCTTGCATTTTATACTGGTGATATCCAAAACTCTTTTTTTCCCATAGTGCAATGCATACTTTTAAAATTCATAACCACCAAATGTGTGGGTGCATGAAGGCAAGAATGGCTACTTCTCTTTCATACTACAGGGCAAACAGCCAGACTTAAAAGGCTTCATAATTAGGGACTTTACCAGATTGTAACAGAAGATGTATTTGCTTGTTTTTGCTGTAAAGTCAGTTATAAATAGGCAAAATTCAAAGTGTGGGTGACCAGGCCACACTTAGCAGAAATAATAAGACTACAGCCAATTAAAACAGAAAAAGGTTGAGTCCCCAATTTTCCACCCAGTGTGTTTCTGATGCTGACACAACAACAGCTGTGAACTGCCAAAATCACCCCAGAGAGGTGGCTCAGTCTAGTCCCTGCCAAAATGAAGGATTCTGCCTAAAAGCCAGATGTTCTTGCCACAATTTCCCACGCAGGATTGCTGACAAAATGGTGGCTCAGCATCCATGAATCCTGATACCATACTATCAATTCCTTGTAGGAATATTAGTCCCTTGAAGATGCACCTTAAACATACAGGAGGACAAATAACTTTACAGCATTAAAATCCCAAAATTTGTGCTTCCTGTCTTTCTGACGGGATTATCTGGGTATCTTTTTGTTAATTGCACACTTGAAAATTGTAATTGAAACAGTATAAACATTGTTTTTATTCTACTCCTCATAATGTAATTATTACGTGAGAAACATTAAACTAGACATTTGACTTTATTGATCTTTTCATGGACTAACGGTACAGGGAGTCATTTTCTGCCTAGACTAATTAATTGATAGACTAATTCATTGATTAGGTTCTCCATAGCACAGTTGGTATTGACAAACACTGAATCTTTTTCCGTCAGTTGTATTAGTTTGCACCAATTACTTTGGCTGTTTCACTTAAGCAATTACGATAGCTCAAAAGCAACAATCAGATTCTCAGCCGGTGTAAGTCAGGCGCTCTCTACTGAAGTGAGAAAGGTGACTCAGTTCAGTTATTGGGCATCTAAGATTTAATAATGAGCTTAAAAATATACAAAATAATAACAAGGATATCTCAGGCAAAAAACATCACGCTAACTGAAACATTTTCATCATAACAATGAATAGTACCCATCTTAAAGGCTTACGTACAGATGCATAACTTTTCTCCTAATTTATACACAGTCTCAGAATGCTATCAGTAAGGTACCTGCACACACAAATAATCGTTCTAAGTCACACAAAAGTTAGATGCTCAATAGACTCACGTTTTCCATGCGTAGGTTATCTAGAAATCAAGTCCTAAGAATATCCTGCTTCCAGGCAAACTCTGTCTTCCATATACATGAAAGATAGCCCTGCCATTTCTATGTTTAGACATGCCAAATCTACGTTTAGACACCTGTGATTTTTTTTATATACTCAACTTGCTGCAGGACTTTAGGAGAATATAGTGATTTGTGCAGGGCTTTCTCACCTCTGGATCCGTGCTGCATGAATGTCCTGATAGGGACTGCTGCTCCACCTGTTGAGTAGAGCCAACAAAGACACAGGGTCATCAATGTATCGACAGTGAAAGGAAGAGAACCATACAGGAATTTAATTAACTTCTGTGAATTTTCAAAATAAAGACCAAGCAAAAATAAGTAAATTGAACTGATTATTCCCCAGATAGACTTTCCGTAACAAATTATTCTTCAGGTAACCCATGGAGTCACCAAAGTACATAGATGTTACACAAGAAGGAGACACTGAGCTAATTTTTAAGCTCATGATAAAGAAATTAATTTCCTTTCAGAAACAGGCCATCTTTGTGAAATTTGTCGGTGTTGAAAAATATAAGTTGCTTTAAACTTTCCATTCATCTCAGGCCTGCTCCTCCTAGACTATTAATGGAAAAAATGAGTCTGTGCAGGAAAGTGTCTTTGTGCTCTGGATCTACCTCCCAGCTCTGAATAATTGAGAGAGTTTATTGAATACAGGCATTAGCAGTTAGTCCCTCCTTTTAAAGACTCCAATCAGTTCTCATCTTTGAGTGCAAAGATAGAAAATGATGCTCTCTCCAGAGACACCAGTAACAGAAGAAGTCATTGTCAAGACTGAGAAGATTTTGCTGAGGCAGTTTCCTCACACAGCTCTAAAACCAATTACTTCCTGTGCTCTACGCGCTCGTGGAGACCTCCTCTTTGATGCATGGCATAGGGTAAAATAAAGTGCACAGTCTTCATTAAAATGAGTGTTGCTCCCTGCTGTGATTAAAAAGAAATTCCTGTGTATGCCCCAATGACATTTGCATTTGTCCCAAACCCATGCAGATGCCAATGTACAGGTCGTATTTGTAATGGTTTTGCTGAACACAGGATATCCAGAGCACCCCATCATTCTGTGTGTGAACTCCATGGGGAAAAGAGGCACGTGCAGGCAAAAGTGGATATGAGGAACAGAGTCGGAGAAGAACATGATCTTTCTAAAAGAATGCTTTGCGCCCTTCACACATACATAGAACAGAGCGAGCGATTTGCGACCCAGAATTCAATGGCATGTAATTAAAATCAATAGAAAATTGACATTACAAAACCAAAACAAATTAAAGCACAAATGTAATCTCTGTTTCTCATTCTGGCATTTGAAATGGAGGATTTGCTCTGAAGATATACTGTAAATAGGCTCACATATACTGGGTATGTCTTAAGCCATCTTTCTTAATACAGCTCAATTATCATTCCTTACATACAAAAAGGGATGATCTACTATCTTCTTGGCCAATTTGCAGTATAGAGTAACCTGGCCTGACTCTGATCACATGCTAGTTTTACAGAGACGCCTTTACTTTATCATAGTGGGATTTATTCTTTATTAGCATCCTAACAACTGAACAGGAAACGTCATAACTTCATGCAAAATCAGGTCCTGTGGACACAATAAGCCTCAGAACTCTGCAACTTCTCCATTTTAAATGTCCTGTTTTTCATAAAGAGAAGTAGAATATGCAAAAGCAGAATAAATCTATCCTATTCTCATATTTTTCTATTTTTGACATGTTACTATCTTTAGTAGTTATATACGCTGCAGGGCAAACAAATAATTTTAAACATTATTAAACTACCTATTTCTTAGATAAAGTCATATTGTCATGCCTCTGAATGTGATATTGTCAAACCTCTAAAATTGCAGAACATCCAGGGAAAAGCCATACTGATGGTGGTGTTTTTTCCTTCTGGAAACATCATCAGCTCAGGGCTTCATCTGACCCAGTTGTACACGGGACAGCTCTTGTTTACATCTAAGATCAAGGGTCTTCCTTTTATTACCCAGTTTATTTTTTGTGGAATTGAGCATCTAAATTATATAAGGCTGATATGACCTTTACTTACCAGTGACTGGGTTCTCCAATTGCCTCAGTGGACCTTGACATTGTCGTCACCAATACAACAGATATCCAGTTCAAACCACTGCATTCTTCCAGCCCAGCTTTCCATTGCTGTTTGTCCTGGATGCATTAGTCTTGTAGAGCTTTGAGCATTTTCAAATTGGTCCTTCCCACCTAGAGAACTACTGAAAATGATACCTTGGCAGACAGACAGTAAATTCTGATGAATGTCAGATACAGTATTTTGTAAATGTGGCATCACTACCATTAAACGTGTTTGTGCATTTTGAGTCAACCAATTGTGGTCTTTCAGGAATTATTCAGAAAGTATAAAAAAATTCAAAAATCAGAGAGTACTTCATACTAATTCACATCAAAATCATTCCAGAACTGACATTTAGTACCTGCAAATTGAAGATTTTTATTTCCCACTCCAACCATGATGGGCAGACTCTTCTGTATTGTTCGTGCTATGATGTCTTACCTCTTTTGAAACACCTGCTCCTGCCCCAGGTCAGACATAAGACATGGCTGATAAGGATGATTGCTTCTGTATTTCTAAGGCCTGGGCCACAAGCTCAACTCCAGACATGGACAGAAATGGCAACCACCTGTGGCACCACTGGCAAACCCATCATCATACAGTAAAACTGCTTCTTGTTGCCTGACTGCCCTACACCAGACACTTGGATATACAGGATTGTCCTGCTGCTGCTGCCAGAGAAACAATTCAGCTGTGTGCTGTTGGGAGATACTGCTGGAGGGCAGACCTCAGCTCTGCTCCTTCTTCATCTCCTCCCCTTCCTATGGGATGCAAGGCTGGGCTTCAGCCTTGGCCCCAGCCGCTCATTCTTGGGGTGACAACATTTAGGTTTTCTAGCCTTGCTGAGGAGCCCTGAGCCAGCTCTGGCTGCCACACATCGTGTCCGCAACACATCATTGAGCCCATGGCTGTGAAGTGCAAGAGGCTAAGATCTAGAAAGCCCTACAGAGGCACTGGGTGACTTAGGTTATACCTAGTTATCCTGATAGACCTTTGTTCAGGATCTGCACAGAACCACGTCACTTACGTTCACAGCAGGAGGTTTTTCTCTTACCCCAAGGAAATCTTAGGGTCCAACTCTGTGCTCCACACTTACAGTCATGGTCATTAGAAAACTTTTTCTTTTTTTTTTCCTTTTTTTTCTTTTTTTTTTCCCCCTGGGTAGTATCAAAACACCAAGTTTTCTTACAAACCGAGAAATTAGTTACAGAATATGAGATGAAACTCCAACCCTGTTCATGTCCAATTCCTGATTACAAAGATTTCACCGAGTTGTTTCAGCAGAACTCACAGTTCACCAAACCCACCAAATGTTTAAATCAGTTACATCACAACATATAATAGTCCTCATGCTTCAAAAATATGTTTGGAGGCTGCCAGAAAAGCAATATGATTTGAATGTATTATTTACTATTCTGGTTTTCACCAGGAAAGTTCATTCTGTCTTCAGAGTGACAGTAAGAAACAATTACTGAAAAGGGTACACAGTTCTCTAATTTAGTTTTCAATAGTTGATGAATGAAATGGGAAGCGCTGACCACAGTAGGTTTCAGAAAAAAGTCATTTTGGTAGACTTCTGCTCCCCTCTGACAAGTAATACACTGAACAAGGATGGTCCTACACAATGTCTATCCATGCAAAAAGCTTGGTTTCTTATTATTGTTGAACACAGCAGAAATCTGCCTGCTCGGTCTGAGCAACTGTTTCTCAATCAATAATTAAGTAACTTTAAGGCCTAGATCTATACAAAGATATTGATATTTTCACTGAAAATGAATCAATATGAACAGGGTAAAGCGTCTGAGTAAGCCTTTTTAATGGCAGTGTTTTGGCTGTGAGAAGTAAATTAATTGATTAAATGAACGACAAATATTGGACAACCAAAGTAAGTCTTTTCACACTTTCACAAACCTTTCAAGCAACTAATTTCAATTCTTTTCTTTGGTTCCCATCTTTTTTCCAACTTTGTATTTTTTACAGAATTTGCAGGCCTTCCTGTGAGTATGCAATGCAAATTACATCTTTTTTATTTTACATTAGTAAGAAGAGTTGGGTGAATTTTGGCAAAGGAAAAGAGCAACCTGAGACTTACGGAAGGAAGGGCATTTTCTGGGTGATAAACTGTAAGGCATCCTGCTGGCCACAGTGAGAGAAAGGAGACACCTTTGGTTTGATGGACAAGAAATAGTTCTGGATAGGTGTTTTCTACCATCTTCTTAAGAAACATATTTCCAGGAAATCCAAAGTAGTTGAACTGGACACAAGGACAGCTGTGTTTAGCAGCTCCCATAGAGATGCATCTACTTACAAAAACATTGACTTGCTCCCACAAGCTTTCTGGGCTCACAGCGCCCTGGTGCATCTGCACCAACTTCACTCACGTGAAGGCTGTGCCCGCACGTGAAACCAGAAGTGCCCCATCTTCTGTGGGTGAATTTGTAGCAGTTTGCTGAAGGTTTGACCTTAGGGCTCAGGCCAGGGTAGCGGCAATTCTCTCCCAAGCTCTGACATCTTTACAGCTCTCTCCAGAAACAACAGCAGAAGCTCCCGGCCAGCAAGCCCACTCCAATGACCCACTTGACATAGTAAAGCCCCAGGAAACACTGGGGCTGCAGGGTTGGCTCCGATTCTAGAGGCTGATTGCAGTGAGCATTTTACATCTTCTTGAAGTAGGACTGTGTGTCTGGAGGGCCACCGGTTTGAAAAACTCCCCAGCAGTGGGAAAACCATTGTGGTCTGCAGCCTGCCAGTTGAGTCTTTCATGCTACTGGGAACAGAGAAGCAGGAGGGGGCAACAGTGAAGACGCCAAGAGAGAGAAAAGTGACTCCTTTCTTCCACTCACACTTCTTTCTCAGGTTCAGAGCTAATAAATCCAGTTCAAGGCAATGCTATTTTAATTGTTGGAAGCAGGTACAATATAGCCTCACCCAGAGCCATCCCCAGAATGAGAAGGGAACAGACACCAAAGTTAGGGCATCTCTCTTCAGGTACATATTTACTGTGCAAAGGGAGGGGAGAAATGCAAATGGGTAAGTGGGACAGTAGAAATGTCATTTTTATTTGTCCAAACACCCTTCTAGTGGAAGAGACAGTTAGCTTTCCGAATCTCCCTAGCCTTTCTTTTTCCCTTCTTGTTCCCTTTTACCCTTTTCTCCGTTTTATTCAAGTTCATAGTTTTTTACCATTAAGTAGTGATTTCTTTTATCGTAAGGAAGCAGGTCAAAGAAACCTAAGCCTTGCACGGGCCCCTTCTGTGTATGCAGCAATCAAGTGGCAGCATAGGTTCTTGGGCCATTACTTTTGTTGCTGGTCATAGAATAATTCTCTGCTGCCCCATAGCTCCTGTGAGCTGTTGCTGGGACTTCAATTTTCTGAAAATAATTTTTGAGTTGTTTTGGGTTTTTTTATTATTATTATTATTATTAAATGGACACACATTCTCATCTGTAAAGGTTGAAACTCCACTTTTCCATCTGTCTCTGCCCTTTTTGGGATTGTATGTCCCCTGTGGTGTGCAGCTCAGAAGTGTTCACTTATGTACTGGTAAGAAAAAAAACAAGAAATGAAAAGAATGAATGTGTGTCAGAATGGAAAATATTGAACTACAAAAATGACCTCAAAACTGCACAAAAAACTTGCATGATACAGGCAGATCCCACTCATAAATAAATATTAATCTTCCTTGCATGTAAAATTGAAAATTAATGTTGGAGAGGGCACACAATCCACTTTTCAGTGTGAATATGTTTTCCCCTTTCTTTTTTTAACCAACATTCAGCACTTCAAAATCACATGTCCCATTTTAAGTACTTGAGATGTGCTTGGTTTGGCTACTTTAAAAAAATCCTATTTAATATTTATGTAACAATATCCGATGATTCCTGATGTGTTTCAATTTTAATCATATCTTAGTATCACAATTCTAGTAAAAAGTATGCCTTTATAGCTGTTCAACATGGCACAAATAGATAGATATGACTTCCCTATCTCCAAAACAGTAAAAATCACATTGCCTGACACTGATAAAACTTTGTTATTTTCAGAGCACAACCTATGAACTAATTAGCCAACATTTACAGCTCCCCAGACTGGCTGGAATATTATTTCACAGACATCCAGATCTACAGGAACAGCAGGAAAGAAAATAAAAACAAAAGCAGAATGCAGAGGGAGGAAATCTAGATGAAACGTGAGATGTTGCTTCGTCATCCTGGGTGGGGGAATTTTGTCTGGCACGAGGTCTGTTCCCACCCTACGCATGCATCTAGACAGGGCGAGTGTGAGACCTGTTCTGCCCCGTTCCTAACACAGAGCATCAGCCTTCAGCTGCAACGCCGAACTCAGAAAAGAGGGGTGTTGAGTGCAGGTTAGGTTCCCTTGCATTTTGACTTTCCCAGATCTATTTACATTTCCTCAGGAATATATGACATTAAGGGATTCTCCACCGTGCAGCTGGCAACTGAGAGCAAGACCGCGGGCTGCCCCTTTGCTCCACCACCTGGGCAGTCCTCATCTCGTTTTGGCTGCTGCTGAAGGCCAGAGCACTTTTGCAAATCCCCATACTGCCAGTCGTCTTGGGAGCAGAGATTGTTCTCTGCAGCTGGGCAAAGCGCCTGAAATTGCTGGGGCAGCCAAAACCACAGCAACAGTTTACTGAGTACTTGCAACGGTAGTAGGCACCACCAGTGGAAATTGTACTGGTGACACACCTTGGTGTCAGCCTGTGACCTGGTTTGAGTCTTGACAGGCAAAAGGCGCAACTCCTCCACGCACACCACCTCAGCTGAGGAGGCCATATACGTTGCAAGAAGCCCTTCCAGCATGTTCTGTGGCTGCCTGTGTACCGTGCTGGTGGGACAGCCCTGGTGTCCCTGCTGAACCCTAAGGGCAGCCTGAGCCCAGCGAGTTTTAACATCCCTCTGCAGCAGGAAATGACTGCACTCTCCTAGGGACCCCCGAGTCCTCTTTTCTGTTTGACCCTGGCACTGCACAGGCAGCTAAAATGCTGGAGGCTGCACAGGAAAACGTGTGCTGGACGGTGTTCCTACGTGAGGTTCGCTCCTAAGCAGGGCGATGTGTGACACATGACACAAGATAGTGGGTAAAGGGCAGTTAATCCCTTTACTGTCACAAATCAGCAAGAAAGAAGGAGTATGAGTAGATGTAAAAAGCATGCTGAGGGGCATGAAAGAATAAGTATCGCCCTGGATTCTACCTAGACATTCCTGGACTTACCTCCATGGGAGATGTCTGATCATCTCAGTTATGGCCTTCTCAACTACATGCAGACCCTTCTCACCACCTGTCCCGCATCCTGTGTGTGAACAGTATTAGTGAGGACAAATGAATTACCTGGTCATTTTGCCTGTTTTTCTTTGTGGAGAACAGAAAATAGTATGGTATGAGTGAAAAAACAATTATTATTATAGTTGTTGCAAAATTCATTAAAACAATGCTTCTTCACTGCATTTCAAACATGGTTCCCATAGAGTTTTTAAATAGCTTTTGTTATTAGTCAAATGAAATACTATGCGGTAATCCTTTAACTCTCTTGTGCCAGATTATCAGTTATTTCAAGGAAGTGTTAAAGTCTCCATCACTGGCAAAAATGAATTATGTTTCCTTTGTCAAACTTGCATCAACATGCCTATCAAGCTGAGCTGGAAAAGACTCTTTAACAGTATGGTGTAGGTGCTGCTGTTCGTCATAGTGAATGCACCTGAATCTAAATTTTGCACCTATAGTGATCTCTCTCTCTTTCCCTCTAGTTTTTATTTTCAGCCAGATTTTTAGAATAGTTTGTCACATTACAATCTACTCTAAATAAAATCTCATAATTTAGCCCTTTCTTCTCAATTCTGTTAATTGGTAAGTCTGATTAATTAGTAAGTCTGATTCTCCCAGACAGTACTTCTATTTCATTTGATCATCATGAATCATCTTATTTTTTCTATCTATTCTCTTTTATGTAGCTTTTAAAATACTCAAGTAATTAGAGCTATATAATAAAGGCTGGAATACAAGTAAAGTTCACCCTGTTTGGGGGAAGTAAGGTGGATTAGCTTATCTTTTCAGGTGACTTTGGGCCTCATTCTGTGATAAGAACAAATTTCCTCCATCATTTGTAAATATGCAATGAGACACTGACACAAAGTCCTGACACATTAATAATTTCACAAAGTATTTGAGAGAACTACAGTGACCACTCACGTACAGTTTTCAGCTTTGTAAACAATGCAGACCCATTCCTCTACAGGTTGTAGCTGTTGCTTCAGATGTGGGAAGAGTATTCTAGAAAGCCAGTTCTGCCTGTAAATGAGAAAAACCAAATTTCAGTAAGATCCCTTACAGGGATTTCTGTTCATCCTTGCTGTAAGAATGTGCTTATTTTCAGTAGTCTGTAATGGGTGAAAGAAATGTGGCATCAAGATGTTTCACGTATAGAGAGAGACATCAGAATCTGCCCAGTTCATTTCTGTCTAACCTAAAGAAATGGACAAGCTAATACATCACATAAATTTCACTGATGAATGTCAGGACTCTGTTACAATACAAACCCATAGAAAGCACTGTAAACAACATCAATCTTTCTAAAGGCAAGTCTGAGACGAAAATATTATTACCATATCCAAGGATGGAGACAGTGCGTGTGCTTAATAACATAGAAGAGCCATCCCAACCCAATTTTAGCAGGGAATCAAAACTCTTACAAACACCTTTTTTTCCAGGGTTCCTAAAGGAAATACATTCATCATTTATACACCCAGCCAGTATTTGGCAAGAGAGAGCGTGCTGACAATCTGAAGAAAAAGCAAGACAGATTGGGATGACAGCTGACCGGAGAGGGAGCACACATGAGCCGTGCCTCTCAGGGTTGGGGTGGTGAGCAGAGCTGGCTCCCAGAGATGGATTCCAGTGCTGTTGTGGGAACACCTCAGCTGTACCCAGGGCAGAGTCTCCACCCTACAGCCAGTGGCAAACCTGACATTCTTCTCCAGCAGAGCTCCGATTTTGTCTCATGGCCCTTATTTATCCCGATAAATAAAATATCAGTTCAGAACACCCAGCAATGCCTCATTTCTGTTTAGTTATTGAAGAAGTATCAAACAAATCCAAATGGGCAGAGACACTGTTCCTGCAATCACAGGTGACTCCGAGTACTTCAGACCCAGAGAAATTAACGTTAAATCAAATGACAACACAAATAACCATGAGGTCTGGAGAGGAGGACCAAATCACAGGGAACGATGCAGTGAAATCAGTACTCTAGAGGGACTTCATGCTACAGAGGCATGAACTCACTTCAGAGTCACCAGGCTTCTGAGAAACCCTGAGCACAGATAAAACCAAGGGACTCTGAAATTCATCCTGAAAGATGGTCATAAAACTGTTAGACCAGATCACCTACTCATCTACGTCACTAGGAGCACAGAGATTTCACAGAGCCAAGAAGCTTAGATTCTGCCCCAAGATGTTCATATACAAAGAACAGTTTAAGAGTCTTGGACCAAAATAACTTGCTTAAAGTATCCTGTGGAATACAAAGAAATAGAAACTCTAAAATCAGGGAAGAAATGTTATGCTGCCCATGAGAAAATCATGAGGTGGAGATACCACAGCACACTGGATGTTTCCATTAAATTATTATTTCTGTAATAATTACTGAGCTTACTTATAAACACATAGCATGACCCAGACATAAAAATATTTCCCCTTTTCAACTAAATGAAGGACATACCCCACTGTGGTAGACCTTGACAGGGGTATGGTTTCATCCAGCTTCCCTGGTATCTCTTTTGCTTCTTCCCTGCATGAAATGCCCAAGAATGTGGAATAATGGAATGGCAAAGTGATTTACTTGGGAAAGTATAAGGCAAGAATTTACCAGAAGTTTTGCAATAAACCAAGCCCTTCTTTAGAAGGTAGAACACAGAAGAGAGCTGTGTATTTAGAGGAATAAGGTCAGAAGCATAAAAAACCCCCATCCTTCATTTTAAGCTTCCAGGCATAAAGTTGTGTATATATAGACTGCAAATAGTCTCCAGATGTTCTCAGATACTTCATTTTGCTTTCCCATCTGTGTGGGGTCCAGTTTTGATTTCCTCTGGAGGGAACAGCAAAACTTTTACTGTATTTTAGCAGGGCAGAATGAGTGCTTAGCTTTTCCACCAAGCTGCCTGGGACAAAACCTCTACACCTGCAAACAGGACATTCTGCTTTTCAAATTTATTAAATCCAGCTCTGAGTTTGTGGCACAGATTTGAGGCTAACATGCTGTTTTATTTCTCTTAACATGACTAGATCCATGAAGCGTGCATGTGCGTCTGTGTGTCCCCTCTTGTACCCATTTCTATTGCATTTCACATTTCTGTCAATATAGCCTCCAATATTTGAATCCACTGATAGAACAGATGCAGTAATTGCAAACAGCTGTAAAGTATTACTCATCTTGCTAATCAAAATGACTTTCTGCTAAATAAACCATGAAAAAAGCTTTTCCACCATCAGTGAAGTGGAGTGGAAATGATACAGACTGTAAAGAGTCCACCATGGAAGTAAAATCAACAGATCAAGTTTTCCTACAACAATGATTCTACGTGCTAATGCACATTTCCAAAATTGTTATAGAAATTTCTCTATGTTTAGAAAAATGAATTTGTGTAATGACACAAACGTTCCTCCAGGTATTTTACATGATACCTCCAGATACAGAAGAGCTTTGAAAAACTGCTTTATGCTTTGTCAAGATTCATAATCCAAGGGGAGGTAATTGCCCCATATGGTTTTTCTAGATGTGCATTACACGCTATACTGTTGGGGTTTTTTTGGTTTTTTTTTTTTAAACTCAGGGTAGTATATATCCACATCAAACGTGACAAGATGACTGTTTTTGAACATATGGGAAGCATGGGAGAGGCTGGTGAATCTCAAAAAAAAGTTTGAGGAAAAAAAAAAATCACTCCTAAGTAAAACTCATGGCTGATAACTTTAGTCTTTCATTAGTCTGTCCCCTAATGAGAAAGCTCCTTTTCTAGCTCATTGTGCTTCAGTTATCCTATTTTCTAAGTCATATTCTTTAATTCTTAAAAATGCTATTAGAAAAGATATCATCTCTGGTTATATACTCTTCCTCTATTCCCTTATGCCACTTAAGCACTTATTGCTGTGGGCCACTCCAATATAAAACACTCCAGAGGAAACAACTTAGCCCTGAGTTATTTCTCTCATTTCTTTGGGTCACACTGAATTAGGAAGTAAGCAATCTTCTCCCACAGCTTTCTGGTACCATAAATGATTTGCTGGGACCCTCAGCTCTTCTGTTATGAAATGTAACTAGAAGTTAAAAGGCATATAAATTACAGATGTGCTAATTTTGTGGAGCATGATGAACTTCCTACTACCAAGTTTATGTATCTGCAGAGAGGGGAAGAAGAGGGAAGAGTAAATGAGATACGTGTCTGATTATAGCACAGAAGCAGAAAGAGTAAATCTACTTCCTCTCTGAAACACTTTATGTTCTCTAGCGCTAGATGCAGTCTGCACCAAAGGACTCAGCAAGTTCTCCAGATCAGTTGCCTTTCTGCCCCAGTTTTTCCCTCCCCAGGTCTTTTTTCTCTGCCTTGACTCTTTTCTACTGTCACAGTCATCTATCCACATTCAGTGCCTTGGCTGCAGCAGCGTGACCCAGTCACACCCAAGTCACCCCAGGAGAAGCACTGCAGAACTTCAAACCACAGCATCGCTGCCACAGGCAAAAGAGACTGTAACAGGGAAGACAAGGTCACTGTCTAGGGTAACATAATCTACAGGGTGACGTAATCCTCCCTATTAAAAGGGTCACTGTAAGACCATGATAAAGTTACTTCTCCCATGATATTCCCCTTCTTGAGGCTGACAGAAAGCATCAGAAGAACTGCTTAGAAAGTCTTCACCAACTCACTCTGTGCTTCATTCATTTCTCCCTCTTGTTCTGCCCACTTTCCAAACAGTTCTTCGATTTTTTGAGCACGGAATGAAAATGGAGAAAGGGGCACCGTTTTATCAGAAGCTGAATCCTTCTGATAAAGCACATCGTGTACGGCTGACATTAAGGTATGTCAGCAGCAAGGAATGAGGCTCAGACACCTTCACATCTCTAACTCCTCTCAAACTCTTGGTAGCAGCATGCAGTTTTCACTTACACACAGACATTTCCACACTACTTGTGGTTGCACCGTTTGCAGGTTTCACAGCTAGTGAGTGCATCTTCCCACAGTTACTGGTAGTAGCAGTACGCCTATTTTACAAATAAACAGAAGGCTACAAAGACCTTTCTGGGTGAGTGAATTGCCATCCATTGCAGTCATCATATGATACCTCTCAAAGAACTGAAGCTGCATCTTAAATGTGCTTGCCTTCACTACCCCAACTGGAGGCTGCTCCACAGCCAACATTGCTGCTCAGACAGATGCGCCCTTCCCATTCCAAGCCTATGTTTATTCGTGCTTTGTTTAGTCTAAGGTAACAAGGCTTAAAATTATATGGCCTGTTTTTGCAGGCAGCAACGCAGCAGAGCCAGGCCTAGATCTCAGCCTCCCAACAACCAGCAGGTTTCAGAGGTTTTTTTACTGTCTGCCCTCACGCAGGTTTTCAAGAAAGCCGTGCACAACTCTAAAATGTCAGCGCAGACTTTCTAAGTCAGTGTGTAGCAGTGTAGGGCAGAGAATTTATCTTTTCCAATTTCTCTCCATCTACGAGTCTCAGAACAGGCACTGCGGCCCTTTTCCCTGCCCACTGAATTACACATCTTTCACTCTGCAGCCTCAAAGCAGTCTCCCATTGCTCTGAAAAAAAATCCGCCAACTCCATTTCTCACACCTTACAGCTCCTTTCACGGTAAAGCCCCAACATGGGCCTCATTCAGGCTCTGCTCCAAATTCAGCAACTTCATCCCTACTATCCGAGTTGGGGCTTCTCCTACTAGAAGTTTTCAACATGTAACACCTACCTTAAAGTGTGAGAACTGAATGAACAAGCTCAGACCTTCATGGAGAAATGTGAGATGGTACTCCCAAGAGAGGCCGAAGAGCAGGAATGGAGCTTGTTCCCGAGACAGAACTGGCGAGCGGGAAAAGGAAAGGAATTTCTGGAAAAATACCTCCTTTAGGAAAAAACAGAAGTTATAACACATTTCTGTGTGATTTTGTCTCCTCTTACTGACACTGAGAGCCCTAGACAGACTGCAAGAAATACAGGAACTCTCAGAATAAGACTGTGGTGGTCCTCATTTAGGAAGAGCTCCCTTACTGTGGAAGAAAACCCCAAGAACCTTCCTGAACTGAACAAGAAGCGAACCCTATACATTGCCAGCATGGTATCCAGGAAAAAAAAGATTACACAATATGCCCTTCACAGTCCATTAGCAATATTTGTGCTCATTACCAGTGAGATGTGTTTCACGTAGAAGAGCCACTTGGGCAGGAGGGGCACTTGAGGTAATTAAGAATGTATTTACATTTTATAGAGCCATTGATGCCCTTATGTCCAGGGAACCCATATTAAAAGTGTGCTCAGGGTATTTTCCCTATCAATAAATATTAAAATGGTTAACCTGCACTTGGTCTGCTAGCTGGCTGCCATGGCTGCGAGCTGTTAGCAAGCAGTAAGAAGCAGACAAAAGCATGTGTCAGACATGAAACCAAATTTCCAATCTATCTCTCTTTTCTGGGTAAGTTTCCATTTACATTTATGTTATACATTGTCTTATTTTTATGAATGAAAAAATAGAGTAAAAAAATGGCAAGAGTCTCAAAATTGTGATGGTAACAAATAAAAAGAGCTTTTGATTTAAATGCACTTTTTACTAGAAAATTCGCTTGGAGTGATCTTTCATTCATTCAGTTCTAGAACATTTCCCTATCCCTCTGAAATCATCAAGTGCAAAATGGCTCAAATAATATGTGTCCATTTATTTAAGTTCTGGCTGTGCCTATTCTTATTGTTGTCCCAGGGTGTTCCTGCTAGACATAAGCCTAGGAACAATAACAGCAATCTAAACTTATCACAAAAATCACCTTAAGAAATGTGGAAAGTAACAGGAATTAATCAGCTGAACAGGCAGTCTTCCATTGCAACCCTTGTTATTTAGACAAGTGCAGCTAATATACATAATGTAGCCATAAATAATTAAGTAAAATAAATTACAGCCCAACAAAGTCCACATTAAACAAGACAGGCCTCTCTGAAAACCATGCGGGACTTACTATGTGAAGATCAGAGTAAAAAATGAAAGAGCACAGCTCGCATGATCTGTCTGTTGCTCTAATTTTTAAAGATGACACCTAATCATTGTAGAGACTCTTGCCTAAGAGAGCTGGAGGATGATAGAGCTGAACTGAGTCATAAAACAGTATGAAAATGAAAAATGAGAAAGAAATGAGCATCTACATTTTGCATCATGCTCATGTGGTAACTCTTACTGTCATGACTCACAAACCCAACAGAAAGAATAACTCCACCTAGAGCTGTAAATTCTGGTCAGCTCAATTATTTCACATGTTGCAGCCCAACTTAAGTTACTCAGAGCAAAGAAAGGCAGATCCCTGATGCACCCTTCTGTATTGCTGGACAGGGTGAAAATAATAAATCGGTCATTGGGAAACACTGTGTTTCCTGGATAAGAAACAGCATATTTCATATTCTTCTCTCATAGCTGCCTCTTGATGGCAGTAAATGGTTTTACCATAGCTGTCATGCCTCAGCAGAGAAGACCTGCAAGCAAAGGAGTCTACTTCCACTCACATTCACGTCACCTACAACTCTTTCTTCCATGGCGGCAGATGTCCCATACCCTCCTGGCTCTCAAGCAGCAATAAACAGCTTTATGACTTGTCAGTTTTTTAAAGACTACTGGGAGCCTTTTGCTGCGAACCATCAGGCCACATTGACCTAGCCCTAGTGGCAAGTCAGTAGTTGGGAAATTATTCTGTTTTCCCCAGATAATTGCACTGGGTCCCAGGAGTGGAGATGTGGCATTTCCAGGGCATCAGAGTGCCTTTCAGGAGAATCACATCAGGTTTTGATGTTGCTGACTGTCTGTTTCTCCCTCAAGCACTTGACGTTCTTCAAACAAACAAAAAAAAGCCTTTTGATGCTTAGGTTTCTTTTTAATAGAAGTGGGAGGTGGATTAGAAAGTCAGTAGTATCTCCCTCTCTCTCCAGAATAGGCTTTGTGACCAATGGAGTGGAGGAGCAAATGACACAGGCCTCTTCATTTTTTCCATAGAAAGATCTGACTCCCACATCCTCCAGGTCTGTTTTTTTCCCCTTGGATTAGTCTGTTGTAAAGAGTCTGTGGCTTGATCTTCAAAAGTGCAGCTCTCGCTGAATCGGGGCCTCTGAAAATCCAAGCCTTGATATCTCAGCACCTTGAAAAAGGACCTGCATGCAGAGAGGAAAGCAATAATGATTAACAAGCTGCCTTCTAAATGTAGAAACTATCACCCAGAAGTGGAGTCATGGTGCCTGCGTGAACTGCTGCCCAGCATCCTGCCCAGCTTCCTTCCTGGCTGGTTGGAGGGAAGAATGCAATTTGGACAATGAACATGGTGCTTTCTGGAGAATTTTCAGTCCAAGTAAATGATCTTGCACCAGTAACAATTGTTTATCTGATGATAATTCAGGACTGGACTGGGCCCAGTAGGTGCAGTCCACAGTGAAAGGCAATATGGAGCCGACTCACCCCGTAGCAAGAGGATGGGAAAACATTTCCAAACACACGTTCAGCATTGCCCATTTTGGAGGGATGCTGAAAGAATTTTCTTCAAGCATCTGCCAGCTCTGCTGGTTAGCAAGGCTGCACGGATGCAGCAGGAACCTGCCTTCCTCCAGTTAAAACTCCCGGCACCTTCTGATGTTCCTGACGCGCTGCGCACGCTGTGGCCACGGGTAGTAGGAAAGCCTTCCCATGCTGCACACACGTACCATGCGCACGGAGTCCTGCGCTCGGGGTTGCACGACAGTCTCCCCAGAGTTTAACTGAAGGGCGCCCTTAGGACTCCTAACCCACTGCTAGCCGCAAGCATGGCTGGATCGATACCCTGCCCATGTTTTACATCGGGTGACAGTGGATATTGCAAATTACTAACAGAAGAACAGTTATTCTAAAGGATGGAGACTAAGTATTTGTCAAGGGGTAGTGACAAACTGGGGCTGAAGGTACTAAATAAAATGAGATCAGATTGGGAGAGGACTAGTGGGTGAGGCAGACATTTTTAATATGAGTGTCTTGATACAGGAATATCTCTTGCTAGAGTTTCTGAAACCTGTTATTCTATCATACAATGACATGGGTGAAGAGTCTTACAGAACATATTTTTGTTTGGTACAGTAAAACTGCCAGGCTATCTGCTAGAATTTATTTCTGATTTGTTTTGAGGTTCAAGAAAACTTACCAACCGAAGATTCAAGCTACAGTTCTGTCAAAAGACATTTACATTACCCCTAAGCATTTCAATTATACGCACCAGACAGAACTGCAAATTGTAAGATATACATAGATAAATCAGATAATATGTGGCAAATAAGGCATATAGCAGCAACATTAGCTTGCATATCAGAATCTTAAAAAGCAGACACAATTAAGAGACTAGACAAAGAAATAAATATCCTGTGAACCTTTCAAAAGGCCAACCACATTGTGTTTATTTTAATATTGTTTAACAGTAACACTTAATAAAGAGAACATCATGATTGTGTGAACTAAATTTTCAGTCATAATGAATGCTACAAACTTAACCTCCCAAGTTTAAATAGGCTACAATGCCTTGGGAGAGATGCAAGAGAAATTATTTGATAAAGGTGACGGTTTTTCACACCTGAAAATAATGTTTTTCTTCCAGGCTCTCTTGATCAACAGTCTGTAGCCACACATTACAGATATAATCTCAAGACCTTATGGTGTATACTTGTCACTACTTGCATAACTTACTAGGGGCAGAGGATGACAGAGATTTTGAACATAATTTCCCACACTACAGGAGATAAATAGACTACATTTGAAGAAGGCAAGAAGCAGCTATGGCCCCCGGATAACAGAAAGTAAACTTCAACCAGTTTCTGCATCATTTATTCAAGAAGTATAGCCTTGTCTCCTACAAAATGTAGGCATAAGTATCCTGTGCAGCAAGGATGTGTATTTGATTTAAACAATTAATTGCACAGGAGTGGATTTCTGTTATGGCTTTCCTGGCACAAACTAAAATCGTTACATAAATCAGCTGGAGAGTGGCAATTTTACCTATATAAAGATTGATCGAACATTCACAGCTAGAGTTTATCCTGTTCCCCATACTCATCAATATAGAAGCAGCTGTGATCTGAAAGCTTTTCTGGGGTAAAAGGCAACACTGAGGAGCACGCTGAAAGAAAACAATCATCATATCAGAGCTATTCCCCAGATCATTTTTAGTGCTACAGTTCCTTCTTTATCCATCATGCTTTCTCTGATTGCTATTCATTTCCCTATTTAATGAATATTGTAATGAATACAACACACTTAAAGATGCAGTGTAGATATTAAAAAAAAAAAAAGTATGCTTAAAACTATCTATCCTGAGAAGGAATATTAGCAGCTCCATGAAATGATGCTCTCTTGTTACCATGATAAACGTGTATCCAGTGATAAGATTTAATGCAAAATCCAGTGTACATAACTCAACAACAAACCTAAATCATGTATCATCTATTTGAAAACTGTCAACTTTTTCTAACAGGGAGGAAGTATTTTCCCAGTGAATCGGTTTCTTATTATACACTGCTCATCAGAGGTACTAGTGACATGGCAGTGTTTCCTATAATAAAAGAAAAATATTCAGAGTCATATCTAAAACCCGAAGAGGGAATATTTTTGTTGGCTTCAGTGGTCATTAATGAAGACACTCAGACTGTAAAAAAGCCAAAGTATTCATCACCTTTTAATGATTTAACTGTTTTCTTTGCTTATTATACACATGTATTCTTATGTTAAAGCCCTGAATCCTTTGCTGCTAAGTATAGGGTCACTAGCACTGGTCCTACTTTTGGTGGCATGTGAGGACTTGTCTTGAACAGGCAGTGTTATTTAGAGATTGTTTAGTTTCTATTCTAGAAAAAACCAAAATACTGAAGGAATTAACAAGGAGATTTATCCAGACCAAGAAATTTTCTGTTGGGATTAACCAGAACAGTTCTTTCTGAGATCGTTCTAGTACTGTCTTTTCTTTTTTTTTTTTTAAGTTAATATTAAAAAGCCTGTATTTCAAAATAATATTTAAAAAAAAAAAGAAAAAAAACCCCAAACTTTCCAACACTGAATTTTTTACTTTCAAGAATACTGGAACAAACCTTTTTGATTCTTAGCCTTACCCAAGTTGAAAACTCATCCACGTTCTTCCTTTCCCATAGAATATTTTGGCTTGGCTGCAATTTTCCACAGAAACTGTACAGGAAAAAAAAAGTCTCCCTGATTTAGCAGAGACATCAGTGTGCTATCAGATCTTTTCCCAAGGAAGCTGGCTTCCTTAAAGGAACAGAAATTGGGAGTATGGGGATTCTCCTACCTATTCCCTTGATAGAGCATAGGTGATACATTTGCCTTAAGATCTGGATCTCTGTCACAAGGTCATTTAAGCACCCTGACAGCTTGTTCACTGGAGGTACAAAAAGAAAGGACTGCCTGAAGCTGACCTGGAGTACAGGTTGATATGCACATGGCTTTCTTTTCTTGCTGGACACCTGTTCATGAGCACCATGCAGGTCCCACAGCCATACTGCAACTTGAAAGACAAGGAATTCCTGGGATAGCAAGTTATGGAGCTGTATTGTGCTACCTACTACACCAGTCCTACACCCTACACTTTGCCACCTTCTGCACTATAGGAGACAATCTCCTACAAGTGCTTTGCTTCCAAGAACTGGAGTGGTACGGTACCCACTGCCTCTCTGGTATAGCAGTGGAGTGGAAGAAAGGCTGGAAACGGAGCTCTACAAGTTAGGGATCCCCCTCCTTCTGTCCACAGAATTGCTGGACTAGGGCTGCTCTGCACATGGAGGGCCTGCGATCTTTGGAGAGTGTATGTGAGGGAGGGTTTTGGGCTGTGTAGTGCCTCTGCTCCCAGACAGCAGATGAGAGGCAGATGTGTTCCTTCCCCAAACAACTAGCATTAGGAAGAAGCTCCTTGGCATGCACAAAGGGAGAGACCTGACTCTTGAGAGTCTCCTAGTGAATTTATAATGAGAAAATAATGACAGAGATTACAGTGCTGCGCTTTTAAACTCAGTCCTTCAGTACTTCCTCTCCCAGTGCCTATATGTGTCAGACCCAGACACAGTCCTGCCCAATAAATGTGTTTATAGTCCCTGCCCAAGACACTCAATGCTAGAGATGCTCCTGATTTAGTCAAAGACTTAGATTACCAGGACATTTCATTTCTGCTATAAATGATACAGTTAGTTCTTTCAGTCATTTTTATTTCTTCAAGTGAAAGAAATAATGAGCCTAAGAGGAAATTCTATGCCTAGTCCTGAGGGCTTGACTCTAGCAGAGCTCCTGCTGTCCTCAATGACTGGAGGGTTGCTGTGCATGTAAGATCTTCAGAATCTGGATCAGTACACTTAAGAACGTGCAAAACTGGTACAATATGCCAGCTGATCACAAAAGGTGGATTAGAGCAATTTTAATCATTAAGGAACAGGAGGTGCCTTATTTTAATGCTTGTTATACTGGCTATTTTTACATCTCAGCATCTGGATTAGACATGTCTGCAAGATATCATTTTCAAGCAGTGTGAAATACCTCCTTAAAATTCCTTACGTTGGTGACGCACACCCTCCAGGCACCTTTGAAAATGTTGGGGAGAAATTTGCCTCTATCAAAGTCAGTGAGAGTTTTACTACCAAGTTCAACAGTGCTACATCTTGCAGCTTTCTAGTGACTTCAGTCATTCTTAGTTCGCTGGTTGGCTGCTTTATTTAAAAGGTGTGGGAGGAAGAAGACTGTCTGAAAATAATTTTTCTACCAACAAGATGATTATTGACTTATATTCCATTTTAGACCATGCAAAAGTGTCACAACTCAATAAAAGGTGAGGATTCACACATTATTCCTAACATTTTTCGTAAATATAATATACACAACAGAGCAGGCTTGTAATTGACCTTTCTCTATTATTCTAGTTATTCTATCTCATTAAGGGAAATGGATTAATATAATAAAAGATCCTTTGTACAGGAAGGTGCCTGTAATATTCTACCTTAACAGTTCAAATCCCCACACCTTATAAGGGTAGCACTACTGTGTCTAGGTTATATCTACTGATGAACAAAGAACTGTATATGTGGTTTATATTTTCTTCTGGCTTCACTGAACATTTCTATAAGACTCATTTAAATACAGTAAGAAATGGTAATTCTGTATACATTTATCATTAATGTACCAAATGCAGTAACTATAAAATGATTAAACTAAACAATATTTTGTAGGATGACAGTCAGTCAAGCCCTGAAATACTGACAAATACGAGACCTAGCAAGAGACAACAAAACCATAAGTCTTTTTGACTCTGTCACACAAAGTAATTGGTAAGTGTTATGCTTTCGTGGTTGTAAAGGAAATAATATGAAGGGGGAAAAAACCCAACAGGTACAAGGTCAGCAATAGCAACCTCATAGAAATATTGTAACACTGCTGACATTAATAATTAAATGTACAAGAAATCTCAATAAATATTAAGTTATTTGCTAAAGAAATCTATGCCAATAGCTTTTCTCTGTGTGCGCAGGCAAACTGATTGATATCAGGCAAATGTAGAATCTGTTTTAGTCAATCTTGCTTTTTTCTCCTCAGAGCTGCAGAATTATAAAGTGCAAATCTGCTTAAGTTGGGCTTCTTTACATTTATAAAGGGCCACACTTGATTTAGCAATACTATTTTTATGTGTAATGACACAGACACATTTATTATACATTCTGCTAATCTTCAGACTTGCATTTTGACAGGATTAGGAATTTATACAATATGTGGACTTTAGGCTGCACATTAAGACTGAAGCACTTCAATACATTTGTTTTTTTGCAAGCTAAGACTGAGTATTTGAAACAATCATTTTGTGTTTCCTGCTCTCTGAACAATGAACCGCAGTAATCCTTCTGATGGTAATCATATTATTTTCTGTTTAAGATTACATTTTGTTTGCACATTTATAGTGTCACTTAAAACAAAATCTAGCAGGTTTTCTTTCTAGGGATCTTTTAAGAGGAACAGAAGTGAGTGTTTTAAGAAAATGACACAGAAACTGAGTTTTCTAAAAGGTACATATTTCCCAGTATGTATTTTAGAAATATTGAAATGAAAGATGATCAGAAATGTACAAACAATTGCGTTAACATTTTAGCATCTGTTACTGTGTTCTACAGCTCAGTAATAGATTTCCATGCTGAAGGGATTAAAGGACTTACATTTGGTGAATGAAGAAACTTCCATTTTTTCTTTTTCCTATACAGCAAGTTGCATCATCGTTTTTGATACACAGACTAGTTAAATATGATATTCCCATCTACAGAAGGCATATAATAGAAATTGGCAAAATTATTTCATTAAAATATTAATGAAGAAATTCACAACATTGGAAACATACAACAGTTTATTTTCAATCTTAATAATGAGAAACTTGTTATTCATTTGCATGAGAATGGCAATTTAGCATAGCAATAGAGAGCTCCAACTGCATCCCTGCAGTTTATTGCCTTAGGTTTGCAAACTGCTTTAACAGCCATCAGCCAAGAAATGTACATGTCATCTGCAAATCACAAATCACAGATCTTGACTCGAGTGATTGCACAGGGAGAAGTGCTGAAGGGTTCATAGTGGCCAGAACAAGACTTAAAAGTGATGTGAAATAGGGAGCAAAAAGGGCTGCAATTGCCTTGGAGCCTAAAATAGACTGAGCTTCAATGCCATGGAAAAAATCACCAGCTTCTCCATCATTTCTTTAAAGGTCAGAATTTTTGTAGGTGGATTGGGAGCGCAGTGGATTGCAGATGCGTTTAACAGCAGGGTATTTTCCGCTGCCATGACCAGTTAAGGAAGATTTTCAAAAACACATCTGCTGGTAAACAGTTTGGCCCTACTCTGGGTCATCTGCCTTATCTGTGCTCATTGCTGCATGAATTCTTACCTGGATAAAGTCCCAAACCTCACATCAGTCAAAGTTAGGCTTTCAGTACAGTCCATTACATTTTTTAGAGAGGTACCTCCATGGCTTTCAGTTGGTTTTATGATGTGGGTCTGCCTCTTCACAAATGTATGAAGCACACTGGCAGCAGAGAGACAAAGCTTGCTCCTTCCCACTTCCTGTTCATGTTTCGCTCATCTGAAGGCAGAGCACAACATGAAAGAGTAAATGAAGGGAAAACAGATGACTTAAAGAATAACAAGGACTCAGGGAGAGGATTTCTCCATGCTGCAAAAGGAGGGTGGTTTCCAATACCATTTTGCACCACTTCAGACCACTAATATTATGCAGAAATTGATTTAAGAGGAATTCAAACACAAATTGCCTACAAACTGATCTAGACGGCAGTAAATCCATTTTCCTTTTCAATCCCTCTCACTCTGCAGGTGACTAAATGCCCCTGGTTTAGGATTGCTCTTCCTCCGCTCTGTTATAATACAATCTGTAGTTCTGTTTAGAACTGGAGAGGTTAAAAAATAATCCTCTTTATTAAATGTGTGAACCAAAATGCAATTAAATAGAGAAAGACCTTTGCAGGTTGTGTTTTATGTTGGGGAGTGTCTGCACTTCACACATATTTCTATGATACTTAAATATCTCTAAGTAATTTTACTTTTCTAAATGTTTATTAGTCCATGGTGAGCGCACTGGATCCTCTTCTGGGATCAAGATATGAATTTATAAGAAGTGTAAAGTACTTAGTTTCAAACAGATTTCAGAGCACTTCTAACATCTGGGGAATGATTTCTACTTGGCTATTCTACTGTTTACTTAAGAGAGAAATGTAGGCAGTTTAACCAGCTGAGATTCTTTGCACCAGTGGTAGCTGATCCTGTTTGGCTAATGGCTATTATGAAGAAGGTGTTATTTACTTTGGAGTTCCTTCCTTCCCACCTTGACCTCTGCCACCCAAATTACACCATACAGAAATGAGCTGCTTAATTTCTGTAAGAGAAAAAGAGAAAATCTCCACCAAAAGCACATGCCATAGGAAGAATTGAAAATTCTTATTGACTTACTCTCCTGTGAGGCAAGACATTGGGAGAGCCTTAAAAAGCAAAATTAACTTAGGCATTGAAAAGATAACAGCGCTCTTCATGAAATTATCTGATTTGGTTTTGAAAAGACACGTACATGGGGAAGCCTATATCTATGCAATCACTACATCTAACTCATGCGGCTTGCAATTATGTCTTCCAAAATAGCGCGCTCAGTGCATCCAAAAGATTTGTCTGCACATTTATTATTTGAAGGTTATACTGTTCACACCTTGGACTTGAATTTGCAGTTTAAAAAGAACAATGCCATATTTTTGTTCGGTTTTTATCTCACTTTGTGTTCAACTCCAGCGGCAACTGCTTTTTCTACTACAGCCCATCACCAGGTGGCTTACAACACTGGCCAAAGCCAACGGGTACCTCAGAGGACTGAGCATTGGTTTTTAACATAACCGGCAAGCGTTGGAGAAAAAGCAGAGGAAAGGGAGAAGATGAAAAAAACAGAGTCCACAGGCATTGGTATTTCAGCACTTAATGGGAAACTACCCAAACAGACTGAAGCCATCGTCTCTCTGATACAGTCCAGTTTTGCAGCTCAACCAGGGTTTCAGAGCTCCTTGCCAGTTTTAAGTGTCCTGCATTTTTTAACAGGTGCTGCTGCCACACTGAGGAAGAGCTGTGGTTGTACATTATTGTATTCTCTCCTTTTGTTTTCACTTACTGAACCTAGAGTGATTTTCTTCCCTTTTTTTCAACTCATCTGACTTTTAAGTCTTCTTAACAGAAAAATACAAAATTACGTTGCTTCTGTTTTGCAGTAAAGCTATTTATGTTAATCATAAGGCCATGAGCCAAGGATGACTTTCCCACCCAGCTCTTGCTAAGGCAATTCTTCTCTGGTTTATCTGGCCATACTCACTGGCTCTTCTCCCTGAGCTGTCATGAATCCTGACGGGGGCACACAGGATGTTCAGTGGGGAGGGAAAAGAACTGACGTTCTCCTTGTAGAGGCAGTTCTCCTCACATCCTTTGGTTGTGCTGTGGCCCTCTTTGCAGCACAGAAAGTTCTCTGCACCTGTATGGGGAAACAGGAACAGAGAAACGAGATCTGGAAGAGCCGAAAACACTGGAAGAGATGATTAAAAAAAAGTCACAGACATGGGGTAAGAAACAGAGGTAGGGATGGCTGCATCCCAACAATCAAACTGGGCTGATGAGCCGTCAGAGACATAGGAAGGCAGGAACACTATGGTTGCAACTAACAGCCAGTGACTGACCATAGCCCGGTCACTGTGAAGACTTCCTAAACCTTTCAGAGTTCATTGTATTGCATGTGTATTTCCCTACTCAGTCAAATGGCTTTCTGAGGAGAGAATAATACAGTGTGAAATCAGTCCCATTGCAAATCAGATCTGATGGCACTTCTGAACGTTTGCTTTGCTTCTCCCTCTTTTCTCAATCTCCTCCTGGCCCGGAGCCAGCCAATTCCCCCTCAAAATAAATATTCGTTAACAAGGAAAGGCAGTTCATTTCATGATTTCTTGTTCCTGGTTTAAACTAGGCAGTTCCAAAGTCATAAGAGTATCAGTAACAGTATCAATTGGTAACCCCGCTATGCCTGAAGAAGGATAGATGTGAGAGGGCAACCTATAAGAAGGTCTGCAATTACTGGGAAAAACAGAGGGATGAAATATCTTAAGTTTGCTGCTCTTTTCTTCTTTCCCTTACAACAATTACCTAAGGCAGCTACTGAGACCTAACTACTAAGGATCCATGCAAATATCTGCTGTGCTTGTCTGATCAATGATTCAATAGGCAAAGAGGGGCCTTTTCTCCATGCTCATCTTTGATTTCTGCACGGAACTATGCTAAGCTTGTGTTTCTCAGATGAAAGCAAGTGATACAGTTTATGCTAAAATGACAAAACAATTTGAAAGCGAATGTGTATAATGGAGAGAAGAACTTAAGCACATGGTTGACATTATTACGTTTATTTCTCAGTGAGACCTGTCTTTTCATGACATTAATCAAAAAACTGGGTCACCTCACAATGGTAATTTCCTAGGAATCTTGAAATTCGTGAGTCAATTTGATCCCTTTTTAGCTGAACATTCACTAAGCACAGCGAGGCTGGTGGAGCTCAGCTAGCTCATCAGACTTGTCATCGACTATATGTGAAGAGTTTATATCCTTAATGGGATCAAAGGTTTTATCCGTGATCCTTCGTAAATGTAAACAGATGAAATATTTTTCTATCAGCATTGATTCCACGCCTGACATTTCTTCTGTTGATCAGTTAATGGTTATTGTCCATTATAAAATAAGAGACAAGGAAGGTTTATTACTTTCTTAACAACCAAGAACCATGCCAAAGAACATCCCCCACCCTCTCTTGTTTGAATCCATCTTGCAACAACTGAATATTAATAACATCATTTGCCATTGCCAAGGACAGATTTAAAATAATGCTAGTCTGGACATTATAAGGAACTTTTCAAAATATTGCATAGTGTTTTAAAATGCAGATCTCCCATTAAAGTCAAATAGAAGTCAGTCAGCTAAAATACTAGTCATCCTTCAGAAATTTAGAACTAGAAAGGTCTCCAGACAAGGATTTGTGAAATTAAAGCATCAGCAGAGAGTACCATGCACTTAGACTTTATTGTCAACACAAAATTATGCTCTGCGTTAGTGTCCTTTAGTGTTAACTCTGAATATTCCCCTGCAGATCTATGCAATTAGAATATTGCTGGGAATATGACACATTTCTGAAACATGCTACGGCTATCAATGAATTAAGGCTCATCATATTCTTTGGCTGTGGAATATTACCCTTGTTTGACATAAGGAGGAACTAAGTGATGAAAGTGACTTGCCTATCATATTGCAAAACTATAGTGATGCAGAAAAACAATCCTATTTCAGCAAGTTATTTTTACTGGGTGAAAAACCTACAAAAAGAACCAGTCCTAGAAATAAATCATACTATTATAGGATGCAGTTCGATTATATTAAAAAGGAAAAAATATTTCAAACCCTATAAAAACAAAGGAGAAACAACTTGTTTGAAGTCAAGCAGAATTTTCTGTTTGACCTCGAGTGAACGTTTTTTTAGAAAATGTTGATTCACCAGAGATAAAAAAATAAATTGCTCTGAACTGCATAAATTACCTGCTGCAAGAGTGACCAAACCTGGAAATATGGTAAACCATCAATTCAAAAAGGAGAAAGGACATTGTTACCTAGATAGGATCAGACTAGTTTCTCTGGGCAGAGCATGAGTAACTCAGGTTCATGTGAGCCAGTCATAGCCACAAAGGTAGAAGTGAGCCTCTGGGCTTAATACGCAAGACTTGATCCCTTGGCCCTAAATCAGCATCGGCACTGACAGCTGGATCACCAGGAGTATGTCTACACAGCACAGTACAGGCTGTACAGCGATACTGGAAGAGCACTGACCCAGGACTGGGATGGTGCTGGGTAAGCCTCTCAGCTGATCAGGGACAGCATTCCTAGGCCAGGCAGAGCAACAGCCATCCAGAGGCACTAGACGTGCAGCAAGAGTCATTCCGAGCTAGCTGGTGGTTCTCTGCACAGAAGGATGTTGAGCTGCGCAGACCCTTCCTGCAGAAGTTAACAGTAATCCCTTGTGTTTTATTCTACAGTTTCTGAGTCCTGTGTAAGACCATTGCATACTTACAGTATCTCAAATCTGCATTTTGCTCTTTTTTCCTAAACTAATTCCCATCAAAATCTTCATCCATGCTAGTCTGGAAGTACTCAAACCTGACCTTAGATGCTAAAGAAACATCCCCTGGAAGCTGATATTGTGGTAGGAATGAGTCAGTGAGTCAATGGAATGAGAAATAAAGCTGTATTGTCATCACTGAGATGCTGTACAGGAGTGAAAAATAAAACATAAATCAAAATAAGAATGAGGTCAACATATGATTAGAGATCAGGTTATCATTAATGTTACATTTGAATTCAGAGAAAGTTAACACTCATCTCACAGAGCCAATGTAAAGAGAATAGCTCCCCCCCCCGCCCATATCTCCAGTTGAGATCCTCTGATGGCCTGACTGTGCAAACACTGCAGGTATTGATGACTGATGCAGATAATATTTCTGACACAGGGAGTGTTTCCCCATTTTGATGAATAAACATGGACCATGCAGGAACAGTCTCAGCACCACAAGCCCCTTGCAGTAGACTCTGCCTTCTTCTTCAGGCACATTGCATCCTGATGGTTTTATGTGTTAAGAAGAATAAACAAGGGGAAAGGTTTCATGCTTTGTCTTACCAGGTTGTTAATTGAACATGTGTATCAACATTTCTTCATTAACAAGTAGCCGTCTGATTCAACGCTTTGGAACTAAAAGCCATAGCCCAAAAAGCCTAAATGAACAATTTTTTCTCACTTCTGCCCTGCAGGAACGGCAGCAATACCGCTGCCTTGCAATGCTCAGACTGCATAACTCCAGCATATGACCTGTTCCAGTGAACTATTGTATCCTTGGTTACAAGATGGGAAATTTCAATTCCTACTTCAGGCACATTTTCGAAACAGCAAAACTTAATCCAGAGTTTTACTGTGGAATCTTTTTACTGAGAAGTTACAGGATATAAAGATCTGTCCTGTTTTCTTCCTCCTCCCACTAAGTAGCCTAACTTCTGAGGTAGTCCCACTCCTTTGTTTGCTTTCCTTCTGACTTCATGGCTTTTCTATTCTTGCAGCCCAGCAGACTCACCTTCAAGGGGGTGGCCGCTGCCATCTCCCTTGACTGCTATACAAGAAGTGAGCACCACCTTTACTCCCTCCTGGAGCCGTCTTCTGAGAAGGCATGCTTATCTAGTCACCTGAACTGGGAAGACTTCAGGATCTGTATATATTGTGTATGGTGGAGACTGATGGGACCACAGGTCATTAAAATGCTCCAGCCCATTTCTCGATGAGGTCCATTTCCCCACCATGTTTCAGTGATGTGTTTCTGTTACAGTTACTCTGATTGCAAAAGCCTTAACAGATAAGGAGTTATTTCATTATGCTCAAAAGTGGCTATGGCTTTGAGGAAGGCACTGGTCATATGCAGTGCCTAGTTCTAGTGACTACTTTTTAAGAAAGATATGAAAAAGCTGGGCATTTTCCTCCTTCCTTAAAGGAGGAAAATATAGTTTCCATTGACACACTCCTGTATCATACTGTGTTTATGCATAGTTATTAAAAATGCATCAGGTCCTTGTAATGATATAGAAAATAATATATATTTGAAATACAAGCCTCTGATGGAGGAAGGTATAACAAAATCTACTATCCAGAAAAAGTTAGATGAATTCTGGTTTGAAAGAAGATGTGTGTTTTAAACACTGAAGGACATTAGTTTATATGGTGTGTTATGCTGACATCTTTGTCATTGAGCCTTTTTTTTTTTTTTGTCAAAACTGGATCTTTTTTTCAAAATCTGTGTTAACAGAGGAGCAGCTCAGCAATATAATTCATCAGAATAATGCATCCAACCCACAACTCATTTCGGTGGCCTTCTTTCTCCAGGGATAGACTTATTTATGCACTTGTGCTATGCACAGATAAACCAGGTCTTCTGAGAAACTCTGTGTCCACTGTGCATTCAGACTACAGCTGACCTTTGCACAGATTGATGGTAACGACTATTTTGCTGGGAAAGGGCCAGACCACATTGCCACCCTTTGTGGCTAGACTGGTTGGTCATTACAGCACTGTCTCAAGATAGACAGTCTCCCAGGTACAGTGAGTCAAGGCATTGCTGGGCACCAAAAAATTTTGTAAACACTTTTGAGCATAAAGTCTCAGCACTAGAGAATGAGATGAGGGTTACAAAATCTATTCACCTCACAGAGGTATTTGAAAATAAATCAGTGTTTGTGATTACTCAGACACTAAGTTATTCAAGGATTAGTTTTCCTGATTTAAGTTGTTTAATGAGACACAATAAATTACAGAATCTAAGAAAGACAGCCAAAATCCCACCTTCAGTAATAAAAGGATTGAAGTTTCATCTGCAGAAGATTATGTTTGACCTTACAACAAATGTGTTTTTACACATCCTTTTTCCAGTCCTGCCTTTTCTATGACATTATTCTTCCATTTTAATCCTCTCCCAAGCTAGAACCAGGCTGTCCTTGTGTGAGTCAGAAGCCATGTATTACACTCATGTTTATGCAACTATGAAATTCCAGCCAAAACACAGCAGTCACCATTAATATGAATATGAAAATCACCCAGCACTAGCAGCCATGTATTTACCATGCTCCACACCAGAAGAGCTAATGGTTATAGCACCATTGCTCTGAGTGACAGTAAACATAATGCATTTTTCATCTCATATACCTTGTACCACATAGTCACCTCCCAAAGAGCTGTAGAGGTGTTTGTGGAGATGCAGTGAGAGGAAGTCATGCTGGGGAATGGGAATACCCTGGATGGTCTGTCTACTCAGCTGCACGTGAGGCCGAATTCCCAAGGATTTATATTGGCTAAAATGCTGGTGGCTTGAAGGGGAGATCTTAGTGCTGTTCCTGTTCAAACACCAGGATGCCTCCATGATGGAACCTCACCAGAGCAATTGAACTCTGACTCCAGGACTCAAGAACTGCAGGTTTTTGTATACAGGCATCCAGGAGCGTCTTAGGCCTGAAAACCAGCAAGGCAACAATGAGCAAGCCCAGTCTTAAGTGAATGAGACAGTGACATCCTAGTAATGTGCAGGGACAGGCGCTTTGTCCATTATTAAAATCAAGGAGACATGTAGTCTTTCTAATGATTGATAGTGCTTAGGAAGTAGCCGTTGAAAGCAAGGGTCATCTCTTGCAATGGTCAACACATCTGTGCATATGCAGCTAATGGCAAAGGAACTGCCTGACTATGGGACTGAAAGTCTATGAACCTTTGTAATGCTCTAGACAGTTCACAGACAAGATCATCTTCAATACATGTCCCCTGTGCTGGCTGGAGAACTGCTAGTTCTGGAGCATCAGTTCCCCCAAGTGGTAAAGCTGCACTGGGGACTTGAGAGAAAAGCAATGTAATGCTGCATGCAAGTAGTTAGCTCACAGACATACCAGGGCTGATTCCAACACAGTGGAGAAATGAGAGAAAAACTGATATGGGCTGGAGAGCAAGTGCAGAAACTTCATAATATCTAATAATGACACTTGCAACCCTTGTCACCGTGAAGGGAGCTGGAGAGAAGTTATCTACAAGGCTATGACTGCTGCAAATGAAAGAAGGTGATGATCTTAGCAGGCGATAACGAAACACACGAGTTTTCTAACATAAGCCTTGTGTACTAGGAACTTTCTATGTTAAATTCATTTAATTATAACATCCACATCCAAAAAAATATGCCGTTTTGGGGGAAAAGTTAGGGAAAAAAACCTTCTGCTATTGCAATTTTTTCCTCTCTCAGCTTTCTTTCCTCAATTTTTTAATTTGGCAATACACAGTGAGATCAGGAGATACATGTGCATATCAGCAAAAGGTTGTGTCAAAGGCAAAAAATGTGATCAATTGCCTAGTTACATACATTTGAAACCTGCTAGATGAGGGAAGAAGTAAGATTAACAGTGCCCTGATGAAAAGAAAGGTAGAGAGCACATACAACATTCAGAAAATGGTGACAGTAATTTCATTGGAGGACTGGAAAAAATACACTGAAAAATCAGTAGACTGTTCAACCTGCTCTATCAATTTCTCATCAGCATTGACCTCAATAAATTCTTGTAACTCCATGTGACTGTTTCTTTTGTGAAGTGCAGTCATCATCTCCTGACCCTTCCTTTAATGTACCTACTTTTGAAGTAGATAAAAAAGTAAAAAAACATGCTTTCAAAAAGGCAAAATAAACACATTGCCAAATTGAGCACTGGAGATTTGATTGCTTCCTAGCTTAGTGCAAAAGAATATGATTTACCAGGAAGTGAATGACTTCAGAAATGGACTCCTAGAGAAAACTTAAAAAAAAAAAAAAAAAGCATATGCAAATAAACATCTTTATACTGACATAGCATTCCACTTCAGATAAACATCTGATTGCAAGCAAAATAGTCCTATCCATAGCTCACTGCTTTGAAATCAAGCTGGAAGCCACTCAAGAACATTTGCTTTCCATCTTTCTCTCGTAAAGCATCCGATTCTTTGCTTTCCATCTTTCTCTCGTAAAGCATCCGATTCTTTAAGCTGGGCAAAAAATCTTGCCAGAGAGGGCTCACACACACACTTCCCGCCCCCCCCCCCCGCTTTTTCTTTCCCATCTCAGCTGAAATCACAAGGTGTGGATATCGTAAGAAAATCAAGTGAAATTCATTAACATTTTTTAACTGAAAAACTAAACCCCAGTTTCTCCAACCGGCAATTGGATTGGAACTTGGTTAATGTTTTGACCGTAACCCCAATGTTATGCAACTTCATCTGTCCCTATTTACCCAAAGTTCTAGAAAACTTTCCATGATTAAATAAGCTACTTTGGCAAGACCAAACAAAATGAGTGAATAACTGAAATATACACACACGAGCTTGGTACTGCCTAAGAACCAACAGGTAACTGCGACTTGCCCTTTTGTCACGGGAGCTAGTTTTGTCCTCATGATGCTGAGTTTTCTGCGAATGCATTTGTCTCACATCATCGGTATTTGGCCATAGTGGAAAGAGAGAATCTCAAAAGTGCTGCAGAAACATAAAACTAAGGCATTTTGGTTGTCTTACCGCATAGTCCAATGGAAAACATCTCTGTCATTATCAGACAGACATATGACACTTGCAGATGTGTCACCCGCAGACCTTTCTGTGCAACTGACTTCCAGTAACTCAGTCTTGGCTGTATTATGCAACATAAAACTCACACCTTCAGACAGGGCATGCCAGCTCTGTGGGCTTTGGCCACCACTGGTGCAACACACAGGAGAGATGGGCCCAGAAGAAGCATTTACTGGAACTTCAGAAGCACAGAGATGTTTGGAAGGCAGCTGTCAGATTTTGCTTGTGCATGGGATGTCAGGAAAAACTGGGTTGGTGTCAGCCAAATTATCTTGTCCATCAGTCTTTTAGGAAATACACTGAGAAGCCTAAAACAAGATGTTAAAAGTGATGGTGTTATTTCTTCTGTGGAATGAGGGGATGTTTTATGTAGCAAATCTGACAATGACTTTCCAACATGAAAGAATCCGCTTACTACATCTTAGCTACCTTACTTGATCCAAGGTTTTAGAATAATCTGAGAGTGTCAGTCAGGAAGAAAACAATATAAAAAGACCTGATAAAAACTCAGAAGTTGTATCAGGCAAAGTTGAATGAAAGCAACCAGAAGGATCAACACATCAAGTTAGCATTTTTTTTGTCTTCTTCCATCACCTGCTGCAGCTCTTCCTCTAAACTCTAATTCCTCCTCCGGCTCTAATGTGACAAGTAAAAAAAAAAGAAAAAAAAAAAAAAATCGCTATTGAGTCTTAGCTCACCCACCAGTCCAGCTGTGTCCACTGCTTCTTCACATGTAGAAACCAATTAAGTAAAACAGCATCAGAAGGGTAACCTCCTTCTCTTGAACACAGTAGGAAGGAGGTAGGGATGGGTATTTACTCCTTTCAGCACCAAGTATCTCACTTGTCAACCTAACTCCTACTTCTCTCCATTGAGCATGCTCCTAAAAAAGCCATCCAGCCAATATAAAAAAAAAAATTCAAAAGCTGTATCATTCCTCTGCAGTAAGCTCATCTTTATCTGATCTGCCCTCAGTTTCATTGGTAGTAACATTTAAATCTTTTCCTCCTAGTGTCAGCTGGCATCATACTTGCAGTGCAGGTACAAATGACGCTTACAGTCAATGAGAGACCCTAAATATGGAAAATGGAGAATGACTGATAGTTTTGACAGATAAAAATGGAGAATTTCCACACAGGAGATGTTGAAGCTGCTGGAGATATTGATATAACTTGTGACACATAGAATAATGACAGCAGTGTAACGTCAGTCTCAATAAGAAGCTAAAAAGTCTAAAGGAATAAGATCAGGAATTTCAAGGCATCCTGCTATTATTTAAATGCCCTGTTTTGCCAGCATGTCAGATGACAGAATAAAAGGTTGACCACAGCAAACATATTTCCCAGTAGTTCTACTGAGCTCTGTAACCATCAGGAACAATCTCTCCATTTCCCATTTCCCCCCATTTCCCACAAAAAGGAAGTAATAACCAACATTTGGGCCACTCCTCATTTCACCAGAAGTCTCCAGAGTTTTATTAATACTTCCTGCCACCACCTAATTAGATCCTGTGCTTAAAAAGCTAGTTTCATCCATATCAGTATAGAAAGAACATTTTAGCAAAGCTCTGTTGTTATGCATTTTCTCTTGGGTTGGAGAAAGAAGAAAACTTTATTTGTCATCATGTACTGATCTTACTGTTCCAAAAAATATTTTCATATGAGAACACAGAGGCACTCAAGGAACTTGGTGAAATGAGACAACTTTCCAATTCTTGTAGTGGCACATCTGTACTTCATCTACTAGCACAAGTGAAACAGTAATAAATACTGAACAAAGAATGCTCATTTGGGTTCAGATCAACAAATAAAAAATAGCAGTTGTTTTTAACTACTACAGATCCCTGGACTACTCTTCAGTTTATTTACAGTCTCTCATGACTGCGATTTCCCCGTATGTCTCACATCCCAAACTTTGAGCATGACATGAAAAAACCAAACATGCTCTTCTTGCTGGCTTTAGTATCCACCTGTTCACATCAAACATCAGTTGCAATTGCCACAGCAACTTTCAGAGCGAGGTGCTATTCAGCCCCAAAGTGGGAGGGTGCTGGACTTGTGGTAGGACAGGAGCTCTCATGAATCACTGCTGGCAGCAAGCATATAAGAGGGCGGACCTTACAGGTGAGCTTAAGCAGCTAGGGTTCAGATATATTGCCATAGGATACTGGGAGGCCCTCTGACCACAGTTTCCTTGTAAGGGATACAGCTGAGGATAACATAATTTTTTTTTTCAAATAAAATAATTCTACCACTTTTACAAAACACTTAAACTTTGATTCTTCAGAGCAAAGATTAAACTCTTTTCCAAGCTTTCATTTATATTTGTTGTCTTTGGAAAGTAAAGCAAATGGCAAGAAAGAGCGCTTATTCAAGTCTCTGATTCAGCCAGGAGGCCTCAGTCAATGTGAGTAAAGCCTTAACTAAGTTAATAGAGAATGTGGCATTTGGATCAGGGGCTTATACACCTGTTCTCGATCTTGAATGGTATGTTTAATTTACAACTTTCCTGTAATCTGCAGAATTATCTTAAATTGTCCATTAGAAAGGTTAATGTTTAAAATTTAAAATAACTACTAAATTCAAAAATCCACAAAAAAATCCTTCATCTTTCATTGGATAATAATTTTAATAAGCAATTAAACCACCATAATGCCACACCAGTTATTCCATAAGACTTCTCTTGTATTATTCAGCCTACACTCATCTTTCAGTTCTTCTGTGCTCGTTAACTGGAATACACTCTATCATTCCCCTTATCTAATTTTTTTTTTTTTGACATCTATCTTAACTTTCAAATTAAAGCATTATAAGAAAGAACTACTTAGTCTACTAACACAAGCAAAACCTTTCTTCCTTTGAAAATTGCAGCATTTATATATACAGTATCTTGCAGGAAACCTGAAGTATAAAGTTTGGGAAAGGAGGTTTCCCAAAATTGCAATATACCATTGGTTAAAAATATAATATACATGCCTATGAGTACATTAACAACTATGCCCACTTGCCAACCTGTTTAAGGTTTTATAAAAAGAGAAACACAACCATGCTCTTTCACTTTACCACAACCTTAGAGTTTGGCTTTAAATCATTTCTGAGGAAAGGTTTCCTGCAGACTTTTCACTTAAGTAGCTGTAACTACAACTGCAAAACACTGTTGACTGGTGGACTCTAGAGACTTGTTCATTACCTGTCATTAAATGTTTTAAAGTTTGCATAATTGATCCAGCCAATAAGTCATCATTGATTTATAGGGGTCTGTGCTGAAGAGTTGTTCGTTAAAAATTCATAACACTGGTATGTGTCTTTACAATCCATTAGCTGTTTACGTACCCACAGTCCTAAGATTGATTGACCTTGGACTGAGATTCTCATGGACTCTTCCTTTTTTTTTAAAAATGAAACTTCCCCCCCTTCCTTTTTTTTTTTTTTACACAGGTCCACAGTATAGAAAAGCAATACTTCAGCCTTCTCCCTTGACAGCTGTACTTTGATTTTTTTTTTTTTCCCCTCTCCATCAAAACTGAAACTTTACTTGAAATGATGAATAAATAAAGCATACTCCATAAACAGCTTTCCACTATTATTTAAGCTTACGAGCTGTGCTCTGTTAGTCTCCTTTCCCCACCATCAGATTCAAGTGTGTAAATGTTCTAAAAGGCTTTGAATGTTTTATGATGATTTCAGGGAATGATGGAGTAATAGCTGAAGAGCGAAGCTATTAGTTTTAATATTTATATTGAGTGCTCTGAAACATTAATGTGACAGGATGTAAGATCAGAGCAGCGGGACATATTTACTTCACAACCATTGCCACGTGGCAAAAATATTTATTTTCTGAAGCTCTGAGGCCAAGTTTTTTCCACAAGAATTTAAAGTTCAGATTGACATATATATTAGCTTTTCCTGAACTTTGTATTTATTTTTAGGCGCCGAAGATTAGTTACTGTTTTGGATACAACTTACTTCATTTAGGTACGACTCAAGCATAATGATGTTTGCGGTGCATCATGGTCTTTTTACAGAAGTTTTCCAAAGCTGATATTAGTTTAGTAGTTCATCTCTCCCTGTGTGCTGTGTCTGCTTCCCCAAGAGCACCTTAGAGAAAAGAAAAACAGTAATTTGTTAATAAAGAAATGGGACGGGCTCAAGAGCAGAATCATCGTTAAAAGGTTGTTTCATATTGTCTTCCAATATTTCATGCATGAAATAAACCAACCCTGTAAATGTCCTAAGTCATTGTGCTTGGTTCTTCTGTTCAAACTAGCAAACATATTAAGGTAAGTGATCTTAATTACCGAGGGTCAAACAGTGCTCACCCCACTTGTGTGGTTCTCATGGTCTTCAGCGAACAAGTAAAGGAAGCAAGACGAGATCCCTAGGGAGAAATCTTCCTATCAGATTTGCAGAGTGGATCTGATATAAGTGGAACAAATGATGACTTATTGCTACTACATTATGAAAATGTGATTTCTCCAAATGCTTCCACGCTCTGTATAAGGACTCCATAGGCTGAGACCACCGCCAGGAAGCAGTTCACAGATCTCCAGCAGAAGAACCAGTTGAATCTATCGGGTACGTTTTAGCCAAGTGTAACAAACGTTATATTGAATTATGTCAAGCAGGCTTACAATAACAATAGCACTGGGCAGAAAATGGAGCATAATCCTCAGTGAGGCACAAAAAGGTAGCCTCAGCTGAAAAAGTGAGGTTACCGGTATATTATTGCGTTGCTTACCAGAGTCCTCTTTATACACCCTTCTATACAGTCCTATACAGTAATGGTGCGCAGGGGGCTTACATGCACTGGAAGGCTGGGCCAAAAAAAAAAAAAAAAAAAGTCATAGTAACACTCAATTGCAAAGTTGACTAGAGTGGTTTGTTATGTGCTTTCCCAACTTCACCTTTCCAGGAAGACAAAGAAAGCTATCCAAAGGTCTTAGTTATCTCTCAAACATTTCATTAGCCTAAATAACTTCTGACTTAGTCCTTGGTGATCTCCTTTCACAACTACCTTCCAAACCATCCCCACAACAGAAATGTTCATGAAGGCATCCTTTAGTGAGTTCCAACAGGGCAGAACATGAAGCATTTTGTTCTGGAAGTATATTTTCCTGACCTTCATGTCTAGTGACACATAAATGTCAGTTTATCCTCCACCATTATTTTGAATATTCCACTAATTAAGTCAATCTCCTCTGTATTACAGGGTTCTATAGCTACAGGTCATCATCCTTTGTCTTTCCCACATCTGCTTCTGTTCTTAACTTGCTTCTGTTGTTTAGGAAGCATTTCTAAATACAATTCTTTTCATTATTAGCTGAATCATACAGTGCACAAATTAATAAACTAGAATTTTTAATCATACTTAAGGGGAAAAACAAACACGCTAGCTGCACCTGTGTGTACAGCTACTCTACAACTTCTTGGCCCTCCCTATATCCATCAGAGAAAATAATTTACAACTGTTTACTTCCACTTCTCCGCACAAAAACAGTCTTCCAAGAGTGTTAGAGGACAGTTATAGTTTAGTTAGAGGAAAGTTTCCTTTCTACAAGGAAAAAAAAAATTATAAATGAGCATAGCAAGCATAGGGAGAACAATTTACATCACTGAATATGTGGGAGTCACATTCTGACCCATGTCTGCTACAGATTTTTGAAAGGTGGAAGGAAAATGATGATGTCAAGGTGTTTGCTACCTATCAGGACCTCCACCCTTGCAGAACTCTGTTAAAACATATTGTCCACCAACACAATTCTTCCCCTTGTAACAGGGCAGAAATCACCACCACAACGTACAAAAGAGTGAAGAAAAGAACAGGAGCTTCTCTTTTAGTGCTGAGACCAACGCAGATGCCAAGAGAAGGACAGGCTGTGATGGAAACAGCACCCTGTCTTCTGCTAGGGATGTTCATGTGGGCATGAATGACACCGGAAGCCAGAACCTGGGCAGAATCAAGGAAGACTACAAAGCCCTGGGGGTGCAAGTGAAAAGTATGGGTACCCAAGTTATCTTTTCTTCCATTTTACCAGAGGAAAGGGTGCAGCCAGAAAAAGACACATAATGCAAATCAACTTCTGGCTTCATGGCTGGTGCTGTTGTGAGGATTTTGGCTTTTATGGCAACGGAACATTCTTCAATGACTATAGAGTGTTAGGGAGGGATGGATCCACCTCTCTAGAAAAGCCAAGGGAATCTTTGGCAGCAGGCTGGCCAACTTGGTGAGGTGAACTTTAAACTGAAGGACTCGGGGTGCAGGGTCCAAAGTGGCAATGCTCACGCCATTGCAACCAACCGGGGAATAAACCAGGCCAACCAGAGCAGTGAGAAATGTTCCTCAGCTGCCTCCCGACATGTGAACCAGAAGACCATACCTCAAATGTATGCATACCAATGCATGCAGTGTGGGGAACAAACAGGAGGACTGGAGTTCCGTGCCCAGTCAGAAAGTTGTTATATCATAGGAATAACTGAAACATGGTGGGACAACTCACATAACTGGAGGATCGCAATGGATGGCTATAGGCTGTTTCGTAAAGACAGGCAGGGAAGCAGAGAAGGAGGAGTCGCACTCTATGTTAAGGAGAACCTTGAATGTATAGAAGTCAACTACAGCGACTGTGGAAGCCCTATCAAATGCCCCTGGGTCAAGATCAGAGGGGCCGTCTCCAAGGGGGACTTTACAGTAGGCATCTGCTACTGACCTCCAAACCAAGATGATAGGGCCAACAAAGCAATATTTGGGTCACTTAAGCAAGCTTCGGGTACACAGAACCTGGTTCTTATGGGTGACTTCAACTACCCAGACATTTGCTGGAAGAACAATACAGCAGCTCACATGTCAATCATCAAGTTCCTGGAATGCGTAGAGGAGTGCTTCCTCATACAAATGTTAGATGTGCCAACCAGGAATGAGGCACTGCTGGACTTGCTACTCACAAACCAAGAAAACCTGCTTTGTAATATCTCAGTTAGTGCTAGCCCTGGCTGCAGTGATCACAGAATTGTGGAGTTTGGGATCCTGCTGAGCACTCTGAAGGTTAGTACTAAGACAAAGGTTTTAGGTTTTAGAAAAGCAAACTTCAGCTTGCTCAGAGCTCAGTTGGGAAGGATTCCATGGGAAGCTTCCATGGAGGATGAAGGAGCTAGTGAGTGCTTGGAGTTTTTCAGGAATGCTCTCCTGAAGCACAAACACAGTTCATCCCCTTTAAAGGCAACGGAAGTAGGTGGAGCAAGATAGCCCCTTAAGAGTTAGTTAAGCTTGCAGTTAAGAGAACCCTTAACTGCAAGCTTCTGAGTCTGATCAAAACCAAGAGAAAAGCATACCAGAGATGGAAAAGTAGACAAATACCTATTGAGAACTACAAGAGCATTGCCAGGGCATGCAGAGATGCAGTTAAAAAAGAACAAGCTCAGCTTGAATTGAAATTGGCCACAGACATCAAAAGCTACAGGCAAAAGGTTATTCAGGTATGTAGACAACAAGCAGAAACAGAAGGAAAATACTGGCCCGCTGTTAAACAGGAGAGGTGAATCAGTCACCAGCAATGCTGAAAAGGCAGAGGTTCTCAACACTTTATTCACCTCTGTCTTTACCATCACTGTTGGGCACCAGGCCTTGGGAACAAAAATCCAGGTTGATTCAAACACAGTCCCACTGTCAGTGAAGGAAGAGTTGGTAGGTGAACTATTACAGGAGCTTGACCCCTACAAATCAATGGGCCCAGACATTATATATCCAAGAGCAATAAGAGAGCTGGCTGATGTCATCATGAGGCTGCTCTCCATAATCTTTGGGAAGTCGTTGAGACTGAGGGACATCCTCGAAGACTGGAAGAAGGCTAATGTCACTCCCTTCTTAAAGGGAGAAGGGCTTAAAGGAGGATCCAGGAAATTATAGGCCCATCAGTCTTACTTCAGTCCCTGGGAAAGTTATGGAATGAATCCTCCTCAGGGCTATCACAAGTTAAACGAAGCACGTGATTAGGAAAAGCCAGCACAGATTCACCAAGGGCAAATCGTGCTTGACAAACCTGATCACATTCTATGACAAAGTAACCTGCTCGGTTGATGTGGGGCGAGCGGTGGACATTGTCTACCTGGATTTCTCCAAAGCTTTTGACATGGTTCCCCACAGCCTCCTCCTAAAGAAACTGATGCATTATGGTCTAGACAAGTGGTCTGTGTGGTGGGTAGGGAACAGGCTGACAGGCTGCACCCAGTGGTGGTGGTAAATAGCTCCTTTTCAAACTGGCAACCTATTACAAGTGGGGTCCCCCAGGGATCGATATTGGGTCCAACAGTGAATAGTGTGCTGCTGCAGCAAAGCAAGCCAACAGGATGCTGGGTTGCATCAACAAGGGCCTCACCAGCAGAGATAAAGAAGTCATTATCCCACTCTACTCACAGAATCATTATTATGAAGATTGGAAAAGACCTTCAAGATCATCAAGTCCAATCATTAACCCAACACCACCATGCCTACTAAACCACGTACTCGGTGCTTCTCAGGCCACACCTGGCATACTGTGTTCAGTTTTGGTCCTGGGAAGGCTGCCATATGAGGAAAGGCTGAGAGAACTGGGTTTGTTCAGCCTTGAGAAAAGGCAGCTTAGGGCAGACCTTATCACTATGTTCCAGTATTTAAAGGGTGGCCACAAAAAAGATGGCGACTCCCTTTTTACAAGGAGTCACATGGAAAAGATGAGGGGTAACGGGTACACGTTACTCCTGGGGAGATTCCAATTGGATACACGGGGAAAAATTTTCACAATGAGAACAACCAGCCATTGGAATAAATTCCCCAGTGAAGTGATGGATTCTCCAACATTGGACAGTTTTAAGATTCAGCTGGACAGGGTGCTGGGCCATCTTGTCTAGATGGTGCTTTTGCCAAGAAAGGTTGGACCAGATGATCCTTGAGGTCCTTTCCAACCTGGTATTCTATGATTCCTCAGGACCAGAGTATGGCACTGCACAGTCTGTAGTGACAACGCCCAAAGACTCAGTCTTCTCCCAAAAGACACTTCCAGCAGAAAAGGATCTGACTTAGTCTCCTTTGGCAGGGGGTTTCCACACAAGTGCTGGAATCACAAGTTATACCGTTTTCTCAGCAGGATGTTCGCTGACAACTACTGACTCAAAAATGTCAATTTTAATTTACAAACTTTAAGTTCAGCAACATTTCACACTTGGAACATGGTGAAAAGTGCTCATCACCATATGAAGTCTCTGCCTGGGGTGTTGAGGGAAATGAGTGCAATTTCAGCTAAAATGGGTCAAATTATTCTCTGCTATTACTCCACTGGTATTGAGTTACACCAGTGATAAATTTTGTCCAGTGTGGTTGATGGGGTCATTGTGAAAAATTCTGCTTAAAAGAACTTGCTTATTTGTCTTTTTTCATACAGATGAGCATTACATAGCCCAAATCAGAAGTAATCTTTTGCTATTTACTACACAGCCAGCTAGCAGTGATGTGCACAACAGAGTACTGGCATATCCCTAATTATCAGGAATGTGACTTGGTATAGTCTGTATATACAGACTGCCTGATATACAAATTGTGACAAGTTTGCTTTCAGAGTGTAAACTTTTAAAAACCACCATGAAGACCCCCATAAAAATATGACTTTGACTAGAAAAAGATGTAAACTGCATAATGGCTACATGGGTATTTTTCCTTAGAGATCAGGAGAAATATGACAAGTATGACTGCTATTATAGTTATATAGCATATTCCATTTAGCAGCGATATAGCAGAACTGTGAAAGCATATCCTAAGGTATTTTCACTTCGCGCATTTGACATTGATATTAGTTATTGCATTTAAGATACATTGGGCTGTTTATTGCTGACTGTTTCCCCTCACTGAGAATGCTAACCACAGCAGAGGAATATTTGATGTTACAAATTATTTAGCTTGCTACTCTTCATTTTCCTTTTAGTATGCAATTATTTGTTTGGTTTCACTGAGCAAATGAAATTTCAAGGGCATTTCAAGGAAAATAAATAAAGTACAACCCAAAAGGGTTTTTTTTTGTTTGTATTCGGGAACAGCACTGAATCATGCATATGTATGAATCAACAAAATCAGGTTAGCTAAGAAAGTGGAAATTGCACTCCACACTAGAGCATTTTTCTTGCTCTAGAGATCTTTGCTATGGATTTGAAGGACTAATAAAAAATCAGCAGCATGACTGGAACAGATGTTTTTTATGGACTCGTCTTGTTAATAGTCTTTTTAGCTTCTCCTAAGGACTTAAACCAAGTTCCTCACTTGTCCTGAATATCTGAGATGATGTTAACATTGTCCAAGATGTACACTAACAAGCAGCAGTGAAAAGCTAAGGTCTTACACATGGTTATGAATAAAAATTCAAAACATTGCTGTGAATGTGATGAAACCCTGGAGTGGGCAATGTTACAAAACAAAAAAACCAAACTTATTGACTGCATCAAACCCATATAGTGTCATTCCCTTGAAGGGAAGATAGCCTGGTAAAATACTTCCATGCACTGTACTACATGTATTATAAAAACAAAGGCTCACTACATCTGAAGAAACTCCTTTTAGATTTATATCACGGTTCACTTCTGTGTACAATGAGAACTGAAACAAAATGAGCCAGATCCTCAACCAGTGTAAAGTACCCAGACTTTATTGGCTCCAGTGGCACTGTGCCAATTTATATTTCTCATACAGGCTTTGTGTTCTCATTCTAGTTAGTGAATTTTTGCAGGTAGGAGAGGGAAATTAGAATAATTGGGAAAAACAGAAATCAGAGTCTGTGTCACAGATGTTTCACTTGTCAAGTAATAATTCGTTTACTCTGTTGCTGTTGAATTTACTCATATTTCTGCGATTTCCCATGTTCCTCCACAAATTCTGGCAGATACTGTATGAGTTGTTCATTAGGCTAGGCTCTGAGAGGGAAGGAATGACCCTAGGACTTGCCATTTTATCACACCTTTTAGCTAAGACTCCAAACAATGGTGCTGAACAATAACACCCAGACATAGGACTGGTCCCTCCAAATCCCACTCACTGGGTTAAGAAACGGCAGAGGTATAACTTACTCTCAGGCTTAGAGAAGAAGGAGAAAGGGAAGCTCTGTATCACTTAGGGAGCACTTGGTTAAACGGTACTTGAAAATTTTCACAATTCCAGCGTGCTGCACTTTTTTTTTTTCCCCTCACAGAGGCAGCAAAACTTTACTAGCATTGAACATTGAGTATCCTAATGTCACTGCTCTGTCAGGTAAAGCGATATACCTTCATTCATTTCAGCCAAGTGATGCTCAAGCTCAAACATAGGGGATTTCTTTCAGTAAGGATGGATTGCCTTTTCTCTACATGTAAAGCATCCTCTGAGAAACCTAAGGGAGAAAGAAGAACAGCTTTTTCTTTGACAAGTGTCTTAAACTCAGGTGCAAATTAAGGACAACTATGTCCACTCTCTTCCCAAGTTTTATTGCGAACACTGTTTATATTCATCTCTTGGAGGGGTTCTTGACACTCCTGGTAGTATTCCCACAGGATGGGCTGGGGATTGGCCTGGTTCTTTGCTCACTGAATTATCCTAAAACCTATGATAGACAGGTGCCCCTGGAGCGCTCCACTGAGGCCTGTCTTTTAACCCATTTCTATTAGTAGCTGAGATGACTGGAAAGTTTGCTATTATGCATATTTATCTTCATATGTCTTTGCTTGTTGCCACTGTCATTTATATATTTAGAACATCCAGCTTTGGTTTGTGAGAGCTCTGGTTTGTAAATAGCTTGAATTTGGAATATTTGATGAAACACTTCCCACAAATGGCTGCATAAAAATCTGAAAAAATACCAATTATGCCCAAATGTTCCAATATGATTCAGTAAACCCAAAGTAACCTCACAGATTATACTGAAATTGTCGCAGATTTATGCAATCTGACACAAGAATTTGAGCCCACCGATCCCAGGGTATGGACTGTTTCCATACAAAAAGCATTGAAAAAGGAGAAAATGCCCTCATTCAAATTCTACACGTTAATTGTCTACTTGCAGGTTCTTTGATACAAATTTTAAACACAATAACCTGCTGTTTCTATTATCTCCTGACTTGTAACTGCTTACATCAGCAACCTGAACGGTCTAGTATGTAACTGATTTAAAAACAAACAAAAAACCCCAGACAAGACAAAAAGCAATGAAGAAATAGGTAAGGCAAATGCACATACATTTCCTGAGTCCTTGCACAAATTCAGATTCCTCAGGACAGTCAAAACATTTGCAAGAAACAGTCAGAGCTGAATTGTTCACAAATGCCACACACAATTGGCAACCACACACTGAAGGAAACCCCCTACTGCCAAAATGCAGAAGGTTTTAGAGAAGCTGTCCTGTAACATATCCTGCAACCTAACCTCTGTCCTGCCTTTGAACTCCCAAGTCTTGGCTTCTGGGGAAAAATCAGAACTTCTTGGATGCTCACTTGTTTGTTAAAAGGAAAACTATCCTACAGAACAGAATCCCTCTTTGGATTCACATTTTAGTAGCATTTAACAGAATTAAAATATAAAATCCTTCCTATTTAGTGGGTCATAACATGATTTTCTTGGTTAAGACTCTTGTACCCCACAACTACCCTTATGCTGCTTCACTTTTCTCAGATCACAGTTGCAAACAACAATCTTTCGTTTCTTTCTGCTCTATCCTGGTTTTCTTTCTGACGCTATAATAAATGTAGACAGTTGTTGCAGCTCCTTTCCCTGTTAATGTGGAACTTTGAAAAATAGCCTTGACCTGAGCTGGAACAACCCCTTAATAAGATTTTATACCAGACAAAACTGATATTTTGTCTCATTTAAATAAGGATAAAAACTCTGTTTCCTTATAGCTGACCAGGAGAGACCCCAGCACGTATTCTGCTTTTACAACATTGAAAGTAAGTGCTAGTGAGACCTGCTGATCATCTGATAAGAACACAATTAATTTGTGCTCAGACTCATTAATCTTTCTTAATACATGTCAGCCCATTACATTTGATCCATGACCTCTGTCCCTAGTCTTGCATGAAAATCTCTCAGGATCAGAATCACATCATGATTTGGCATGGAGCCACCAGCTCCGGCAGTTGCCTGCAAAATGCTTCAAAGCCATCAGCAATGGCAGCTGCTGTATTTATGTGCACATGCCTGAATGGTAAGTTCACAGCTCCTCTAAGGCAGACTGAAAAGTTGGCCATTCGAAAGCTTGAATCCCTTTAGAAATACAGCTGTGTCCCTATTGAGATCAAATGATGACTCACCTTCACTCTCACTTCTGTTCCCACAGACACAAGTGCCATGTGGGGTGCTGGGACAGTCTATGCAAATACTTCCCCCACGGCTTTTGTAAATAATATTTGATTTAACATTAATAAATGTGCGGCAGTGCTTTGAAACCATTTGCCCTTTCACGTATGAACATTCATGGATGGAGGAACAGAGGACCTAGTTAAAAATCACTCATTGCAGCATACCCGAGTCCCTCCTGCTTTAACAATTATCTCAAGACAGGGAGGTGTCATTTTTTGTAAAAGTTCAAGCATTTAGACTGATGAAATCACCTGGCTTGATTATTGACATGAACACAGGCCTTTCAGTGCTTTTTGGCATCCATCAAGTTACTTTCCCATCCATAATTAGCAAGGAAAATACAAAGGCTTGCACTGTTAGTACTCATAGAAAATAATATGCCCATAAGAACAAGCAACAAATCTGTGATGGCACATCCACAACCTCCTTATCCTCATATATGCAACATTTTTTAATTGAAGCAAGCATTTCTAAGTCAAAATCTTCATGAGTTTGCAGCCCAGACCCTTCCTTGTCATCAGCCAGTGTTCACTGGTAGGAAAGACGTAAGGGCTGAATCTGAGAATGACAGACGTTGAAGGATCACAAAAACAACTCTATGCAATTTTTTAAATGCCATTTTTGATGGCAAAGTTTTAATTAATGTGAATGTAATTAAAGCATTCTTTCCCAGCTACATTCAACTCATTTTTGTCACCAATACAGTTCGTGAAAAATACATAATCATTTACTGTATGACAGTAGTCTAACAGTGTACCTTTTGCTGGTTAGCTGACGAGGTTTCATTTGGTGCTTAACCCATGAAAGACACAATGCTGCCACAGCAATAACATATGCAGCCAGTGGCTTTAGTGGGGGTTCTTCTGAGGGGTTTTCTGTGAATCTTAGCTCTGTGCACGGCTTTTTTACCTTGTCTGTCTTCAACCCATGGAAACAGAAAACCTTGCAATATAACTGCCAAAGACAGACCATAGACATAAAGTATATAGTATTTCAAATACAAGTAACATTATCTGAAGGTTCTAAAGAGCAACTTACATTATGTATTGATTTATCTGCAACAACAGTATTTCCTGATCATGTCCTAGCAAGCAAATACTTGTTTTATTCTTATTAAAATGTCAAACAGGATCTTAATCTCAAAGTGATTATCCTGCAGCTTTGAATTACTCTGCAAAAAAAAAAAAAAACCACCAAAACCTTTAATCACTCACTCATGCAATGACAAAGAAGGTGAGATTGTCATATACTTACCATGCCTGATGGGCTAACTGTGAAGGGACACAGCTCAGCTGCTTGCCAGCTGCCCAGAATGGTAACTCTCAAGGGGAAGGAAGGGAAGAAGAGTTCTCATCTCCGCTCTCCCCCAACAGCGGCCTTTTCACAGCTTCCAAAGCCATGTAATCTGTGATGATGCAGACTGAGCTGTTACTTTCCAACCTCTCTAGCATGAGCATGATCAGAGCTTCCCTCTCTGTCCACAGACATCAGACTGTGGTCCATCATCTTTAGATGCTTGTTTTTAAGGAAAGAATAAAGCATGAGGGAATATATGTGGTTACCTTTCCAAGCGTCGCTGCAGGCACTGTGGTAAGGCTTCCCACTCCTCTACTGGGAGCCTTCTCCAGCTTTAAACAGATCCTCACCATAGAGGCTGCCAGGCTAGGATCTGAGGAAGTCAGTTTTTTAAAAGAGCAGAACTCATGCAGGCATTGTCACAAATGTCACAGGATAAGCAGATTTGGATTCAATTGTCAACCTTATTGCCAGATTGTCAGAAGATCCGAATCAAGAGAGTAATTTAAATGTCAAATTAAGACACTGCAAAAGCAAATTCCTGTGATTTACTGTGTTGCTCAAAGATAACATGACCTAAGGGTAAAGAGAAGAGTTGTCTGAAAAAAAAGTCTGTTTTTCAGGGGGTTGCAGAACTTTTTGTGGTAAATTCACCAAAGAAATTGGAACGTGTAGGTTTTTTCTCAGGCAAAAGCACAATGGTACAGAGACTTCTCCAAAGGGGTTTTGGATCTCACCCAGATATACTTGCCTTGACAGGTATTTGCTGTTGTGAGAATTAATAAACTAACTTTTGGGAAATGCTCTGAAATCCTTGGGAAGGAGAAGGTTGAAATGCTGATTATTGTTATTTTTAAATGAAATGTTTTACATGGAACTACAGACATATCACAATGCTGCTGGTATTAGTGTGGACTATTGCAGTATTTTTGATAAAGCTTGCACTGGAAATCTGTAGACTAAAAGATAAACATGTATTTATAACAATAAGCCTTTCTCAATGGCTATAATTGTGTTGATATTCACGACTTCAGGGAGGATTTTGCCTGAATAAGGACTGCAGAATAATGCCCATGCTGAGAAAACCATATGAACTGAACTGGGGGGGGAAAAAAAAAAATCCAGGTTAGGAGCTGTCATTCTGAAACTCATTTTCCCCACCATGAAGATGAACTCTTATTACCTGTGAATATGGAATTCAAATACTATTTTCAAGTTTTAAATGTAGGTAACACTTTACATTATGTGTCAGTGTGGTACCAATTACAGCATAACTCTAATATTGTAAATCTATTGAGAGAGAGAACTGAGTCAAGAAGTTTCATAGTAGCCTAAACTTCAAGTGAAGTTCAAAAATATTTCAATCTGCTCTTTTTATACAGGCCCATATTTAGTACCCTGGAACACTCAGTGCCTTGGAAATAAGCACAATGCATTTTTAATGTAACAAACTTAAACACCTTGCACTTCTTTTTTCTTCCTCATCCACTTTATGGGTGAAAACTAGAACCTTATATACCCACTTTCACACCTTAGTAGCTATTGCATAATTTTCTTTACCCCTGATAAAAAAAGTCTGCGTCCCCTGTTGCAGCGTTCTGCAAAGAGCATAGGCTGAGCGAAGGGAAGTTGAATGCTGTCCTGGTTCCCCAATTGAACTGCCTTCGGTCACTGTGTTTGAAGACAGCTCTTCCTCTGGTTGACCTATAGTTCTCTAGCTACAGTGACAGCTCTTCAGCTAGCCTGCTTTTGACCATGATAGGATATAGCCCTCAGAAAGAGGAAAAAATAGATATGATGGTATCAGGGAAGCTACTTTAAGGAAAAGAAAGTAAAGAAAGCAAGGCTGTGCCTCAGTCCCTGAGAGAAAAATCGTATAGGATTTAGTACAACATTGCTGTAGGTATCTAACTAGTCTTTAGTGGCAAGACACATCACTAATTTAGAAGCTGATGGCAGTTAAGAGCCACATTTTTCATGAAAACAGGCATATTTTTATAGTCTTCAGAGTAGCAATTAGGACATTAAGCCATTTCCAAAGCTCAGTGTCAGCAATGGAGAGATTGTGACACTGGTCCATTGAGGGGCTGCTCCTTCGCACTTACTGAAAGTCCAGGTGTGGACCCTGGACCTTGTCTGTAGAGCAAAAGGGTGCAATGTCTGAGCTGCTGCTGCGCTGTGAAAATATAACAGGCAAATAGGTCTAAGCTATTGATCCATACAAGCTATGCTGTTCTTGAAGAAAGGAAACAAATCTGCATTTAAACAATAAAGTCACTTTTCCTATGGAATATTTCAGCTAGATATGCAACCTTGGAGTCTGCTGGACTGTGCTTTTAACCAGAATACTACACCCTAGCATACAGGAAATATTATCTGTGCAAGTGATTCAGTATTAGTTAATTAGGTGCGCTAGACTATTTTTCGCTCAGTGAAAGGAGCTTGTATACTGATATCTGCCATTAACACTTAATGGGGCTTACACATGTAAAATCCCTCCGGCATTGAGGGGGAAAAAAAGCCTTTCAGTTTCATAAATAATGGATCCGTAGCAAAATCAGCATTTCATGAAAAATTTGAAAAACTAGAATGAAAATATAATACAATTTCTATTTTACATGTCCCAGTTTACCAGTGCATTGTGTGATCCAATGCACAGGTCATCTCCTGTACATCTACTACATAATCACATCAAAATTTCTCTCTGTTACCTGCAGACTCAACTACTCACCTATGACCAATGTCCTCTGCGGCACTATGATAGTAAAAGTGCCCTTCTTCTACCAGAACACTGTGGCACTGGGTTAATTTTCTGGTGTATGAATATTTCTGTGAAATTTTTTTTTTATTAAATTGTAATAAGTGCCATGACTTTTCGACTGTATTTTCCTGTGTATATTATGTGACACGCTTACACACAAACAAATAATGCTTTCTCTGCAGGTACAAATATAAGCAACTCTTTCATGTTCTATTCCAATAAACATTCATATGGAAAAAGCTATGAGTCCAGGTTACTAAGCACACACTGCAGACTGTGTACAGTATGCTAAGTAAATACACACCTACTCATGACATCAAACATTTTTACCTCCTGGTCAGCTCATTTCATTCCAAATGCTTTCCAGAGTGACCAAGATATGCAGCGATCCCCATCCATTTTAGCCATACTCCACACTAAACCTGTCTGCATTTGAATCATCCAGAGTTCTGCCATGAACCTTGGTGGAACAAGGATTGCAGCTTGTTTCTTTTCTAACAAGATGCTGAAGATCTCACCTAAGCCAAGATTTCTCTATGAATTTGCCCATTACAATTAGGAACAGAGCAAGGAATAGCCCTGCTAACTCCCATGAAAATCTCCAGACAAGGCCCGTACACGGTGGTGTGATAAAAAAGGGCAAGAAATCATTCACATGCGAAGACAAATGGGAAAATTATTTTAGCAGGCCCACCCACAAATGGTAAGACATTGCCTTTCCCTTCTTTTCAGGATTCTGTATCTCAATCCCATGGCTTTGAAATGTGAAGCAAAACCCATTAACATGGGCTTTGTGTCTCCAGTGGAATAGAAGTTGTAACGGCAGCGGGAAATCAAATTCTGAGAGTTATGTTTTTGGGTTGTTCCATATTCTGAGCCTAAATTTTGCAATAGTTTTTCTTTTTTTTCTTCCTCAGTGAGCAAATACACATTTAAAGCAGCTAGATGCAGATTAATTCTGCAGCCAGGCATACTTACAAATCAGTATTTTTGGTCAGGAAGAAAACAAACAACAATGACGTATTAATTTATATGCATAAACTTATCAAACACACCGAGAGAGAAGGAAGAAGTTACAAATATATCAACCTGTGCTCTTATTCCATAACTCCTACCATTAGGAATTGTGCTCTACTGTTCTTTTGCAGGACATAGTAAAAGAATTTTCTTAATTCTACCGTTTAAATTGTACTTTTTTTCTGGTTTTGGTGTTTTGATGCTGTAAACTTACATATCGAACAAGAGTCATGATTGTATGTTTTGATTCTTGATGTCATTATTTAGCTTATCTTTAAAATGAAAAAAATTATTTCTGTTTTCCCAATGGATCAAACAAACAAGCTGAGAAGTCAAAGGAGAAAAATAACATCCTCCCTTAGGTTGAGCAATGTGGTTCATATTTCCTCCTTCCAGCTTTCTGCCGATGGGAGCATTTGTCAAAGCTGAGTCAGCACCTTTCCAGGAAAAACTCATAAACATGTTAGAAGACATTTCATTTTGTCATCTACCTAGGCACATTGGATTAGTATGCAAATAAGACAGCACAAGAACAGACCACAGGAGCAGTGCTAATGCTCTAGTGATCTTTCAGTGTAATTAGAATTTGTTTCATCACACTAATTTGACACAGCAAATTAGTGAAGCTAAGATAAGGTGGTTTAGTAGAGCCAGGGTGCTGGTATGTACACAGAAACTTGCCAGTAAGTCCATTTGCACCTGGGAGTTGTGTAACATTGCAGAGGAGTGACAAGTAGCAAAAGCTCTAGAAAATATCAGTTTGTTTTACTTTTAATCTGGTACCTTGATAGGTTATATTTTCTTCTGCTGCCGTCTTATAATAGTAGTTTAAAGACCTTAGCCTCTCTGCCTTTGAGAAATCTTTCAAGACTTAGGATAAGCTACATGGTACTACAATTATACAAGTTTAATCAAGTCTGGCCCGGTGGTACACAGCAACATGCTGTGTTATCACATGGGAATTCAAGGGGAAAATTCATGATTTCTGTTTCACAGAACAAGCTAGCTGAAAGCCATTCCATGGTGATAGCAAAACTGAGGACAGTGGTTGGCTTCTTTTCTGCACCCTCCTGCCCCAGATCATGCAACTCAGGAGGGGTCCTGAACAAGAAATTAAAACTGGTCCCTATTGCTGCAAAGTAGTCCTGAAACTTAGAAGATTTTAAGGACAGCTGGAGCAGGCAGAAGTCTGAGGGAAGGCCTGGTTAAGAAAGAGGACTTGTCCAACTTACAGGGAAATAACATCTTTAGCTTCCTGATTAAAATGAAGATTTAAGACTGTTCTTAGTTTTCTAAATCATTTATCCCTAATATTAGGGTAAAAAAGTTACCTGACCTTTGATGCAACACACTGTTCATTTGCACCTGCTGAGATCATCAGCCAGTTGAGAGCATCTGGCTAGACATGTGATGACACATCTCTCAGCTGAATCACAAACCCACACACCATCCCTCAGAGATGCAGCTTCCTCTTGCATCTCACATTCCCCAAGGGAAAAGGGCTGCATAAGCCAAAGAGGGCCTGCCCTGAAGTGTGGTCTACAGATCTGAGACAGAATTCTTATTCTTTGCTGCTTTGTGTTTTAACTGATTCAGCATAACGTCTGTGGATATAATAATGTCAATTGTTTATAATATTTGCATCATATAATGAGATGCTAAGATGGGGTTTGTTACTTGGAACTTTTAAGAATAATGGAGTAGAGAAACATCTATCTTGATAGGCATATTTAATCTGGTTATTTGTTCATTGATAGGATAATGACCTATTCTTTCACTTACATACTTTGGATTGCTTCTATAATTTGATGGAGTCCTGAGGATAATTTAATGTGTCTTTAGGAAATGCCGAAGGAGCCAGTCTATTTGACAGTTAAAAGGAAAAAAAAAAGGTACCCAAAACCAAACTAAGTTCCTAGGTAGTGTGAAAATCCCCACTATAGAGCCTGAACAGAATTCAGAAAGGAACAAGCAGAAGAGCCAGAAATGTAAGCTGCCCTGCAAACGAGGAGACATGCATTGGTATCTTTGAGTTTTGTACATCTCAAAGTGGTAACATCCAAAGCACCGAAACAAAATAGACGTTAGCCAAAGTCAACCAAGGCAACCCCAGAGCCTCTGGATATCTACCTTTTCTTTCCTTTTCAGACAGGATGTGGTATCTTTGGGAAGAACATCTGACAAGAAAACCAAACCCTTCCAAAGTCAGAGGTTTTTGGGTACAGGTAAAAAGTTGCCTGTAAGTACACATCAGGAAGAAGGCAAAGGAATTCCTACAGAAAAAAAAAAAATTCTCCTCTTGGAATCACCTTTTGGAACTATTTCTTTCTCTGAGAATTGGGTCTCATGCTCCATAAACCTGAAAATCATAGAATGAGGAATTCCCTAGAACCTGCACAGCAGAATCGCACCCCTGAGGTACAGCCAAGCAGAATAGCATTGAGAAAGAAAGGTGCTTTTGTGTTCACTCATACTCAGAGAACCCTTCTGGATTTTAAATGTGGGCTACCTATTATTTTATAAGGATTTTCAAAGCCTATTTTTGATTTTTTTGGTCTCTTCTCATTATAGGAATCCCTTGCTAAGGAAAAAGATTAGCATTTTGATTCCTTATCCCCAGAGAGGCTTGGCCACACAGGTACTCACACACAGATGCAGACAGAATCTCTGTTATTTATGATAAAAATAAGCTAACATCACCTGCTTCTGAAGGTAATCAGATACCGCTCATATTTCAAAGCTCAAAAAGTTAATACTAATGCATGCTCTGAAGATGTTTAAAAGAAATCAAATTACAATATAGCTAAAGTTGTAGAGAGATGATGGGAGAAAATACAATTCATCACAGTATGTGCTATAAAAATGCTTTTTTTTTTAAAGACAGAGGAAAAGGCCATGCTATAGGGAATATTTCATGGCTGGTGGGAGGGTTAAATAAACAAATGATAACAACACCAATCAGACCTCTTTGCTTAAAGCCTGCAGAGTCAATCTGCTTCTGACTGTGGAGCTACCAACCAGCAAAGGCAAACTAATTAGACACAGTCAAACACTTAGGCAATCACACCTTGTGAATGTAAGCGTCTTCCTGTCATTTGGCAAGTCTCTCAGCTGCCTCCGAGCGTGAGACAACAAATCCCCTGCAAACAAGTTCCTCACTCTCCCTGTTAGTGAGATCTAACAGAGCACAATGGCTGGAGGTGAAAGGTGGCAGTCTAGTCAGGTAATGACATCGTCTTGAACAGCCCACATTAAAATAGTGGCACTTGTTTAGACTAGCCTATTTGCACCTACCTGCAGAGGGCCTTTTTAATGTAATTATTAGCCTCTGCAGCCCTGCTTAAGATTTGAAAATATCATTCATTTTCATCTTGCTTCAACTACCGCTGCTCTCTCCTATTCAATCCCAGTCACCTCATCTCCCCACAAGTAAGTGTAGAAACAGAAGCAGATGAGAAGAGTTGAATTAACAAGAAACAAGTTGGCAGGTGAGCTGTGTGACACAACAATAAAAAAAAAAGCTAAAAGATTTGACAATATATTCTAATCACTATCTGACTGTAACAGAGCTGCAGGCATTGAAATAGCTTTCTGGGGAAAAGAGAAAAGACAGCAGGAGAATGGTCTAAATCCTCTCGTGCAAAACCCAAGGGCAGGAACCAATCCTTATGAGCCTTAGAACAAATATGTAATTACTGTCTTTCAAAATTGCCTTATTTTCTCAGGATTTAACTATTCACTATTGACAAAATATGACAAGAATTACAGTCATAAGGAGTGAGATAAGTAACCACCACCCAATTCTAGCCTGAGAGACCCAGACACATGGATGACTGCAGAAGACACAAGCTCCGACGAAGGAATTGTGCAGCCACAGACCAAAGCTTCCATCCAGTTTCCTAATGAGAATCCATGTTGCACTGGAGAGGTGAAGTGAGTTATCTTACCGCCCTGTGTCCTCATTCACGAAAGGTCCAGCAGAAGCTATCTTGGGGTATCTCAGAGCGTAAAGTGCAGCATTTGGCAGATGAGTGGGGCAGGACACATTTGAAGAGTACTCCAGCAGTATGTGGCCAGTGACAGTCCAAAAAGGTGGGGAAAAGAGGGACTGGTCAAAGCACAGAAGCTGTAATATCTATTTCCTCTTGCCAGGGAAGCACAGACCTGTCCACCACGAGTCCACTGTTCTGGTGAAGTTCTTCATGAAAAATACATGGAGGAGGAAAAAGAAGAATTTCTGCTTCCTTTGTACAGAGAGTAATTTCAACCTATTTTAAGGTAATGTTAACAAGGAATAAATGATTTAGTTCTTGCCTTGTCTAGCATCAGCCCCCTCACAGAAAGGACATCCTGTTTACGTGACCAGTGCTAATTCCTGATGAAGAGAAGGCTCTCAAACAGCCTGTATGGCAGGTCTGCTCAGTATGATGTTTTGCCTTTTGGTACACTTACTTTGGGTTCTGCTATTTATCTTGAAAATATATCTCAAATTGTATCAATGAAGATAATTTCTCTATCGTTGTGCTGACAAGATATTCAGATTAATTTCTCCAGCACACAGCAGTTTCACAGATGACTGTTGTAGCATAGGTTACCATCTTAATTGGTGCCACTGCCCACAGCTACCCGTGCTGAAGGAGCGCCAGAGAGTCATGGTATGTCCCAAGCATTGCTGATACCTACTTCCTTTTTTTGTAGGTTTTTTCCTCCATCTGGCTGTGATGGATGAGGGTCCTTTAACTACACTTGTTCTGTAAACTGATATTATGCATCTGACCTAAAATGACAGCTGGAATCAGGGCCACACTTAGAGATGATCATGCCCAACACAAAAATATAAGCGAGTTCTGGAGGGTGCCAGCCCTGGGTCAGTCTCGGCTTATTTGTCAATCTGCCAGTTCACTGCTCCGCAGTGCTCTCCTTCCCCGACTAGCAGAAGGCACTGCTTTCAGGGGTAGTAAACACAGCATGTTGAGAGACAAGCAGTTGGCAGGAGTCCTTATGACAGTGGTGGCAAAAGCAAGACAGGTAGCCAGATGGATCTGGTGCGGCCCAAGGCAAGCACTGAAGCAAAGGGGTGAATCAAAATCAAAGGGTTACTATACCCTGATGGGAATATCTGATTATAGTGATACTGCATAGGCAGACGATGTATACTGCAAGCTCTTATCTGTGCTCTGGTGTTACTGCAGTGTCTTGAGCAAACCTTGTTGTGCAGCGACATTCTAAGCCATTTTATATTGCTACTATTAGCGCTACTCATGTCACTTTGTCTCTGATCAGTCCACCTCTCCTTTTCCACTTGGTCTCACTTTGAGACTTGGGGGGTTTATTACTATTCACTGATCCTCCGGGCTCTGTATTAACTTGCTCTTAAACATTTGTACCACACTTCCACCAGAAATTAGGACCTATACAAACTAAATTAATTGATTAGAAAAGAAGCACGTTTTGCAGACAGAAGTACAATCTTTCATTAGACTAGCTGATCTAAGTCAGGAAAATGGGCAAGCTCTCCAGCCATCGTATCCTTAAGCTAACTATGATAACCTGAGACACCATAGCTACTATTACTGCAATATGCCTATTAAAAAAGAACACTGTAAATGAACTTGAGGAATTCAGTTTGAAATTTTCAAGACTAAGAGGCTGAAAATAATTCATTTGGTCTGGATAAATTATTCAGTGCTATTGCACCACTAATACTTGTTTACTTATATTTATTTATATCCATACATACAGAAACACACCCACCCCAACACACTGTTACTTAGCTAAATATTTTAATTGTATAAAATATTAAGTGGTGAATACAGTATTATCTTGCATATAATATGACCTTATTTTTCAAGCAAAGGTGACAGCGTATTGAAGCATCAATCTGCGTGTGAATCTCTATAATGACATGCCACACCATGAGAAGCAGCTGCCTCACAATATTGAAACAGCCTCTGCACACACAAGCCTGTCAAAATTAGGATGTGACTGATCCCTATACCTGTAGTTATTTTCCTCTCGATATTGCATCTCATTTTATAGCACATTTCATACTTGTACCTAGAGGGCCCTCACCTGCAGGTTTAGCTAGGATTTAGAGGACAGGCTAAAGGATACCTGCCCTTTTGGAAGGCCAGTAACAAAAGCATTAAAAGCACAATTATCTGCAAAATGGAAGAGACACTACACTGTCCATCCCTTTGGCCACTGGACTGAAGGACGGGTACTGCAGAAAATGAAGGAACCAGGATTTTGCCACAGCTGTTCACTCAGACTCTTCCCCTGTTTCCCTTTAGCCATCAGACCTGAATAAAGACGGAAGGGACATTCCTGGAGTAACTAACTTTCTCAGAAGACACGTATCTCCTGGACCTGGCACCAGCTGTCAGGATGCCCAAACAACAAAATTTGTTCTCTTTCATTTTCTTGCAAATAGTGTTTTAAAGAAAACGACGTTCAAAGAGGGAAACATTTCCACAATGAGTAACCAGGAGACAGCTCAAAAGAGACCTGAGGCAAATTAAAGCCCAATTTAACTTTTGCTCAATAACTTCACTTTATTTGGATGAATGATTTATGCGGTGAAAAACTTCAGCTTACTACACTAGAAAACTCAATTAATAGCCAAAGTGCTTAGAGAATAGGGGAAGGGGAAGCATGGAGGTAAAACTCCAGTTACTGAGTTAAGAAGCAGAAGTAAAAGCCTTTTGACACAGAACATTAGAAATATCGAAGAGGAAACAGGAAGAGTTTGACCCCCCCAGCCACAGCAGGGAGAATGCTTGCACAGGGGGGTTGGTGAACGACAAGGGAGACTAAATCCAGGTGCAGGACTTGGGAATGACTTATGCCAAACTGTGCCATTGCAGGTGGGCCCCAAACGACCAGCCAAAGGCCACACGTGGCACCTGCAGCGGAGCAGGGACACCACCATCCGTGCCCAGCTGCCCCACTGGCACAGCCGTCACCTGCACCGCCTCCCTAAATAGATCAGAAAGAGGGTTTGCCTGCCTGCTCCTTGGCTTGCAGACACACTTTCCCCGATTGCTCAGTGCCGTTGGCATAAGGACCTTTCGTGACCGGGTATGCTTCTTGGGGGCTGCTCTGTCTCCGCTCTTTAGGCAGAAGGTACCAACAGGATTCAGACAGCAGAGTAAAAGGGAAATCACAGCCTTGCTTTTATCACCAAGACATAAGAGAAGACAGAAAAAACCTCCAGCCTTTTTCACATCACCCATTGCTTTTCTTTTGGATCTGTGTGTAATTACACAAATACTTCTTAAATACACAGGAAAGTAAGTCACATTTATCACAGTACCAGACATCACTTTTCCTCAGTCATGAAGAATCAAATCCATCAAGGTGTGAGAAGCAAGTTGTGGGGAAGGAGCTGTTTGTGAATTACGGATTTTTTTCAAAAGGGAAGGGAGAGAGTAAGCACTTTTATTCTCCAGCAAACTTAAACTTAGCAGCAAAAACCAAGTCCACAACTAAATTTTTCCTGCCAGTTCCCTTGTTTGCTTCTTAAATGCAGAGGAAGGAATATTGGGTTCAACTAGTAGCCACAGAAAAGAGGGAAGTGCATAGCTGAGACTGAATGATAGCTTGATTGCTGTGGTCTCTCAGGTTTTATCACATATAGAATAGGTTTAACCCTTCAAAATCTGATCACTTCTCATCTGTGGTAGGAAAACTGCTTTGTTAGAAAGCAAGAGAGAAAAATGCACTGGTGCATATGGTATACCATTAGTAAGTCTCACACCCCATAATAGGAACATTTGTACACAAATGTGTTTTTTGGGGTCTAGCCAACAGCAGAGCACCCTCGTGAATCATAATGCACAGCTAATGAGTTATTTTTGGTAAATTTGGCATTCGGAGTTAATAGAACCAATTTGTCCCCCAAAAGCTAAATCACTTATCACTTCTTTGAAGGTGCTAAGTGGATCTAGAACTTCAGGATGCTGTCAATAAAAATGAAATAAACTCATCAAAGCTGCCTAGTAATTTGTGCTCCTCTCTACTTCTGTTTAGAACAAAAGGTAAGATGTATGAGATGCTATGACAGGCACGCAAGAGTTTGTTACAGGAAGCAATAGTGCAATTTAACTGTGCCCCAAGGCTGATGCTTGTTGTCTAAGGTGGATGACCACAAAGAAAACAGTTTATTATTTTTGGGAAACATCCAATTAAGACAGCTAAACCCAAAAGCAAAGCTCTGAAAAGATGCTGAGTTGCCCGTGTCCTAAGCATTTGGAGATGTGGAGTTTTGGTTCAGCCTACTACAGACTGCTTATAAATTCAGATCTGGAATTAAATTTCACATCCTTATGAAACAGAAAGGTATTCAATTCAAATTGAAATTGAAGGGGAGGCTGGGAGGTTAATACGAGGTTTTGGTTTGGGAACATCTCTGGTGGCAGAAAAAAGGCAAATTATTTTTCATTTAGAGAGTATTTCTCCAACTCAGAAAGTCATTGCCACAGACACCAGCTGTATTTCCTATGGGAAATTCCCCTTAACTCCTCCCTTTCAGGTATAAGTTGCCATTAATGCCCTTCCTATGTTGAGCAAAGGAGCTGCATATGGATGTGCAAAAGATATCCACTGAAGTTTCCACTGCAATATCCAATGAAAAATGTATTTGGGTAGGGAACTCTAGTTTTGAGTGTATAGCAATTGTCTGCATTAACCAACCAGTCTAAGTGGAATGCACTGAATAGGAAATGAGAGTAAAGCAAAAGTTAGAGCTATGCCTAACTACCTGAGTGTAATGTGGATAGCAGTGAACTGTGACTCATGTCATGTTGTGTTATGTAGCATCAAATCACGGTACAGTGTGACACCACGTAAGCAACATGAGTGGCGTGAATGTGACACAGCACAGCCTTTTTTCCTCTCTCTTTCTCTTTTTTTTTTTTTTTAAAGAGCATTTTATTTTTAATCAGATAGCTGCTGTCAATTCAGATAACAGCTGCCTGACCCAAATTTTCAGCTGACTGAAGTGGACGAATACTGAAGTGTGGACTTTCTATTACGAAAAGTTAACATTCCAGACTAGCATCTCTGCATTAAAAATACTCGTGTGTCATTCTCTTCTCCCCATCCGCTTCTTCCTCCCCTAACACTAGTTATGTTTTCTTACTGATACTGAATCAATAATTTCATTTCTATATTACAAGTCTTAAAACAATACTGGCAAAGAAGTATACTGGAATTTTACTTACTGATGTTTAATTATTGATGTAGGCTTCTTTAAACATATTTGGCTCTCTGAAACAGCTCTTTAGAACTGTGTTCCATTTCTTATTGCTTACCTATTCTGTTTGTTCTCTGCCTCCCTGATCCTTTTCGATTTTCTGCAGGTTAGCAAGTGCTGCATTGTCTGCTTTTGAAATGTGTCTTTAGGCATGCTTTTGTTTGACAAGGAATGCCAAGGCTGAGCTGACAAAGTCTGTTTGAAAATTTTTTTCCAGGTATACAAGATCAGTAAGTCTGTTCAATGTATTCTGTGATTAGTATTTTTCTTCAGATATTTATATCAACATTTCAGGTTTAGTGAAAGATGTTTTCTGAGTATACCTGTCAGTGGGAAACCTACTAAAGGTAAGTAACAGTATCATTTATATATTCAAATGTATAAATATATTTATGGTAAATAGTTGACATCTCTCTCCATATAACTTAAAAGAAAATATACCTTTAACAAGCACTCAGCCACTGTTCTTTTCACAGGTTGAAACAAATATCAACTTACAAGAGCTGTCTTTTAGGTATTTTGGCTCTAGCTCTTTACAACCAGGATCACTTTAAAATTAATATTTAGATTTCTGCACCCTTTCCCCTGCAGGGGCGGGGGCACTGGGGATAATGTTTGTCCTATAAGGCAAACTCTGAGGTGAAGAAAGCCTTTATATATTCAGACACTGCACACTCATGAATTCCAAACAGGATTTTTTTTTTTTGACTGAAGACACGTTTTTTGCCTTTTACCTCCCCTGTTGCAACACACAGATTGCATCCTTGACAAAACAATTTGGTGAAAGCTGTACCCAAAGCCTGCCTAAAAGAGGCAAACTGAACAAAGGTGGCACAATTAAAACACGTAGATCTGCCTTTCTCCAGCACATCTCCTATTTGCCATGGGATACAACGGCCTCAAGAGGCAGCCTCCCATGCTAGTGACTAGAATTTTCTGAATCCTTGGGAAAAAAGTACAACAGCCCCAAAACCTTCACCATGTATTCCTACCCTCCACAGAGCTGCCATCACATAATTCTGTTGTCACTGACTATCTCTCAATTAGGGCTGGAGTTTGGAACACTCTTTGTCTTTGCATGGGGACACCTGAGCACAATGACTCCCATATACCAGGTAGTGCTGGGATCTCAGGCAGTTCCCTCTTATTTGGAAATGAAGGTCTGTATAGAAGACTTGACACTAAATGTCGATGAGTTAGCAAGGGTATGAACTGAAGGCAGAACACGGACTTAGTTGAGGGACACAAATTTTAATTCAGAACAGAATTTTCCTTCTGAAGACCACAACAAATGTGTGTTGGAATGCAAAAGACAAATAAGGGGTTTGTCAATCTCTCCTACGATGAGATTAAGTCTGCTCTCCTACGATGAGATTAAGTCTGCTCTCCTACGATGAGATTAAGTCTGCTCTCCTACGATGAGATTAAGTCTGCTCTCATCTAAAAGGCTAAAGAAATTCTTCAACAGGAAAGAATTCTCACTTTCTTCTAATCGAAATTCTGGGTAACAGAAGTGTCAAACTCTTAATTCTAAAATAAGCTACACATATATTTTTTTAGGGTGTTTTTGTTTTGTGAATATCTTTGTTTTTCATAGAGGACTAAACCAAAGACCTAAATTTGAACATGACAGAATCAAAATCCAGACTCCCATTTTGTCCCCTTAGCCTAAAACTGCTTTACTGGAATTACATTTTAAGATTCTCTTCTCCATTAATAAAGTTCACACTTAAATGTCCTGTATGTCCATTAGGCATCACCCTTATTAAGCAACATGGAGCCACCCCTAGTCAGCAACAAGCAGAGAGATCCCTACATCTATTTGGTATATTCCACTGTCCCCTCTCTTTTCTTCCACATATCACTAAACTTTAAAGCAACATCAAGATAATAACAGGCAGCCCAATCCTACCAAGGCATGACCTTGTCAAATCATGATCAGAAGAGATAAGCACACACGCTCCATGTTTTTTCCCAAAGGGCAAGGTACGGAGCTGAGAAAGACCACTGGAGCCAAGATCGGAAACTTTAAAAAATAGTGTCACTTTAAAAATATATATTTTTTTACTTTTACTTAATTTCAATTATATTAATGCTAATAGCAAAAAATATCCATGAATGTAAGAATGCATTGCACATTCCTTGCCCAAAGTAATAGGAAATGTCGGGTTTTATGTAAAAATAAAAACCATAAATATTCTAACAGATTTCTGCTACAGCAAAAGTACTAATCTACTGCATTTGAAACTGGAAAAGGATAACAATTGATCTTAACTTTGAAACATGCAAAAGTATTTTCCTTATGATCTTTTGCCATAGAAAATGAAACTAGTCAATTCAAACGTAGAGAAGTTGATCTTGCTTAAAAGGTGGCTGGCTCTCTAATTACATGAGAAGTACCTTTCTTTAATAATTTATTAGAAATATGGGGCAAGATAAAGACAAAGTCTAAAAATACCCACCACGTAAACTAGTGTTGAACTGCTCTCTTAAAATTAAAAACTGAAATTCTTTGACTGTCTCATTTTCTAGCAGAACAGAAAAAAGGAATTTTTTAGTTGGTTCTCACCCTCCAGGCAAAGTAGTATAAAACCTCTGGCCTGATTCCAACCCCATTATCAAAGGACCACTCACCTAATCTAAAAAAGCAGCTCTTCATCAATTTATCATTAACAAGAGCATTACAATATAATGTAGGGAAACGGCTTTTCACCAGGGATTCAGTTAATGGGAGTCTAGAGCCACATAACAAGCATGGCAGAAAATATGCCACAGTAGGTGAAGATAATATACATATATTCTACGCAAAGAATACCGCAAATAACTTCTCTGCTGTTTATGAGCTCTCTGCAATAGTTATTTTTTTTAATATTTAATTTTAAAAGTTGAGGTCTCATTGTATTCTACAGCAACATACATGAATGCAAAATAATTAGTTGCTGACTCCCTATGAAAATGTTTTATATGATTTATTTGGCATCAGTGAAAGTGTGACACTGGTAGGTTTTTGTGGGTTTTCGCAAGTTAGTGTTGATTCCTGTTCACTGTCTATCCCACTACCTCTAACCTCAGGAGTTCAAAAATCACAAGTCAGGCAGCCAAATTTCAGGAGGTGGTTAAGTAAGATATCACAAGATACTATGCAAGTGATCTTTGGCTTTTTATCCTCCTTCTGAGTATTAGGAATATTTCTCCTCAATCTAAGCCCATAGCTCCATGGGGTAAACACACTATTCTATAATTTTTAAGCACAAGCTGAATTTGGACATGCTCCTGTGAATGCTACAGCTGAAGCTTTAAGGAGAATGTTGGCATTGTAAGGCAAACCACAGAATCACAACTGGTGAGTCTGAGTTTCTAGGCTGTGGTTCCACCCATGGCTATTAGTATCATGTCATTGCTCTTCTGCACACCCCAGCAGGAAAAATTCAAACCAGCCCAGGGCAGGTAAGTAACTGTTCATGCAGCTCGCCAAAGCCTGCAATAGAGAGTCGGTGACATATTTTTGAGCTGACATCAGCTGGGAGAGAAAATGGTATCTGTTCTATCCTAAAATTTGCCAACATAATGCTTGAACAAAGTGGAACCAGCAGAATGAGCTTGTATCAGATCAGCACTTTGCATCACGAGGTTGCAAGTTTTGGGGGACCTTTGGCAGCAACCATGCAGCTAACTGTATCACTGAATCATGGGCTCAACTGAACTCAAAACAGTAAAGAATACTTTATGGATAGAGAGCACGAACTGGAGCTTCACAAGAAAACCAGAAAAAAAGTCTCACACCATTCATATTTCTAAAATAATTTCATCTGAAGAGAGACAGTCATTGGGGTACTCCTAATATTATGTTTCCAGCACATATGGATTTACTGGACTGTATTACTCTAGACACTTAAAAAGAGTATTTGTGACTTATCTGGTATAAATGAACTATTTTTCACCAGCTGTAAGAAAGTCATCCATTACAGGCCATCCAAAAAATTCTTGTACTTAAGTGAAGGTAAAAGAAATTGGGGGAGGTGGGAGGAGCCACAAAATACCTTCAGTAAATGAATAGGTCTGATGAAATTGTGAACTATGTGGCTCTTCACTTCAGCTGAAGTCACTTCAACTCACATCTAGGAGTGAAGTTATATATACTGAAAAAAAATACCAAGTGTTGCTATACACCACTGTTCATCTGATCAGCAAGGCAGGTCACAGCAAATACTTCAACCCAGTGTTCTGGCTTACCGTGCGGGCTCCCCGCAGAGCAGAGACAAGTTCAAGGTCGCTACCCTGAAACTTGAAGTGTGCTGCAGGACTGGCCCCACCTACCTGAGAGTCCTCCTTCCCCTTCTCTGACCACAACCTCCCATGGCAGCCACATTCCTCCAAACAGTGAATCTGCTAGCAAACAGGCAAGATGCTCCTGAGAGGAGATGGCAACTTTTGGAGGAGCTGGATGTGGACTATGGACAACCTTCCCTGAGGAGAGAAAAACAAACTCACTTGCAAACTTCAGTGCAAACCTCATCTTCCCATCCATTCCCTGAACATCCCTCAATAATTTCTTCAAACAAAGCAAAAATTCTATAAAATAATCAAACTTTTTTCCCGACAGGCTGAGAAGAGACAGAGGGGAGTGCTTCATACACAAAGATGCATTCACACACGCACACTGCACTTAGTAACAGAAAGTGTTTTGATATTACACTGCATGAGGGTACACAAGAGCACACTGAGACCAAACATCACAGTTACAGTGATATTTCAGGAACAGGATTAGGACATGTACTATACTGAATCAAATAAGCAGTGAAGTACTCACACAGATATTTGATGTTATTGCTGTTGGCCTCTATACATTGCCAAAAGGAACTGATATCCTGATACACAGCTTAAACAAAAAAGCAACCTTCTTTCTTAAAATATTTTGAGCATCATTGGACTGGGGATACTCGCTTCCTTTCAAAGCTGCTGGTGGTCTCTGCTAACAAGTTTTGTTTGACTATAGCTTCATATAACATGGCAAATCCCTCACTTTTGACTATTTCCCTTCAAATGAGGAAGAACAAGACCAGGATGGTTACCCAAAGGCATGTCCTGTCAATATTTTCAAGAATTCTCCACCTCCCCGCCCCCAACCTGAGACAGAGAGGCAAAACTGAAAAAGAAGGGCCAAGAGTCATGCACACCAAGCAAATCATGTCAGTAGAAACTCTCCACTTCAATAATTTCAAAATATTTCATTTTTATTTCAGTTTTTAAACGATGTGTTTTGTAATTCCATTCACCAGATATTTCAAACCAGGCAAGTGATTTCTGTCTCGCTTCAGACCTGTCAAATCAGAATGCTTAAACCCCAGGAAACATCTGCCAAGAATTTACTAGCATTTATTCATCCCTATTAACTGCTTTAGTTTCGAGGAACTGACACCTTCCAGGAAAAAACCTATTTAGCCAGAAAAGGTGTGGGGAAACAAACAGATTGCAGCACCCTCACAGGGAGAGCCCAATTTCAGAAAACACAACATCCATACCAGTTAGATAAGGTATCTGACCAGGGAAACCGCAAGAGCAGCAGTGAAGGAGGAGAACCAGGCTGAGAAGCTGTAGGAGCAGCAGTAGGAGACAGGGATAAAGGTTACTGAAGGTCAAGTACAGCCGACGCATCGCTGCTGGCACAAAATTGCTGCTGCATTCCAGGAAATCATTCCCTCTTATCTTCCTGAGCCTGTCACATCCTATTTCGCTTACTGGTTCCTCTTCAAGGTGTTCATCTTATTTGTCTCCTTGGGTTTGCTGTTTATCTCCATTTATTCTCAGCATAATTTGAGGCTCGTTGTTTGAATCCTGTGACTGGGGGCGGGGGGGGGAGAGCTAACCTGTGTAATGATCTGGAGAATCTACGTGGGAAGGAGAGCGAGGAAGATTAGTAGAAGTGCTTACAGCGGGAGTTGTGATGGGAATATCATTTCACCAGAGCGAGCAGTGGGGGACCAGCTGGCCTGCATCTTGTCATTTTTGCAGAGAAAACTGAAGGAGCAGCGTTACTCTGTGTGAGCTGTGTCTGGGAGCTATAAAATTACCTACTGATGAATAAGCTGGAACGTTGTCTGAAATAAAAGTTTAGGAACCACCAACCTACCTCATGCAATTCCATCTTTATGGTAATGTATGTTAGATAATTAGCACCAATGGGTAAGAGGCATGAATGCTCATACATCGAAAATAAAGCATTAGCATATATTTAGCAGATTACAGTTAAATTTATCATGAGCTACCCGTCTCTGCTGAAGCAGTTCTTACAGCAGGAAACTCAGTCCTCCTTCGGAAAAGAAAAAGGTATTAGGACTTCACATTTGGCTTGCTGGGGGCTCTTTCGAAGAAACCGAAGCTCACTATTCACAAATGAACTGTGGGGGGAAAAAAACCAACACAAACCACACAAAAAAAACCCACTATCACCAGCCTGGGCCTACATATTGGTGGCACAGCGCTGGCGGGGGCTGCGGGGACAGCCTCTGTGAGGCGAGGCCGGGGCTGCCCTGTGCCGGACAGGGCCGGTGCCAGCCAGCTCCAACCGACCCACCGCAGCCACAGGGGGGGCACCGCTGGGGAAACCTACTGAAAGAAAGAGCAGAAAACGTCGGGTGGCGAGAAGAGGAGGGAATGGAAAGAGAAATGACAGAGGGAACACCAAGGTCAGAGGAAGAGGTACCCCATGGCAGAGGGTATACCCCGTGCCAGAGCAGATACCCACCGCAGCCTGTGGAGAACCCCAGGCTGGAGCAGATGGATGCTCCCGATAGGACTGCAGCCCCTAGAGAGCCCGCTCCAGGGCAGGCTCTCCTGACAGTCCAGCAGCCCCTAAAGATCCTGCTTTGCAGTGCGAGGAGGAAGGGAAAGCAGAGGACTGTGATGGACTGATCACAACCCCCATCCCTGCTGCAGTGTTCAGGGTGGGTGTAGAGGAATCTCGAGTGAAGTTGAGCCTGGGAAAGGGGGGGAGGAAAGGTGTTGTTTTAACACTTGTCTTTCCGTTTCCCACTACCCAAGCTAATAATTAAATATTTGATTGGCAATAAATTAAGTTAATTTTTCCCCAAGTCGAGTCAAATATTTGAAGGAGACTGGCTCCTAGCTCCTCTTGAGCTTAGAACTCTGTGTCTACATCTTCACTGTAGGACAAGTTTAGATGGATCAGGGGCAACCTGCCTTCTCCAGAGGCAAGACACCAAGTCAGCTCATCAGCTGTGCTTTGCACCTTGCAACAGGAGCTAAACCTCCTTTGAATTACACTCAGCTACGTCTTGCTTTCATGAGTCAGCTCCCACCTCCTCTTCGCATCCTGCCCTGGATGAAGAAATATCTCTGGCCCCAGCCATGATTATAGGATCTTTTCATTTTAGCGTTGTAATATGTCAGTATTTGCACTGTGCAGGTCTTTAATCCTGATGCTAACAATTTACCAGTTATCTGAGTCAAAGATATTCTGCGCTAGGAATCTCCTGGGTGACTTAATTATATTAAACTTGTTTCCTGTATATCTCAGCAATTGTTATGTTTGTAAAACAATTCACATTAAAAGTGGCCTGTTTTTAAATCCTTTCCAAGGATGATTTTTTTTTTTTAAATATTTCTTCAGGTGCTTGTTTTGGGAAGCTCAAGAAAACACCTTTAAGTTACTATTGAATTAAGGAGAAAATAATCCCTCTGCTTGTTCAAAGAAGAAGGACCCAGAACCTCAAACCACACTTTTTCACCTACACAGTCCTAGAAATAATGCTGAGAGTTTATCATTTCATGTATATTGCAAAGCCTAAGTAAAAACCACTCGCATCTTCTGAGAACAAACATGAGAAGGAATAAGATGAATAAGAAACGGTACCAGGAAAAGATAGAAAACTAAGTGTAAATGGAGGTAAGCTACAGCTAAAGTGGCTGTAATATTACTCATGGATGGAATACTTGCACATACTATGAAGTACAAAATCTGCAATTAAATTTTAAAAGAAATTCTTAAAACAAGGAAATCTGTCATTAGAGGAGGAGAAAGACATTGAGATTTGAGACAGTAACTCTACTGTTATCTTGGAATTCTTTTTTTCTTCAGGAGTCACTGCAATTTCTCTCCTTGGTAAAGGCAGAGCTGTTTCATATACTGACTAATGATGCTCATGTTGTTTGTTACAAGAGTATTTGTGCAGATGGTATTTTAAAAAGGGATATAAAGAAAAGCATTTTTGAGGAACAAATCTTGTTTCTCTTCACATACCCAGACTCAGACTAAGCAGTTCTCTTACTCAGAGTGCAGAAGTGGAAACCTAAATTTAAAGCAAGTTGTCAATGTTTTTTTGTGACATTGTTAGCATACACCACCAGGAGACAGGAAATTGAAGAGGTCATGTATCTGACACTGAGAAGCACATCTGTACCTGCTTAAAACATATATACTGGTCACAGTGGGATCTTGCAAAAATAAAATAATCAGGATCAGAGGCAACAAGGGAGTTTCTGGATAAATCCAGACAGACAGGCAACCCAAGAATACCCCCTTGCCAAGTTGCTCGGGAAGCACAAGACAAAAGTTGAAGCTTCTGTTTTCATACAGATTTAACTATAGAAAGCCACGTGACCCAGTGAGAAAGACTGGTAGAGAGATCCATTCCAGATTAACCAATAGACTGGAGATTAAAAAACTAACATGAGACATGGAAGACGCCCTGGTCTCGATCTGGCAAAACAGCTTCTTTCCTCCTCTTAATCTTTTAAGGTTTTAGGACATCTGAAAGCAGAGCGGGAAATGCATTAGCCATCCAGCTGTTCATGCTACTAGGATGAATCTGAGAGTAAGAGCTGTAGAAACACCTAACAGAGGTACCTTGGAGGGAAGGAAAGGGCTGCAGACAAGGAATATGGTAAGAGACAAAGAACAGGATCCTTGCATTCATTTTACAATTTTTACCCCCTAGAAACGGGGTGAAACAAAGACAAGTAAAACAGCATAAAGAATAATAACAGATTTTCTGCATTGTTTAAAACATTATGAATACAGGAATTGAAATGTTCTTTTCTTTCTTTGATTCATCCAGTTGCAACTTTAGAAGAGAGGAAATGCGAAACAAACATTCTTGCTTGCATGATGGTAAGTGCAAGTTGAGAAAATTCAGCTCTTCTGAGCTGAATTCTGCCCCTTGTTTTTCCTGATCACTGCACATTACAATCTTGTTACACTCAGAATTACTAAGCATAGACCAACATGTGCTTCTTTGGAGAACAGAGAGGCTTGCTTGAGGTTTGCATATATTGACTTTTTGAACACTAGAGTGACATACATACCTTCAGTGTTTATATCACAGAATCAATAAGGAAAAAGACCTTTAAAGATCATAAAGTCCAACCATCAACCCAACATCACCATGCCCACTGTAACATCTGTCCTATTTTGTTTGCTCTTTTTCTTCTATTTTTTTATCACAATAGAAAAACATTATAGATTACAGAATGGTTTTTGAAACACCTTCAGTACCTACATGAACTGAATTTTTCTTACTTAGAAACAAGGACACTGGATATTCTTCAAGAGCTACAATAGGCACATACAATTACAAGTAACTGTATATGCAGGAGGCCCTGGGCACAATGGCTATGCCAAGTTTGAGTATGAGATATGACACCAAACCAGAACTGGGATTCAAGATCACGCTTGATACCAGAAAAATCTAAGTGAGCACGGGATAACGTTGCAAAAGAAGAGAAACTGTTACTTCTGAATAAATGATCATAACATGAAACTGATGGAGAACAACAACCATGGAAAAGCTAAGCCCAGTTTAGTCCAGATTTAAACAAACTTCGTTAAGTTTCATAAACTTCATGTTTCAAGTTTGGCTGTGAAAGTTTTGCAGAACCTTAAAAAAACCAAAATGAATCCCACCAAAAAAACAAATCAGTCCCCTCCCTCCAATCTACATTTTGTAAGAGAACAGTCTTTACAGAGTCAATAAATTATTCATGGAGGAGGCAATATTACTATTAGACCCTGGGGTCTTGGGCTCCCCACATGTAAAAGATCTAACTCTACACAATCAATCCAGCAGGATAACTCTGTTATACTCTACTTAACCCAGATTGCCTAACAGGGTTTGAAAATGGATTAGTGGATGATGAGCTTGTTTTAAAAGCAGTATTATCTCCCAGAAAAGCAGAGGATAATTCCTACTAGCTGGTTTAAGAAATAAAATGATCCTAGGTCAGAAAGAAACTTTTCACATGTTCTCTTAACTAACTAGACACTGAGACATGCAATGACTAGAGACACAGGAGAAGCTAAGCATCAAAATAGGCATCAATCAAAAACATTCCCACTAAGCAACAGTGTTCTTAGACTCTTAGAAAGAATCTAGACTGACAAGAGGGTATAAGAACTGGCTTATTCCTGCAAATTCTCTGAATATAATGTATGAAGGGGCAAGCAAGATTTCAGGAATGGCTACAACTCTTTGTAATTAAAGCATCTCCCATGATTAATACGGGTATGTTGAGGATATCCTAACACACTTTTAATTACAGAAAGAGGCATAAAGCTGAAAGGATTTCTAGAGACCAAAAGTTTAATTGCTCTCCATTTTTGGTGACTACGGGACATACAAAAAACCCCAGCAGAATTTACTATCTATAATGATGGGTTCCATTTTTATTTATCACAGAAATCTCTGGTCGCTATCAAAGCACTGTGGTATGGTCAATTTTTATTTTGCACTTGTCAAAACAGCTCTGTTTTTCATGCATACATACATTTTATTTGTTCATAATATTCCCTTGAGATAGAGAAAATGGCTGGAAATAGCTCCATATTGGATTGGACATAGAAAAGGAAACGCATAGGAAGACTTACCTCTACATAGAGACACCATAGGAGTCTATCAAGCAGATCAGAGATGTGCTCTTCTGGGAGGTCTATGAGAAAGCCCTGTTCTCTACCAGCCATCTAGCCTCAACGGTGCCAAGATTGGAGTCAGGAGTATTCTGCAGAAGCCCACTTATGAATAGTCACTCAAAGTGGGAGAAAAAAAAAATTCACATGCTTCCTGCTTACTATCAAGAAATATTCTAGTTCTGTACTATGACAGCTTTTCACCAAAGGGTAGCATTAAAAGAATACAACAGAATGTCCACTGAACAGGAGTTTTGATTTTACAACTGAGACAGTACCTCTCAAAATCCGATGACAAGACTTACAATATTCCAGACAGAGAACAGAGATAGATTCTGAACTTCCTATGCATCTACTGAAAACAGCTCATATTTTGAATACCAAATCTTCACAGCAAACTCCTCATAGGCAAGCCCTAGGCTGAAAAATGTTTGCATAAAACATTAGTTGGATAAATTCAAACTAATATAGTTCTGAATCCAGTACAGCTATTTGTAAGAACAGTATCTACCACTGGCATACATGGTCACTCCAGGGTTCTATGAAAACAGACAGAACTCCAGAACTCACAACATTTTACACTGGTGTAATATTATCTCTCTTGTTAACAAAATGGCAGCATGACAAATATAATACAGGAGTACTGCTTGGCCCCCTTTGCTTATCACATTTTCTCTCCTTTTATTCTTCAGTACTTTTTCTCTCAACATGTTTTTTGTTTTCTGTGCTGCTACCTGGCTCTTCCCTTTCAGACAGCCTTTTCCTGACAGTTATCAGGGTTTAACATACTGTACTAGAAGGCTCGTGAATATTGCTCTTTGATTTTTAGTGCTTTATGATGAATGGCTAGGAATCGCTGTAGAAAAAAAAAAAAGGAAAGAAGAATAGTTTCTGAAAATCTTTGTGCTATTGAATTCTGCCTGCAAACTCTCCAGCACTGAATCACTTTGCTACAGGACTGTCACTCCGCATGCTAAATGTAATAAAACTTCCCCCCACCCCACTCCCCAAAAGAGCAAGGTATAATGTGGGAAAAATAAGAGAGTATGAACCTGAAGTTTGATTAGTATGTGTCCTTTCTTACATTTTTCCTCCTTGACTTTTTACTCTTTTAAAAGTCTTCCCAGATGTGTCTAAATTTGAGGTACTTTGTGTCTTGAATACTTTCTCACTTCACAACAGACCCCCACCTCTTTTTTTAGTTACCTAAATAAAAGCAGGGAAGCAAGAATTAAAATGTTGGACCCTGGACTAACAAAGAGTATTCAGCTCAGCAGAGAAACACACTACCTTCTACTGCATTTAGCAACCTAGACAAAAGATGGGGTGAGGAAGCCACTGGGAAGAAAGTGAAGAGAAGCAGCTCTAGAATACAAAGGGGAAAGTCCGTCCAGCTGCACATTTCTGGGACAAATGCGATGAAAGTACTCCTACCTCTGGTGTTTCTTTAGCGGTGTTGTCTTTGCCCCAGAAGCTTTCCCCCAGTGAAATTCAAGGAATTTATAAACTTGTCCAGGATCTCAAGAGCATACAGGTGAAATGCATCACCCAGAGGGCTGGATTTAGTCCACTGCACCCGGGCAGAGCATATGCAGCAGGCTTCACACCTTCTAGAAGCCTTGGCAACATATTTGTACCTGGGAAATTCCAGGCAAGAGCAGGGCCACACTGTTACTGTGTGCTGCCATCACATCCACACAGCTGGAAATCCAGCCTGAAATCACTGCTGATGAATCTTCCGCAACACCCTGCAGAGCAGCAAGGATCCCAGTGGGTGAGACTAGCTCTTGATGTCACTTCTGCAGGGGATGGAAGGGCAGCGCGGCCCCCCCGCTCCAAGCTGCTCTCATTCTCTCACAGGGCAGTCTCACTGTCCTGGCGATGGCTGCAGGTATGGAGCATGTTCAGAGGAGCTGAGCACTGGCTGGTCCATGGGGGATAAGTAAACAAGATTCCTTTCCCTCCAGTCCCCTGAAAAAAAAACAAGCTTCCTGTCCTTATTACTTGGTGAGAAAACAGACCAGCTGCAAATAAAAATACCATGCAGCAAACTTTATGTTCTGTATTTTTTCTTCTTTTTAAGGCAGTAACTCAAAATATATACCAGGCCAGGACATACTGCTAGTTCAAACGTGAAAGCAATTTCCTAAGAACATACACATCCGAGGCTTTAACCGGTGGAACCTGAGAAGTCTACTGAGCACTGCTTATGTCAGGGAAAGAATTAAACTGATTTCTGTCAACTGAGGACCATGTTCTTAGAGCTGGATCTCAGTCCTCTCTACAGCCAAGTCCATACTCCTCAATGCTACTGTCCCACAGCAATGAATAGATACTTTCAGTTTGGTTTCCAATGCATCAAACTTTCCAGTGAAGTGGTTCTTTGCATTTCACCTGTACCTTTTAACATCACATAGATAGCCAGGTTCTGTCCTCCCATCTGCTGGCTCACAAGTGGAGAATCTGTCAAAATCAAACAGAAAAACAGTATTATGTTGCATGATGACACAGTGGGCACTCACAGCACACATCAGTACAGTGCCAGTTATACTCGTCTAGTGTTGTGTACGTAACTGTGCTTTCACCAAAGCTGACTGAAAATGAGCACATTAGCTGGAAGATACACCAGTACCCTCTAGTCCTTACTGACTGGTGTGTTAAAAGGCTCCACACAGACATGACATTTCACTAAGAAGCCACTTTGCCCTGTGAAATTAGTGCCAGGGTCTCAGATGACTACTTGGCTTTTGGCTGTAAAGTCACACTTTCTTTCTTGCTAAGTCCAACTTTTTTTTCTATGTTGTACCCGATCAGTCTGACCAATTTCATGGGATTTGTGGGATTTTCATTTTTCCTGACAGCTTACTATATTTATAGGCAAGAAATACTGTTTTACCTCCCCCCGCCCCAACAGTTCTGTAAAACAGCTCCACCTTTTACGGATGTACACTACATTTTTTAATACTACAGAGAATCCTTGATTTGCAAAGGAATGCTCAGAGTAGATGAGGCTTCACTTGCAACAACCCCCCACCCTTCAACTTTTGTAAAGTTCTCTTCACAAAGTTCCCAAACACTCTGTTTTAGAGGCAAAGCACTAACAAAGCTTAACATTAAATTAAGCTTTTTTCCTTTGTTCTGGAGTGTGCATTTTGGGGCAGGGTTGTTAAGCAAGGAAAATAACAGAAGATCCTCCACAGAAAAGGTAATTTTCTGGCAGGAGTTTCAGTTCATATGTATTAAATGCTCACATGGAGCTTGTTTTATTGTTTGCTTGTTTTAAAACTAGGAACAACATTCACTTCCATATTCAGAATTTGTATGTCATGTTTCAGCCTGGAGCATATTTTTACGGTTAAGTTATAAACCCTTAAATTAAGAATTTATCATAAAAAATACACAACACCCTAGAAATAACATTGCAAACAACATCACTATAATGATAAAAATGATTAGATGCTATCATTCTGTTCAAGATATTGCCAACAGATTTTGTGTTAACTGCCTGCAATTAAAGGTCTGTCTTTTTTAATAAGAACATACTAATACGAATTCTGCCAGTAGTTTTGTAGCTTCCAAAATATTATTAAAATAAGTAAGTTCAGAGGGGAGAAAGAGTAACAGAAACAGGGAAACAGACTTTCACAATTATAAAAGCCCTTGGCAATAGACAGTTCAATTTTAATATAAACCTGAATTTCTTAATACAGGTTACCCAGAGCAGGAGACAAGTTCTGTACTAACCTCATTTAACCATGCCCGCCTGGGAGTACTGAGCATTCCGAACATTATACCGTGTAACCTCTAGGAGCATTCTAACGAACTAGGGGAGTAACATTAAACTAAAATAAACACATAATTTTCTTTTTTTTTTTTTAAAGCATGACAAAAGGGCAGCAAGAAGATTCATACTGGCATAGGTTGTATTCCTCCCCCCCAGTCTCTTCATTACTCATTACAAATAAGTTAGTTAATTGCTAAATAACAAAAAAACCCACTAATTAGTGTAGTGGTTTTGACATCTGTGCGTATTCAAAGTTAAAACTTAATTAGAAGTTAAAACTATGTTGTTTTATTGATGTGTACTTAGCATTTTTAGCCCTTTAAACATTAAATGGAGGTTCACTTAGGAAGGGACATTACGATGAAACATTTAAATACACTGCTAATTTTCTCCTCTAGTTAGTGATACTTCCCTTTCTCCTGACACAGTCAGTAGAAAAAAAGAGCAAAATGAGAAACCTGCCAAACATGAGCAAATATTTCCACCTTCTTTCTAGAGTAAATTACTGTCTCCGAATTGCCACTCTTCTTATTCCAGTTTTATTCTTTTCATTCATCAGCAAGGGAATTCATACGCGCCAGTTCCCCTCCTCCCCCCAACAATGATACTCTCCTAATAAACTCTTACTGCCTTTTTCTATCTATCAAAACCACTGCATAAATCGCTGCCTAGGAATCCTTGCCGCCCAGACACACATACTGCTGACCCCCCTTGGGAACAGTGAGCAGGACCCTGTGCCAATCAGCCATTATAAGATAATGGTACTAAAAAGCCTGAAACTGGGAGTTATTCAGTTGCTCTGCCAACCTTGCAGGACTCTTATGTGCCTGGGAATTAAGTAATTAACAGACTAATTTATTGTTTGGTATAAAGGATTTCCATCTCTCTAGTCAGGTTTGACATGAAAATTCACCACCTCCTCAGAAGATGCCAACTGTTCATCCTCATTTCCAAAAGACAAAGAAATGCATTACAACATTGCTTTATAGCTCAAGTGTGCTTCAGAAGGAAAAAAAAAAAAAACACACAAACATTGTCACAATTTGAAGATTGCCCTCCAATGCAAAAAACACATGCCTGATCTTCTAAAGTACCCTTACATAAATGGAGACCTAAATTCACAAGACCTGGAGCAGCCAAAGCTATAATTAAAGTATGCTGTGGACACATTGATGCTCTTCACTCTGCAAAGTAAAGGATGAATCTGGTTTTAACCTGATGACTAATTTCATTGACTATTTGTGCAGACCACATGGCATAACCTAGAACATTTTGCCTACAGAAGCTAGATCATTGCTACAAAGAGCGAGCTTTAACTACTGATGGCAATAAAATTGCTGCTTTTAGTTTATCACTTTAGCCATAGCCAAGTGATTAGTGTTCAAACACAGTATTCCAACCTGTGTTTTCTAGCTAATACACAGTATTAGGGACTCATCTGCATTACAAATACATGTGTTTAAACATGAGCAGGAGAGGTTACAGTAGTGGAAGCGATGACTGCAATGTTATAGTAGTCATTGTGGTCAAAGGGAAATTGTGTTCAACTTCATGGACTAAACCCTGGTGGAGAATAACTTTCTATTTCTGTGCTCTAGGTATTTTCTTCCAGCGTTAGCAAGTCTGTCAGTTGGTCTTTGTAGAATCTGAAAGAATCAGGATGACTTGCAATGTAGGGGGAAAAAAAACCCAACTAAGTTTAGGGACTAAAAAGCATGCATTAGAGATGTGAAATCTTCACTGAAGCTTTTTTTAAGAGCAAGCAGGATAAACACCTGTTGGGAACAAACCAGGTATTCCCATTCCTGCCTCAGTTCAGGGCTACTCACCAGCTGTTCTCTCGATACTGTTCCAACTTCGATACTTTCAGGATTTTAACATTTACGATGTTGTTCCTGCATCCCTCCTGGTTCAGTCCCACCACTCAAATCAGTCCCAGCAGCCAAAGCATAAAACATGGCAAATGATCCCATGACTCTGGGTTGTTACTGAGCAGGAGAAAGAGCCAAAAGAATACTGTTGGGATTGAGAGGGCTGATCAGCCTGCAGGGTGGCAAGGAAGGTGTATTTACCGAAAAAGAAGCAATTGTAAGAACATCCCTGAGAGTCTCTGAAGACTAAGCCAAACTCTCCTGGCTTTGACAGAGGAGAACTTCCATTACGCTTCTTGGTGGAGAAGGCAAAAAGGAGCTTAAAGAATGGTGACTTTGTTAAATCTAAAAAGAAAAGTTATTAAAAGAAGAGTGAAAATGCAGAACATTGTATCACTAATAAAAACCTGCCTGAAAAGTTGTACTGAAGTATAGCACGAAGAAAAATCATGGTATCAATTCATAATACATCGTGCAAGTACTTTTAATGAACTTTTTTTAGTCCACAGCTCAAATGCTGACATTTATTATTTCAATGATTTCAGATGCTCTTTCCAGCATTTCTGTGGAAAAAAGGAAGCCATTTTCAAACCTTGAAACAAATTGGCTCCCATATGTAAGTTTAAATTATCCATCACCCTGCAGGAGGATTCAAGCAAAATCGAAGGCCATCTTGATGAATAATCAAGGTAAATTTGTCACATCTCTTACCGTGCTGCATACTTCCAGAGTTTCATAAAAAGATCCACATAATTAGTTTAGCTTACCAGGAAAAAAAAAAGTTGAATGACAAGGTCAAGCTCTTGCCCTTTCAGTAAATTAGAGAAGATTGCCATAAATTGCATAATATAATGAAACACCATTTGCATATTTGCTGCTATATTAAAAGGGATCAGTTTTAGCTCGCAAAGCAGAACAAATAAAAACATGCATTTTAATAACTCAAATTACTCCCAGGAAGTGACCCTCAGCAGAAAGCCTGATTATCACTACTTAATTAGAAGCCTTGGAAATCTAAATCCTCCTTTAAATCCTATTCTGTGTACAGTGAAAGATGAAGCTGTGAGTTTTGTCTTAGATTCAATATTTACTCTTTACTAATATGTTTGCAGGGAAGGCTTTCCAAGCATTATGAAGACATGCAAAAAATTAATATTCAAAGCAAGAGTGCATAAAACCTGTGTTGGCTTGCAGGTGCAAAGCAATTAACAAGCTGGCATTTGCAGTACTTTTAATTAATTAATTAAAAATTCAAAGCTGACTTTCATTTTTTTAAATGTTTGAACATTTTATCCATCAATAATGAACCACTACTTACTGCTGTGCTACAACAGCTGGTAAATGAAAAAATTTAGTCCAACACAGTAAAAAAGAGCATAGGAATTTCACATTTTGCTTTCTTCTTGCAATGTAAAAACACAATAGAGTCTGAAACTCTGTATGATGCGGAGGTGAATCTTGTGTGTCTGCTTAGTAGTAAAATATAAACTGCATTCTATATTACAGTTCAACCTAGAACAGGAATTAAAATAAAACGTTTCAGTATGAAAATGTATTTGGGTTTAATTTTTAATTTAACTTAATTAAATTGTTTGCTTGGGAAGTCCAGGGATTTTTCTTAAGAATAAAATGTTCTGCCCTGATCTTTAAAGGTTAAAATTATACTGTAAAATGAGATTCTGAATAATTTCTAAATGGTTGCAAATAATAAATAGTCCGAGAAAGGTGCTCTGACTATATTTACAAGTTGATACCAATTGAATGATTGTTGTCAGCAGAAAGATTTTCATTAGTAAGTATTTAAAAGACACTACCATTAATACACTTTAATTAAAACATAAATACTACATTGCTACCTCACTAGGCATTCACTCAGCTGGAACTAACTGTATTTGCTTAATCTACAATTTTAGATGTATTAGCAAAAATAAATGTTGGTGAATGTAAGAGCCTGATTACATATCTTGGGTAAATTGGTGATAATGAGTCAAGAGACTTTGTGTTCATTCACATATATTAGAATAAGAATCATTATGAAATTAAAGCTAAGATTAATCCTGCTAATGACACCATGGAGCATCTGGGAATAAGATAACCCAGATGTCAAATTCACTGTGATACTGTGCTGCTATTTGATAGAGTAACCCCTTGAAGTGTTCTTCTAAGGCAGCTAGCTGGTACCCCACAGTCCCAGCACTTGAAATGCAAATGAGTGACAAGATAGACTAATAATGAGAGCAGATTCTAGCAGTAAGGAAAATGAATAAATTAAAAAAAAATCTGAACCACTGATAAGAACAAGCAGCAGGCAACCCAATGTCCTCAATTAGGGTGGATGACATCTGCAGTGTATTTCTCTCTAATAAAGCCCTCACTCTGTATTCCAAAGCACACGATTCTAACACTGTTAACATTTTAATGTCTTGGGCGTGCATGGTAACATTAATTACACGATGATTTGGATGACTTCTGAATCTCTTTTATGTCTTCCACTGAGTAAAAATCTGAGTTGCAGCTTTGATATCATAAATAAAATGTAGAGACCTGCCAAGCATTAAAGCTCTCCTGAAGTAACTCAGATCTGCTAAGTTACATTAAACCTTTATAGCTAAGTGAAGAGCATTCTCTATGAATTTAAAGAGGGTCAGTGTCTATACATTTTAATGGCAAAGCTTTACAGATCTCCAGCATTTTTCTTTAGACTGCAGCTGTTGTTGTTTTTAATTACTAATGAGTTTAATCTAATGTTTTGTTGAGCTCAATTTACCTTCTCCGTAGCATTTGTTTAGAAACTTACACCAGGATTAAGTGACTTGCTTCCTTGTTTCCCCAGCCCTGGGTCTTCTCTTCCTGCTAACTGCTCTGTTCCTTGTCTGTAACAAGCAATTGTTAGCAAAAACACTCCCAAAGTAGACCAAGATTGTCGCCAACTGAAACCCTCACACACTTTTAATTGTGGCACAAGACTCAATGAGCAAACCAAGAGCAATACAGGTCCCCATGGGCTTTTCTGATTCACACTGAAATGCTGTGGCACCTCATTTTTACTGCAGCTGTTCAGCATGCTAACCAATCACTGCACTGCCATCATCCCTGCATCAACTATGCAGACACACTCAGTGCAGTGGGGAAAAAAAACAAAAAAAAGGGGCAGCTTTTGTGGAAGGAAGACACACAGCAGCCATGGGTCTGTACTGCACTGAATCTTCTTTAAGTCGGTACAGTAAAACTGAGGAGAAATCTTTTCAGGCAATTTTGTAGCATACCACGTCAGTGTAAATGCAAGGAGCAAAGGCATGCAGAATCAAGCTTTTATTTTCTCAAATGGATGTCTGAAGCAGACAGTGGACTTTCACCACTGTTTGGAACAGGACAAGGATCTATCCCACCTTCTTGGCATTGCTACCAATGGTGTTAGGAAACAGGCTGTTGTCTGTGAAACTCCCTGGGGATGGCTGAGGCAAGACACTCAACCTTCTTGCAGCTTCACTCATCTCGTAAAACTTCAGTCTGCCATAGGTTATCATGCACAGTTCAGTAAGAACTTTATGAGAAACATCACTGTAGGAAAGGCTCACATACATTTTAAAACTACCATTTCTTTGGGGCAAATGAGCAAACGTAAATGCTTTGCTCTCTTCTCTGACACTGCGACACAAGTTGACCAAAGTCTTCATGCCAAAGGTGTAAGATCACAATTGACTCGCTTCCATGCATCATTTACAAGAACAAACAATAATATGTCAATCCAGTTAAGATTTGTGGTCATGACTTTTGTGATGAGAAGTTGCTCAAGCCATTTAATCTCATTACAAACCTTCTCCATTAGAATCTCACATCTGTGCCCATTTTTGATGACATTTCTGGGACACCACCACTAGCCTGCCTTCTGCTTTTCTGGGTTCCACAGCACATATACTCTTCTCTGTCTTAGCTATATATGTATCCATACACACCTTTTTCTTGTTTTTTTTTCCCCGCTCTAAATATAATGATAAGAGACATTTATTGGTCCAATTAAATTTTGTACTAGTCTGAGACAAGATAATTTAAGAGAAATTAAAAGGAAAGCAAAATTGGCCTGGGGATCTATGCCTCCAACTACATTTTTAGGTGCATTTTAGAGGGTAATTTATACAAACTCTCATTTAATGCAGATGTTCTTTCCTTTTTCAATCTTCACAGACTCCAAGAATTAATGAAGCACAGAGAAATTTCAGAGAATATCTTGATGTTAATAATTCTAAACCCTTCCTCTGAGGAGCAAGGGCAATTACTTCTACTGTTATTTTGTTGCAGTAGATCTTGTCTTCCAGGTGGAGCCAGCTGCTGGCACAGTTGTGCTCATTCTTTATGCCGGAAATTTAGGGGGATTCACAATTCAGAATTAGAAATGTTTTTGTTGATATAATCAAAAAAGCGTACCCCTTTAGATACTTCAGCCCATGATTTGCTCAGTCAGGAAAATAATTCACATAGATGAAGTTGCATAAAAGGCACAGACTCTTTTTCCTGAACAAAGATAAAATGGCACTTGCGTCTTCAGTCTTCTATTGATATCCACAGCCCTGTGGATTTTCATTTCGTTTCATCCCTGCTTTTTAGCTTATATAGTTGTTCTCCTCTCAGCTCCTTTATATTAGCTGTGCGGGAAAAGGCCTTGTGAAGTTGGAATAATTCACTCATGGCCTCATCCATTTAGAGCACTGAAAAGTTTGCTCAAGCACCCCTAAAGCTAAGTTCAAACAAAGAATTCCACATGCCTACACGTAAAAGTAATCTGTACAATCTGCTCTAGCTGTTGGAATGTATGTGCAACTAGAAGCATGGATTGTTAAAAAAAAAGTCTTTTATTGTAGGTTCATGATATGAAAGCACAAGCTGTAAATCATCCTGATTACTGTTCTTGACATACATGCCATGTCTTTGTTGGTGGTCTTCACGAAGAGACAGACTGATCTTGTCCCAACCTACAACACTCATCTTATTAATCAGCATCTTAATGACCATTTCAAGTGACTTTTGAGCAGAAGTGACCACTGTCTAAGTGGCTTCCCATTTTCTGGAGAAGCCGCCTCTTCCTAAGAATAGCTTTGGACCAACCTCTGCCTTGCTGCTTCACTCTGCTCACCCCTGCAGTCACCTGGCAGTGAGCTGGAGGCCCAAAGCTCTCTGACCTCCTTTGTTTTCATTCCTTGGAGTTGGCTTGCTACAGTTCCTTCACAGAGCACTGCGTGCCTGCACTTCATCTGCACTAAATCCAAAATCTCAGCAGAGTTCCATAGCCAGTACCCCTCCTCTGAAAATACTAATAGATCTGTTTCTTTTATTTTATCTATTAGGAGGCAGCATGATGCACCTCCTTGCAAGAATATGGAGTAAGTGTATAACCACTGAAGCCACTGAAGGTGGGTTTGGTTTGTTTGTTTTTTTTTTTTTAATTTATAATAGAAACTTCATTATAGGAAAAAACCCTGATTAAATACACATAAAACGTGGCTTTTTTAATAGCTGGAAAAGCTTGTAATGTAACCACAGGGACAAACCACAGACCCGGAGGGGAAAAAGACACAGAAGAGTTAATAAAAATACCCCCTTAAAAAGGTAACTGTATCATCTACACACTACCACTTTCACCAAGTAGGTTTAGTAAATTGCAAGCCAGCAGGTTCCAAGAACAACTATCCAGGGAATTTCTGAGATAAAAGTTTAAGTCACAGTTACACAGGTCTTGTCTTCCCTTGTGCTTGGGCAAAATTGCCATTAATATTAATGGCAGACAAGCATGCATGTAAAGGAGAGAAACCCCTAATTAGTGTCGTAGCACATGCAACATTCCTAACAGGGAAACCATTTTGTATGCCCTAATTGCACAAAATTGGCAACAAGTTACCGTATGCATCTGTATCAAAGGCTACACAAGCTCATGAATTCTCCAGTGGTAGGAAAACGTGCCCATACTGCAGAGTTTGGGTGACAAAAGCAGTCTGTGTATGTGTTATCCTTACAAGCTCTGATACCAAGCAAAGGTAGCCCTCCAGGGCTTCACTGACCACTGCTCCTGCTGCATCCCTCACCTCTCAGAAGGGAAGCACAAGTACTTGTGTTTTCCACCAAGGCAGAGATATTTTCAGCATTTTTTACTTAAACAGATCTGACTGATCAATCTCTGCTAATATGCAAAACTGCACTAAAAACATGCTGCAGCCTTACAAAAATATCAGAATTGCAATGATCGTTTTAGAGAGTAGGGTCTTCTCTATCTGATTTACAGGAGGTTTCTTCATAGAATGCATTGCTACAAATCACAACAAAGTCCTTTTGGCTTCAGAAAGACATTCAAGGTCCAACTCATGCCTGCTACAATTTCTACTGAATACAAAGCATTAAAATCTCTGCAAAAGTATTTCAGAACTCTTCTCACTTTTAAGTCAAGGTTAGTATCTTTTTCCTAACTAAAACAATAAGCCAATTTTATCTGCAAGTAAAGGTAAGTGGCTAAGTGGAACTATATGAGCAGCAATTGTGATAGCATGTTTTTACAGAGAAAACTCCTACATTCTTATAACAACTACCTTTTTAGATTTTTAAATCTTTAAATATACATTACTTAAGCATCTATGTTTTCCCCTCTTAAAAACATCAGAGCAAGTAATTCCTCAAGTAACTCAGATGACTTCTCACTGCTGCAACAGAATTCGCTTTTGCTCCAGAGATTCAGAGACAGAAAAATATCCTATTCAACATTTTTTAATTTTTAAACTAGAAGAAGCAAATACTGTGTAAAACGTTTTCACCTAAATACTTAATTTGAAGTCAACATAAATAGAAGACTGGCATCAACCCACTTAACAAGAAACATGACTGACTCACTGAATATTTTCTCCACTAAACATGGAAGTTTTTTTCAGAAAGCAAATTATTTCCTAGATTTTTTTTTTTTTAAGCAGTTGTTTTCATTCTTCTAGAACCAAAATCTGGAAGCAACCAAAGCAAAGTCTGAGAATGTGAAAGTTTAATCATCTAGGAGCTCAGGTAGTGACAGCGTATCCACTTCACCAATTACAGTAAGACAAATCTGCCCATGTTGTATTTGTTTGGCCCCTAATACTCAACTTGGACAAGTTTAATGTTTCCCTGGCTGGTCTACTGTCATGCCCATCTGTCAGAGTGGCATAGTGCCCATTCACAAGGTAGAACGCCAGTTTCAACCAGATTATGGATACTAACCAAAGACCAGTTTAGAAGGAAAGCCTATTGGATGTAGCTGACACCTTATTTACAGAGATCCTCCTGGTGTCAAGCAGTGCCAAATTAAGAACACATGCTACATTACAAGGATCACATCTGTTAACAAATATTGGCACTTTGTCACTGGCATCTGCCTCTCTTGTTAATCCGCTTTGGTAGTGAAAAGGCTGCCTGAGAAGAGGTGTTCAGGCCTCATCCTACCAGCATAATCACAGATTTACTCACCAAGAATTTTGCAGTAACAGGCCAAAGTCTGTCAACGTTACCTCTGCGTACATCAGTTCCCAGGGGTCGGTGATGTCCTGTAAAAAGCTGTGAAATTACAGAATTATAATACCTATTCAAATGAGCTTTTTCATGTGTTTGAGGGTTTATTAAACCTATTGTCAACCTGTCAGCAGCAAGAGGAACATGACTGCAGAAAACAGAGTGACAAGTAATAAAAAGGGGAGAAATGACTGTTGTATATTCTTGGCACAGCTGAGTTTGCAATCTAAGTAAAAGACTGAAGTAAATACCTCAGCCCAAAGGAAAAAAAACCCAAAACCAGAGAATGTCAAACATGATGCTCTTTAGGACTCCTTTGCTCTCATATGTTGGGGTTTGGTTTTGGGTGGGTTTTTTTGTTTGTTTGTTTTGGGTTTTGGGGGTTTTTTGGGGGTTTTTTTTGTTTGTTTTTTTTTAAGCTGAACAATATGGATCTATTAAGGCATGGACAGCATGGGCCAGTACAAAAAGGTCTCTATACTGAAGGCATGCAATTACAACGATTTCCATTTTAAGATTATTTCCCGCTTCCACTATAACAACAACAAACTGGAACATGTTAACCAGTTATAACTACCACTGTAACCCCTGCCAGAGGCAGGGCTCACAGTCCAGAGCAAGCAGTTTGCATGAGTCCTGCCATGGATAGTAAGTCCAGAAGCTGCCAGTCCTTGCCAGCAGTCTCAGCAGTGCTCTCCACGGCTGGGGACGAGGGAGATGGGCTAGCTCCACATCCAAGCAGGTGGGAACATGAGCACTAGGGGCTCCTTTCTTTTGGGAGCTGCTGCCACACCTCCTGTTTTGCTGGTTGAAAGGCAAGGGGATCTGGACTCCTAACAAGTCTCTCGTTTACTCCATAGTCCAGGAGAAAGAAAGGAGGGCATAAGGGATGCAACATGAGAGTGAGACCAGTGGGATGCTACAGCTTCCTTCCTTCTAGGGTAGAGAGGCAACCAATTACAGGGGTCACCAGCACTCAAGGCTGGTGTAAAGGTATCATGGTAGATATAGCAGGAGCAGGACACTTGTACTAACCTACTTTCAGATATCTCACCTTGGTGAAGACGAGGACTCTAATCTCTTTGCTTTGTTGATGAGATATAATTGTGTCTGACCACACCGCAGCATGGCACACCACTGTGTGTAACTTACAATAGGATGGGAAGCTCTTGGACTGAGTTATTTGGTGACAAATAGCTTCCACTGGAGGTAGCTTAAAGGACTAGCTGAATTTTCTTGAAAAGGCACCAAGAACATCAGTCCTGAAAGATCTCTTTTGTGTTGTCTCTAGAAAGGAGAAACTACATTTACACCCTTCTAGAACACCAAAGGTCTGCACACAGGATGATACTATTGGGAATGAAACAAAGTGTTTTCACTCCTTAGTCAGATGCAGCTATTGTTCAATAAATCTCTGCCCAAGAAGTACCACTAAGTATTACTATTTAGTCCACATAATCTTTGGTGCCGAGAGATCTGGCTCTAGCTCTTTTCCCTGGAAAGAGTTTGGCCACCCTGCTCTTTCAGTTACACCAACACTGCTAGCATCAGTACTGTGAGCTGGATCTATTTTAGTGCAGTTCATTTCGGCAGCGTTCAGAGAGGGCAGTGCTCCTCAGGAAGCACTGAAGGTAAGATGGCATAAAACTTAGTCTTCCTGTGCTATTAGAACAGCTCTGCCCCATACCTCATCAGTAAGCATTGACCTTTGTGGAGTTTCAACTTCAAGCTTCAGACTGAGCTAGATGAACCATTTAAAATGAAATGAAGGTACAGGGCTGTGCATGCCTTTGCTGTCCATGTAGAAACTAATCTCTTCTAGCACCATGAAATGGACATTCTTGTATGCTCTTACCAAGATTAAAAGGTAAAGCAAATAGTTTGTTTTCTTTCTTTGCTGTTGGATGAAGACCATACAAGCATTGAGTTGACTATGCTCTTCAGTGGCATTGCACTTTTTCACTTGGCAGCCAACGGCAGCTTAAATAGTCAGGGTATACAAAAAGGGACTGAAGATTTTGTTGAACGATCCCAGGAAGTTATAGTTACCAGGACTGTTACAGATGGTTCCTCCTTCTTCCTTTATAGCAGTACATCTTTAGCAGAGACATCACTTCACTAGGTAAAAACACACAATTAGGACAGAATCACAGAATCACAGAATCACAGAATCACTAGGTTGGAAAGGACCTTTAAGATCATCAAGTCCAACCATTAATCCAGAACCACCATGTCCCCTAAACCATGTCCTGAAGCGCCACATCCACACGTTTTTTGAACACTTCCAGGGATGGCGACTCCACCACCTCCCTGGGCAGCCTGTTCCAATGCCTGACCACCCTCTCAGTGAAGAAATTTTTCCTAATATCCAATCTAAACCTCCCCTGGCGCAACTTGAGGCCATTTCCTCTTGTCCTATCACTAGTTACTTGGGAGAAGAGACCAACACCCTCATCGCCACAACCCCCTTTCAGGTAGTTGTAGAGAGCGATAAGGTCTCCCCTCAGCCGCCTCTTCTCCAGACTAAACAACCCCAGTTCCCTCAGCCGCTCCTCATAAGACATGTGCTCCAGACCCCTCACCAGCTTCGTTGCCCTTCTCTGGACACGCTCCAGCACCTCAACATCCTTCTTGTAGTGAGGGGCCCAAAACTGAACACAGTATTCACATAGTGAGGTGCGGCCTCACCAGTGCCGAGTACAGGGGCACAATCACTTCCCTGCTCCTGCTGGCCACACTATTCCTGATACAGGCCAGGACGCTGTTGGCCTTCTTGGCCACCTGGGCACACTGCCGGCTCATATTCAGCCGGCTGTCAACCAGCACCCCCAGGTCCCTTTCCGCCGGGCTGCTCTCCAGCCACTCCTCCCCAAGCCTGTAGCATTGCATGGGGTTGTTGTGGCCAAAGTGCAGGACCCTGCACTTGGCCTTATTAAACCTCATACAGTTGGCCTCTGCCCATCGATCCAGCCTGTCCAGATCCCTCTGCAGAGCCCTCCTACCCTCCAGCAGATCAACACTCCCACTCAGCTTGGTGTCATCTGCAAACTTACTGAGGGAGCACTCGATTCCCTCATCCAGATCATCTATAAAGATATTGAACAAGACTGGTCCCAGAACCGAGCCCTGGGGAACACCACTCGTGACCGGCCGCCAGCCGGATTTAACGCCATTCACCACAACTCTCTGGGCTTGGCCATCCAGGCAGTTCCTCACCCAGCGAAGAGTAAACCCGTCTAAGCCTCGAGCCGCCAGTTTCTCCAGGAGAATGCTGTGGGAGACGCTGTCAAAGGCTTTACTAAAGTCCAGGTAGACAACGTCCACAGCCTTTCCCTCATCCACTAGGCGGGTCACCTGGTCATAGAAGGAGATCAGGTTGGTCAAGCAGGACCTGCCTTTCATGAACCCATGCTGGCTGGGCCTGATCCTTTGGCTGTTCTGCAGATGCCCTGTGAGCACTCTCAAAACCAACCACTCCATAATCTTCCCTGGAACAGAGGTCAGGCTGACAGGCCTGTAGTTCCCAGGATCCTCCTTCCGGCCTTTCTTGTAGACGGGTGTCACATTGGCAAGCCTCCAGTCTTCTGGGACCTCCCCTGTTAACCAGGACTGCTGGCAGGTATCTTACGCTGTGCGTAAATCAGGAGAGTTCCCCAAACATGCCCAAACCAGTTGTCAGCCCACACACCTGCAAAGCTTCAGAACAAACAGGCACCCATTAAGAAACATACTTAACAACAATTCAAAAAAAAAAAAAAAAAGACACATACTGATGGATTTGTCCTGGAGGCCTCACTGAAGTCTAGCTTGCAACAATCTATTCCAGTAAAAAATAACATATATGTGATGATACAAACATCACTCTCCAACCTGGCTGCTGGATTTCTTTTGCTTAAATGGTCTTGAAACACCAAATGACATTTGTGATAATGTCTTAGGGGGAAAATGTTTAACTGCCTCCTGGATTTACTTGGCATGTGAAAGATGTAATTCTAAAGATAACAATAACGATGTTCCATTTATACATCTCCTGTCATCCAAATTAATCCTTCTGTTTTGCTAACTACACAGGAATATCCTTAACCATAAAGCCACAGTCAGTACTGCAGACGAACAGTTTAAAATAGGAAATAAGAATTTCACCCACTTGGCAGCCAGCATCTGAAATAGGAGAGGCACAACCTGATTAACCGCAGCTCAGCCTCTGAGCTGGGTGTGTCCTTGGCATGTTTGTCACAGGATGAGTACACGTATCCTCAGGATCCGGCTTTCACCTTGCCCACGCAGCTAGCAATCCCAGCAAAAATGCCATTTACAAAGAGTTCACCTTAGTCAAGACAGTGAAGTCTGCTAAGCTACCAAGGCATTTCCCAGCACACATAATGGTTCCAGCACAAACCCTGGTCATATCTGCTTCTTGTTCACTAAGGAAATGCACTGGAATCACTCTTAAAAGTGACATACAGGACCACGGAGTCCAGGTTACGCCACTTAAGATACAAATTAGAAGTCTCATCACTCAAATGCTTTCTCTAGAGGATGTGCACCTCCAGAAAGCATTTCAAGCCTTAGGTCAGTTAAACTGCCCTTTTTAACAATCTCTCCCTCCCCCACAACTAGAGAGAAAGCTAAGGGTGACACAGTCTCCTCATATAGATGCTTAATGCTTGGTGGCAGGAGTCACTTTTCATTTGATGTACCTAGTTCAGAGAACCAAAATGGTGTTTCTTGCCCAGTGATGAATAAGAAAATACCTGCTTATCTAACCCTAAATGCCAAATCAAACCTCTTTTAGGGTACCTGTCCAGTCAGTCAGTCCGGGTAGGCTGTCTCCTGGTCATTCGCATCCCTGGCCCTGAAGAGGCTTCTTGGAGCTGTTAACAGCCTGTTCAAGATGTCTGGAAGCCCTGGCAAAACCTTGAAACCGGCTGTCATTGACAAACCAACACCAGCATATGAGAAGGTTTTGCCTCTGGTACTGTGACAGAACTCCATAGGTGCCCAGCCATACAGGCCCACTAGGACTCTGCAGCAGCTGAGAGTTTTTTCTGAATCAAGTAATAATAGTGATAGGACTCCTTGAAAAGCAGTAGTAATAGAAAAAAACAAAAGAGAAGGGTTAATAGACAAGTGAACCTATTCATGTTTTATTCTTTTACAATAATCGAAGAATTTAAAATATTAATTTATGTACATTTAAAAGGCTAAGGATAGAAGATATAGGCTGCAGGGTGGGATTTCTGCAATCCTGAAATAATATATCCAACTAAAACCAATTAATATTTATTAGTGGAATAAATCCTTAAAACGCGTTAAAGTCTCATCAAGCCAAACAATGTTCCAGGTTCCAGCCCAACAAACAGAACTGGAAACTTATGTCAGAAAAGACTATTTTAAGTGTTATTAAAGTGATCTGCACGTATTTTCTTCACTTCTGTGGAAAAAGTCTGCTTTTAAACATTTTATCAAATGCTGCCCTCTAGTGAGCAGATGGTTTTCAAGATGAACATGCACAGACTAGAACAGTTGTATGGTCTAAACAAGAAAACTTCAATAAAATAACCAAAGTACATACCAGCCAAGACAAAGGAGTCAAATGAGATGTCTGGATCATTAGTGGTAATTCCTACATTGTTATATTAATGCTGGTGATGTTTTTTCCCCTTACTATTTTATAAGCACCTGAATTCAGTACATGTAGTCATTACAATATACTCTGTATCCTCCCTGTCTCCAACATAAGTAAACCTCCATATTGTAAACCTCCATCAGCCATTTATATTTCGTATGCTCAAGTTCTAATGATGTGTTTCATCATTCTTGAGACTCTCCATCATCATACAAGTAGCCTGTTCGGAATTAAATCCCAAATGTTAAATTAGCCTGCAAGATAACAGAGTTCAATGGTGTTGTATAGATACCCTGAAACATGTAAGGGAAGAAAAAAGCAGTGAAAAATGTCTACCACCATGCTTGATTCATACTATTCTCTCTCCTTTTCCCATGAAAGGCATGTCTCCCATCCTTCACTTGCTTACACAAAATTTAAGCTTCTGCTTCTTACCCATGGATGAAAAGAACTGCTCTGATAGACTCAGAAAAAGCATGGAAAGTCTCATAAACCACAGGTATAATTAAAAAAAACAACACAAACTAAGTCTCTCCAGCTCCCAGAATAGCATGCATTTAATAGATTCCAACCTGTTAACGTTTATACGGGCTCAATATTTCAATAGTATTGGTTTTATTTCTCCATCAAGTAGCAATTTCACCCATTAAGGTAGAATTAGTTGCCTTATAGTTTATGAGTAGCATTTAAGTAGAGGGGTTTGTTTTTCATGGGATAATTTTCTTGTAAGTGCACACTGGTAATATGCACTAATGCTCAGCTTTCTTCCTTTAGCATATTGCATATGCTAAACAAGTTCTTTCAGCAATAAAATAACCCACCACTTATCATTGCAGTTCAAAAGACTATGTGTAACAGGGTCATAAGGAAACATTTCTTTAAGGCTGTGCCCCAGTATTTTCTTGAAAAATAGAACACTTGTGTTTGATTAAAGGTATATAAAATAAAACACATAACATTAAAAATTACTTTTATAGTCACTCCTGCCAAATAAATATTCCATAGGCAGTCACATGAATTAGCTTGAAGCATTATCCTTCAATCCATCTTAGTAACATATTGATTCAGAAGATGGGAGGTATCAGCATTCTGTGCATGGGAAATAGCCAGATCTTGACAGCCGCTGGAATTTTTTCTTCCTCCTCACTACCAACATGCCTGAAGATTTTCACTGCGAAGCAAAACAATGCTAAAGAATGGCAAGACTTCAGAAGACCTGGCAAATCTAAGGTCATCCAGTTCTATATAGCTTTGAGAGGCCTCACTTTTGGAAAATGCTTACCACTTAAAAAATAGTCTCCTTTCAGATGCATGGTGCCAGGGCACATTTTTTAAAATGCTGCTCTGACTCCTTTGGTTTTACCTTTGTAACTACATCTAAAAAAGCCAGAAATTGTACAAAAACAGTGGTACAAAGGAAAAAAAAAAGAAACTGGGATAAAAAGGAAGAAGATGATATTTAAGACAACAGAAAATTTAAGTTTTAGTTCAGATTATTTTGTGCAGAATATAAATCACTAGCACGTAAAATTAACTTCTGGGTATGTCAGAATCAGGGCTTTATATCATGCAAATAGCTGTTAAAGGTGCTGCACAGAAATGCTGCACTGACAGTGACTGCTCATTCATAACCTGCATGAGCCACTCAGTCCTTGGACATTTGACATGACTTTGTTGAGGGGATTTTTAACAGGAGTATGCAGGAAGACAGCTGCATGACTGGAATTAAAGCCAGCAAGAGATAAAAAGAGAAAAGATAGACCAAAATACTAGCCAAATACAGAAAATTTCCATCATCTATGTTTCTGTAAGGGTGCAAAGCAAGCATAGGAATAATTTTCACTTTTGACGGAAGATTGCATTTGCCTTCCTTCCATCCTGTCTTCTATGGAACAAGACAGTTTTCAGTAACACTCTATCCCCAAAATGACCGTTTGCTCACTCTCCAGTGAATGTGTATGTGACCAGGATTCAAGGGACGAAGTTGCCTGGCTGGATCATTAGCTCTGCTTGGTAAAGACCTAGTACTAGCAGGGAGAGCAAGAAAAACATTGATCCATTGCTCCCCAAACACCCACTAACAGGAATCCATAGACTGCACTGTAGACTTAAACAGACTTAATCATGGCATATGAAGATTAATGAACTCCATAATTTGTGTAATGTGGAAAGTACTAGCATCTTGCACAATGAAGCAAATCTGAATAAACAGGGTTTTGCTCTCGCAGAAAGACTCTCAGTGCTATGGGGGATGGGATGCAACCAGCCCTGGCTGCATCTTACCCACCTGGTTGGCTTGAGCAACACAATATGCAAGGCAACTAGTGCCAGTTCTTGTGATTTTATTCCAAATTACATTAGTTTTAGATAAACTCTAGCCTGTGGTTCTCTGTCAACACGTAGGGGCCTTATGGGGACTGAATCAGTGCCAAAACAAGGGCTGTACTGGAAATGATTCTGCCCAGTTTGTGAAGTAGCTTGTTAAAATCTGCCTCCAGCGAGCTACTGCCCCGTACCACTGCTCTCTGTTACCCAAGCCGTGCAACTTACACTTCTGCCATTCCCCCAGCCCATTCAGGCATGGATCTGCCATCACCCATGAAACCTACTGTCATTAGTTTGACAACAGGGCCCTGGGCAGAACCACGCACCCAACTCTGATACCCACCCTCCTCCTAGAGCACAGAGAGCTGCAGAAAGAGCTGAGAGGAAGGGCTCCTCATTCCTCTGCTCTTTTCTGCACACTTTCTATTTCCTATCTGACTAGCACAAAAGTTAAAAACCTAGTTTGTGCTGGGCTTCTGTGCTAGCTAGACACCTGCTGATTCCATAATCTCCCTGCCCACAGAAACTTCACTGGAGCTAGAGAGATTTCTTCCTTCCTGAATGACTCCAATTGCAAATCATGCCACTGCTCACAGAAACACTAATTAGAGCTCACAGAGGAAGTTCCTATACCACAACCAAGCATTCAGGTGCTTTGCATGTTTCGAAGGAGCACATCACACCAGCACTGGATGCAGTTTAACTAACCTCTTCCAAATTCTCACTGGCAACCATAAAGTAGATTCTTTTTTCTAAACAATTCCTCGAGAAAAGTGTCAAATGGAATATTTCTCCACCTGCACAAAAACAACATCCATCCTGCTAGCTCTGCAGCATGACTCGGATAAGGTTGAGAGAACGATCTTCTTTCAAGACCTACTGTGCACCTGAATTGCACATCCCAGACTTTGAGTTTCATGTCTACTCAAGACTCCCTAACTAATCTGTTCATCCCTGTAAACACTGGTGATGAAACTTCCTAATCCACACGAATCCGAGAGAAGAAGAGGCTAAATCAGGGGTTAAATTCTGTCTCCCAAATATTTGGGTCAGAAATCCAATACATCAAAAAGTACTTTTTGTATACCATTCCCAAAGTTTGTTTTGTTTGTTAAAAAAAAAGTCCATTACGCCATTAGCCAGCCAAAAGACTTGATCACTCCTCCTCATATATGGTGGATTTTCAGTAATGGCACACGTAAGCATGCGTTTTGTACAATTCATAGCTGACCTTACACTTCCACATCTGTTCAGCTGCTGTCTGTTGCCTACTGTTTACAATGGAAATCCATGATACGCCTCACAACTGGCAACATTCTGGCAGGCATTGTACATACTCTGCATAGTTTAGAGTAGAGCTCCTCCCATCAGTTAGGGTCCTCTGCTTTTTTTCATCTAATTCACACAGGTATATGGATCAACTCTATTCAGACTTGGGCTTTATGCTGCACAGATGAAATGTATTTGTACATACGTACCCATGTGTGTGTGTTTATAATAAACAGCTATTTAAGTCATATAAAAATTCTGCATGAAGTCTTTATCTCCTGGAAAAGGATATCTAAATAATAGCCATACAAATATATACTTAGGGAGATACTAAGATATCAAAATCATCACTATAAAATCGCTACCAAGAAAAGCACGCAATCCTACTTTCCCTTCAAAGAGTGACAAAACTCTCCTTGGTTTCAGTAGAAGCAGCTCTGACATCTAAAGAGCCACTGCCTGTCAAATATGTTGTCCTGTTAATGTTTTGCAATTAAAAAAAGGTAAAATACAAAAAAGCAATTAAATCCTATTACAGGCTTATTACTCCCCATTGTTTTCAGAGATCTGTCACGAAAATAAAAGTTTTTAAAGCCAGCAGCCATATGTTGACTGTTGTCCCACTTTTACCAACGGCAAATACAGATTTGTTTGAAAATTTACTTAAAAAAGTGCTCCCAGGTTAAGACCTTGTATGTCAAGTTTCAGCCCAGAGCGAATTTTTGTGGCAGAGTTATAAACCCTTGAAAATAGGAAACTAATACTGCAAGGATTTAAAATAATAGAAAATGTTTCACATAATATAAATCTATAAGCAGAGTATTATATTTAAGTCTTAATATCTACATAGTTGGATTATCTTATATCTTGACAATCATACTAAGTAATCTTGCCTCCTTTCCCCTTCCTTTGATTTAGTGTTTCATTCTTATGCATTAACAATGCTCTGGGCCATAAAATACTGTATTAATATTAGTTTGTCACAGTAGACTAAATTTAGAACAACTCATTAATATGGGAGAGTAAAAGGCATTCTGCCAGGAGTGTGAGTGACTCTATAAGCTCTTAAGGCTATAAGTTATGCAGATATGCCACTTGAACTAGAGAGCTAGCAATTCTTTTTGTTACTAATAAGAGATTCTATTAGTTGAAACTGATTCTATTTCTAATTAAGAAATGTGGAAAAAGGCAATTTTACCATTGGAGGTATCTCTGATCTGCAGCCGGAATAAGCCATACACCATCTTTCTCTGCTTTTTGGTCGTATAGGATCAGTGGCACATGCACAGAATGAATTTTCCCCTGCAGTATACAGGAAAAAAGAACCCCTCTGTAGTATTTTCTTTGGTACAATCATAATCTGTGTATCCAGAAGAAAGTCCAGCAATCAGCGCTATTTCAAAACAAATCTCATAATGTCTAGAATTGCCCCAGTGAAGAAAGTTTCCATTTTTCACAAATACAGTCTTTCATTCGTGTAGTTTCATGCCAGTAATGCCTTCTCAAAGGTTGTCAAATATTAATTTTTTTAAATTTAGTCCCTTGCTAAGCTACAAATATTCATGTTTAACACCAAGTAGCAGTTCAGGGGCTGACAACAGTATGTACCTTTTGAATGATGCATAGAAAGCAGCAGTTAGCACAAAGACAAAGCCACCAGATTGGTCTCAGGGAAACCCAGTGTCTGAATTTTTCATGATTCCTCTAGCACTTAAAGAATAAGAAACTGGCTACTACTGTTGGGAGATCAGCATTGTGAAGGTCAGAGCCCAAAAACATGCAAGTGAATCAGGTTTTGCCTGGGGAAAGTGAAAAGGGATTTAAGCTGCTTAAGAGAATTATAAAGATTTTTTTAATGTATTTTACAAACACTGTAGTAGCTAAACAATAGCTATAAAAATGAGGAGAGAATCATATCCACCTACTCATTGTCTGTAAGCCTCACAAGACAGAGAAAAAGACCTTTTCTTTATGTCTGAAGGCATAAAACTTCCAGAGATCATTCTTTTTCTTATAGACTTCCCATTACCCTTCTTTTGCCTTTTAAGAACTGCAACTACTTCAGAAGAAAACTGATAAATGGGAAGTGTAAAATAAATTCAATAATTTTTCTATGCTTACAAAAATGCAACTGTAGTAAAGTGATGTCTTAATTACTCCACAGCCCAGTGGATTGTGTATGTGTTTATTTTTCACAGCAGACAAACTTGACTTGATCTTGTAATTATTTCTAGAAAGTGTAAAATTATTCCAGAGGGGGAAAAAAGAAAAATAAGAGAAACTGCTTAGGAAAAAAACATTACACTGTTTAAGCAACTGATGGCTTCACCTGTCATCATGTAGTTAAGCTCTTAATGAGTTATTTTCTATTCTTGGTCACATCTGATTTTTTTTTTTAATATAAGTCCCTTTGAACCGCTGGGAGTTACAGCATCCTTTGATCAGTGTATTCTGAATTTTCAGTCAAAATAAGGACATTTTTGTCCTTACATGGGTTATTTTTACAAGTGTATTTCTTCAAGTATGTTTTTGAGCATTACTTTGCAGGCATACAAGGAAGCTGAACAATTAATGTATACATTTTTACATAAATGTTTATAAATTTAGTAAAGGGAGAAAGCTTTGCCACAAGAAACCTCAGCTCTTTTGAAGGCAGTTTTCTAATGATGACCCTTGGCATGCTAGGCCACATGGGATTCCTCTGAGAAGAGTCTGATGAAAATTAGTCTATTCTCATTTCAAACAGAATTTTGCTGAAGTCCTGATCAGAGCATCAGCATGGAGTCCAGGGAGACAACACACGCTACTTGATTCACTCCGCAGCCTCCCTCTCCTGGTAATTGTTGCAGGAACACATAGTGACAAGACTATAGGATGTGAGGGGTCTGGATGTACTCAGGCTGTTACTCTCTGTTTAAAGATTTAAACCATCAGGGTATGATAAGGCTTTTTGATGTTCATTGAACATGGAGCTTGGGTACAGAAGAAGGGGAAAGGGCTTCACCGGAAGGCAATCATCTTTCAGAGCCACAGTAAGACTGAGAGAGGTGGGAAAATCTCAGTCTCAGCATAGACATGGAACAAAGGGAGATGAAAGGGCTAGGGTGAAGAAGGGGCCAGATCTGGCTGTGAGGCAGAACTTGCACTAAAAGATAGTTCGATGCCTTAAAAAGCAGAAAAAAACATTTAGTTTTCTTGCTCCATTAACATACACTTTTGGCCAAAAATTAACTATTCTGCACATTTTTTACAGTTTATGTTGACACTAGGTTTAAACAATGCCTCTGGCCTATTTTGAAATTATTTAATGAATGTACTTTGTCAGATGAACATCATTTCCTAATTATACAGAAATGTATTATATGATGAGCTATTTTAAAGAGTGGATACAATCTTTTCTTTCCTAAGGGACAAAGCAAAAACAGACTGGTGCTATATGTTGCTGTATAATGTGTATGATGTTGCAGGGGGGACACGACTGAAATTTTCCTTGTCTTGACACAGCAAGATCTATAGCTAGGCGTCTTAGACAAACCTGAAGAGATATCACCAGGTAAGGCTGATACACCACCGTTTCATCACCCATAAGGGGAATGACTATTTCTAGGGATAATTAAGGGCCTAATCCTGCACCGTGAATGGTGATGAGCACTTTTGACTCTCATTAACTTTAAAGGGAGGCAAGAGGAATTGCTAGGTCACACGATCAGGCTCTAAAATGAAAGAGAGTTTTGAAGGAGTCATCTGCACAATTTCATACACTAGGAGAAAGAGAAAGACAGTTTGATCTGAGCATCACTTCAATGCTCTGGGAGTTACACACCACCTCCGCTGTACAGCACTGTAATTTTGTAGGTCCAATAGGCATTTGCCAGCATTAGCTGCTCTGAAGTAAGAGAGAAGGGAAAGGATTCACACAGAAAGCTGAGTGTTAAGCTGATCAAAGTTAGAGTTACAGGGATTTAGATGCACCTTTCTAGCGAAGAAACACTGTCTGCTTTTTTATACTAATCTCAGTGGGCCAAATTTATCCTGATGTAACTCAAAGCATAGCAGAAGAATTACTGCAGAGATAAAGTGGACCCAGCCTCCCTGTGATGTTATTTATAATCTGTATGTTTTGCATATATAGTTAGAGGGTTGCCTGACTACAGTCACTTACAAGGGTGCAAAAGTCTATTGACTTCAGCAAAGTTAATTCTGAGTTTGATGAAGGAGATTCACATCAAAGCAGTAACAAGAGCTATTCCTAAAAATCATTCTTATATATTCACTGATGTTCTTAACTTGGCATTAAGAGCTGTATTAATACTCACATTAGGCTGTGCATTCTCCTTCAAATCTGAAGTTTGACAGATTAAGCACTTAGCTAAGTGCCTTACATGCATCTGTTGTGAAACAGCTCAGACTTGCAGTGTGTACTGTGAACAGTTTGCCCCTGTGAAAGTGCTTAGCACCTACGTTTGGAATCCAAGGTTGGCTTTCAAATCCAAGGTTGGCATTTTCAGAAGCATTTAAGAGACTAAGCATGTAAGTCCTACTGAAAGACAGAGAGACTTGCCTTCCTAAATCAGTTAGGTTTTCTGAATGTTAGATCCTATTGCATTTCAGCAAGAGTTGGCTGCCTCCTAGTTAAGACTTCGGGGCGGGGGGGGGGGAAATCAAGCCAACAAAAGAACACTGCCACAAAATTAACAGAAACAATAGACACAAGCTGTGTAAGTGGAGTCTTTCCATGATCAGCCCACTTAGAAAATGGTAAGATCTCTAAAAAGTGATTCCTCTCTGTCCAGGACCCTCACCAGATTTTGTATGAGGAATGAGATACTCTAGTTAACGCACATATGCCCCATGTGACAGCCCAGATAAGGCCCACTTTACTGGCCACTGTATTGGCCAACTACCACTCAAGAAAGGAATGGGACTAACTTTGCTGCCATTATCCAGCGACAGGTATGTTCAAACTTGTCCATCATCTTCTATGATTTGGTATAAGAATTTTGCTTCATTCTGAGAAAGAAAGGAAGTTTGTTCATCATCTGTCATTATTTCGAACAGCATGATTTGAACAGTAAACTTAAGTACCTTGCAGGAAGCTACAGATAAGACCAGATGATGCTGCTATGCCACCCAAGTCTCTGTAGGCATATTTGATGCAGTCTTTATGTAATAGCAGTTGCAGGAAACAGAAGTTGAAGAACAGTTTGGGGTTGTGGGGGTTTTTTGGGGTTTTTTGTTTGTTTGTTTTTAAAGATGGAAAATATATTCCTTTTCTTTTATTTCCTTTAGTTGCTGCCACACAACATATTCATCTGCAGCCATCAAAGAAATTATGCACAGAGTGGTAGCTCACCCAACCCCCTGTGGCTTCAGCCAACACTTTAGAAGCTGGGATCCAAAACACAGTCCCAGATCACAGATGTCCTAGTTTTTCCATACAGTGCTCTTTCCTCAGACAAGTTAATAATGCAACTTTGTAAGAACTGACAACCAACAGCACTGAAAAGGGTCAGAGTTTGCATGATTCATTGCAGTCATCACAGGTACAAAATTTATAGGAACCAAAAAAGCCACAGTGAGATTGACAACTTCAGCCAATGGCTGGAGGAAGCAAGTTCTGGAAACACAAATTTAACCTGACTTCTACACAGTCAATTGTGGAATAAGTGCTATAATAGTCACATACTACAACAACAACAAAAATTGCACCAGTTGCTTTTATGTAAACTATACTTCCGAGTGCTCTCACAAAAAACTTTCCCCAGAAAAATCAATAAAGCAGATTGTGCCCAGCAGTCACCCATTACAGAATTAAATCCATATGCCAACACAAAACAATGAAGAAAACAAAACTAACAAGGGATCCATTTGGCTTTGTTTGACTTCCCCTGCCAGAGAATGAGAATGCAAGGCTGGGTGTAATTTGATGCAAACCTTGGCCTATCCTGGTCATGCATATGACTGACCCTCAGGGCAAGACCATCAATTTTCTATTAAAGATCAGAGAGTTGACATATCAAAGTCAACATCTAGCTGAATAACTGCAGTAACTTGATAATAATTCTTTTGTGGATTTCAGGGTGGCTTTTCGGTAAAGTATCAGAAAGGTAGCAGTTTTCAATCCTGACCCAACAAGATCTGAATATGAAATAAAGGATTTGAGCTTGATCTCCCCATGATGTGAGGATGAATGTTCTGGTAAATGTTAACTTAGTGCTCTGAATAGCTCAGTAATAGATGGGTTTAGGCGGTAATAGGTTTAAAATGTCAACTTATTGAATAATAATTTCATGTTGTACAAATACGACGTCTAAGAAGGGATTTGTTTTGCAAATTTTGAAATAAATGAATGGATTTGTGATGTCCTTCACTGTTCTGGTCAGAATGTTATACAAGAACAGAAATTAGTTTTGCTTCAATACTGTCCCTCATTGTTTCCCTGCATTATTCTGAGTATGTGTCATAACTCACAAGTATTGTTTACTCCTTACCCCTAAGTAGCCCGATTTATGTTTTGTTCCCCATGACAAGAATGATAATTATTCATTGAGCAAATAAATAAGAAAAAAAAGACATCTTAACAGAATTTTCTTAAAATTCTGCTACCCAAACTAAGAAGAACAGTGTTAAAACATCATTCTATCACTTAACACCCAAACAACTCCTACTGAACTCTTACTGAAGCATGATCCAACACAACCATCAGGTTCTGAAGCAATGACAAACCAATGCTGCCTGACTTAGCCTGTCTGACACGTGGGTGGAAGCATTCAAGCTGCTCCCTTTTTCACATCACACTGTCTCAGCCATTGCCTCCTGGCTGGGCAGTGAAGTTAAGAAACCTGTAGAGCACTGCTAGCATACTCAGGAAGATGATGCCAAGCAATTGACCATATGGCATTTTGGAACATAAAGGCATTCTGGGGGCCTTTTTATTTTTTAATTTTGTTTTTCTTCACTTATTCTCAGCTTGCTTCCATCCAAATCTTGCACTGAACTGCCATCTATGTAACACTTTCACACTTACGTGATTCCCATTTTAGCTTACATAAGTTTTAATCAACCACTCTTAAATTGATACCAAATTACCGGTGGTTGAACCCTAGCAGTTTCATTTTTCTGACTGACCCTGAAACCATTAGTTGATCTCCAACTTATTAATTAAGAACCAAAGTCATAAACTGAGACAAAACTGTTCAGAAACTCATTTTTCGTGAATCATGACGAGATGGCATAATGAGGAGGGTTAGCTAAGCTTAGTTAGTTCTTCCACTTCCTCTTGATGAATGCCGATAGCAGTGTGGCTCATTCCCCAGCAAGAACCCATGCAGCTCAAAGCCCCATCTTTCACACCTGCTGTACTCAATTATTCTATGGCCTATTTTGCACAAATAGCTTCCTGCATTCAGATTTATTTAAATGTCCTAAAGAAGCACAGGATTTCACATCACTGGGCAAATAACCCTGTCCCAATTTCAGATGGTGAACTGAACTTCAGACAGTCATGTGATTAGAGCACACTTCAGTTAAGCATGATGCTGTTCTTTGCTTCTTGACCCCAAATTGTTGAGTAGCATTGCCACAAGGTTTAGTAAGTGTTATGTTTTAGCCTAGAATAAGCTGTAGTTGTGGGCAAAGTGATTATATCTAAATTGTCCTATGCTGAGCAAAAGAACCAAGAGCCTAATTTCCTGAGACATGCCCCAACCACTCCTGTGGAAGTGGTAGCTTGAAAGGCAGATCCTACTCAAAGACATAAACGTTGGGAGGATCCAGACATTTCTATGGGAACTGGCTGCGATACCATAAAACAAAAGGCGATGATTTCTGTACAAGATCAGGCACAAAGAGGAAAGGAGAGGCTGGGCTGTGCAAAGCAGTTCTTCACTCTCATACGAATATCTTCGAGAACAATACAGGGATTACAGGAAATCATAAGCCAAGTAAACTGCTTTTTGGATAAGTATTTTCCGCTTACAAGGCTGCCCCAAGGCAAAAGTTGCTCTTTAAACAGAATTTTATTTTAAGGGCAAATTTACAATTATAATTAGCTGCAATGAACAGCCAAACCCAGAGGGAGAACTGTGTTCAGGTCCTAAGTACAGTTCCTCATGGTCTGGCAGCATGTTCAAGAGCCCCCGCCTTGTCGCCTGCCCCCAAGTAACACCCTCCAGACAGTTTGTGGGTCATGCTGACAGGGCGCTCCTGGAAGGAAAACAGAGTGGAGCTGGGGACACTGGTTGGAAACAAGTACATAAATAAATAAAGCATTTTAAAGCTGATCACGGAGGTGACTACGGTCTTGAAGAAACTAGCAGAACAGAGTAACTTGAAAAGTTACCAGGCTGAACCCCCAGCTCTTGCTTCAGCTTTGCCTGAAGGCTCAAGTCAATCCACACATATAACATTTCAAACGGGGGGAAATAAGGGGGGGAGGAAAGAATACAAAATCAAACCACAACCAAAAACCCAAGCAACAAAATACAATAAAGCAGACCCAAGGGACTCACGGAGAGATCAATTCTGAGAAGACAACACAATTTTAACCCAAGATGTGCCAATCTATACCTTAAATTATGACCTTGCAATGAAAAACAAGATGATATGGGAGCCCAGTAAGTATCTTCAGCACGAACCAAAGAGTGGGAAGAAGCTTGAATAATTAATGCCACTTGCACTAGGAACCTCAGCACCAGAACTCAAGGTAAATACAGTCATTCCTGCGAGTAGCATTTTTGCTTCGTTATTTCTCTGGTATCACCCTTTCCCAAAATATCGTAGCTTGTTTCTCTTTCTTGGTTACAGTAAGTGTTAAAATCTGAGACAGCAAAAACAGAGCCTCCTTCCTGCAAGCTATACACTGGAGCCTGATTCAGGACTGTAGCAAGGTAACATGGTAAACTGAACTATTTGACCCCATCCCATCCACCCCCACAACAGTTTTCATCACACAAACAGTATGTTATATTTATGTTAGGAGACATTATATCCGAATTCAGTTACCATAACAGCCAAAAACTCTAAACGGTGTATGGTAGACAGGAATGACAGACAAGCAAGTCAAAATTCTCTGTGCTAGTGGTGCTGAGGACCCTGCTCATCTCTGGCTGCCCACTGACTTTATTATCTGTTATGAGCACAAGTGGGCTTAAATTTTATCCAAATTGATTGCATATACAGTAGAAGTTCAAAAGTAGACCATAATAAAAAAAATTTCAGCTTTCTTGAACTTTCCTCAAAATCTATGCCTCCCTAATTTGATCAGAAACTGTGACTGTTACAACTTTCACTGGAGTTTCCAGTTGAAAACATGGAAGCATTAATAAAATCTCTCTTAAGAGCAACATCAGGGAAACCTTTCTCTCCAGACTCTCTGCCTGCTCTAGCAGAGCAGTTTGGCCAGGGATCATAAATTTAGCTCCTGAAGCCATCACCATCCTCCATGTAAAACTATCACTTGTAAGAGCACACAGCTACCCTCAGGTAACTGGCCTGCAGGTAACGCAGCTACTGCCTGCATATTTGGATGAATGCTTCCTCCCTCACTCCACAAAGGAAAATCCAAAGGTTCAGATCTTCGACAAAAAGAGAGCTAAGCCGGCATTATTGATGGAAATAACATAAAAGTTTCTCCCTCTTTCCTGAAACATATGAAAGTCAAGCTTCTAGACAGATACTATCCCTGAAGAGTCAGGGTAGTGGAAATGCCACAAGAAGCTGAACAGCTTAACTTGGAGCAGCTGGTGGGTGAACCTTGGGGCAGGGGTGGTAAACAAACATGACTGTGATACTTTCTGGCATGGTCATATTAACCCCTGAAAAAGCCCCAACAGGCTTCAAATTTGGAAAGAACTCTTGCTCTAACCAGTGCTTTCTGAGAGCCCAAGCAAAGGGCAAACACGTAGTTAACATAAGTACAAAGGCTAAATGATCTGAAGGTTTCTCTATCAGGATGAAAGTAGGTCTGAGTCAGGTATCCGGGTGCTAACAGTACATCCCAAGTGCTTTGCAGAAATACCTTCCCTGATCAAAGACCTCTCTTGGAACCAATGCTACAGCTTGCACCATCTACAGATGTGGTCTTAAAGCATGATGCAGTGTCATTACCCAAAGATGAATACTGCTCAAACAATTATCAGCCAAACTTGGGAAAACCTATCCCTCCAATGACAAGAACATCTGGATAATGGGATCTGCCTTGGAATAGAATCTTTTATATGATAATTCAGCTAGTGTAGAAAAAATATATACCCTAGAAGGAGGAGGGAAATCAAATTCACATCATCAAGTCACAGCATTAGCTCCCCTACAGAATAGTTGTGGGTTTTCCCTACTGGTTTTATTTTTTCATGTTAGAATGTTATTTTTCTTATTAGCAAACACTTACTTTTCCAAAGACTAAAAAGGACACCCACCATGTTAGAAAAGATTCTAAACAAAACCTTTTTAAAAAGCGGAGAAAAAGCTATGTAAGACATCCAGCCTCAGCAGCTCTGTGACACAGATGACATTCTCTGAGAATGCAGAATTTAGGCCATGAAATCTTCCCTGGCTATGTCCTCCAACCTCCACACACACATCTGTTTTGTAACAGAGCAGCCTGCCACTTGAAGATGAGTTATTAGTATCCAAAGGCCTCCCTGTATTGTTCATATAACATATGCAAGTCTCATCCTTTGGCAGAATCTAACCTTTATTTTTTCCACTCTTGAAAATAAAGCTCATGTCAAGGGGGCAAAGCCTGCGGTGTCATCTTCCTCCTCTCTGCCTACCATACGCACAGCCTAGGGCAGCACTGGAAAGAGTCAAGGATTTGCCCTCACGATGAGAAGCACCATAACAGCTATAAGGCAAGCCCCAAGGACGCGCATGTGTTGTCACGAGTGCAAGTTTGGGCACATTTGCCTGGGTTCTAGGTCAGTGAAGCTCCAAGGCTAGCATTTAGCCTGTTTCTTTAAACAATCCACAGATATTAAACAGCATCCTTGATAGTGTATGAAAAACAGGCGTTCTTCATACCAAGTAATGTGGAATTTATAGAGGAATGTTACACAGCTACCAAAAGAGCATTCAAGATACAGAGGAACATAAATTGCACAGCTGTAATCTTCAAGACATATTTCTAGCTTCAAACTTGTTAAACCCACATTCATTTGCCTCCACCAAAATATCTCATTCTCTTTGATTAACAAATCTTTCTTAAATGAGGTTCAGTCCTACACAAACATAAAATGGATGTGTGTTTTTTAAAGCACTGAAACTGATTTGCATTTCAGCACATTGATATTTCTATAGGACAACTTTAATAAAAAGGCTCAGCTCTTCCAGATTACTTGGTCTCTGTGTTGGTTTTGCCGGTGCATATAAAGTTATCTTAAAAAAATGAAGGCAAACCAGGGATCCATAGGTAATCGAAGCAGCACAACATTCATGCTTGTTTATATCAGTATTTTCAGCTAGTACATATCCATGATTTATTTGCAAACAAATTAATTAATGTTTCAGCAGCTGTTTGCAGCCAGTCTGTGATCTAGTTTAAACAGAGATGACACTTTTTTTTATTCCACAGGGGCAATTTCAAGTACTCATAGATTATATTCTTACTATCAGTCCAAATGATAAAAGAGTAGCGAATCCTGAAACAGCATAGCTGACTTTATAAGATCAGTGTGCTTCCACATATCCAGTTATTCCCTAATGCCATCTTCCCTGTGTTATCTTTTAATTAAGGCTGCATAATGCCAGTTTATAAACAAATCTCTAAGTAAGATCAAAAACTGACATATTTTAAATGTTTTTCATTCTCTAGTTTGTGGTCTCCTGGGGGTGTTATTCTAAAATGTACATCTCTGTATGAAATTACTTTTTTATCACATTGTGTATAATGAAAAGAAATGTTTGAATATTGTTCTGTAACCTGACAATGAACAAACAAATGAAACAACAAATGCTGGGTAGCGTAAAAGATAAGCATAGTATACAGTAGGTATATCACTGCAGAAAACATTACTATACTTTGTGATTTTATTTCTCCTGTTAAAAAAAAAAAAAAGGAAAAAAACCCTACAAGACAAAATCCCCAAAGCCTCGCTAGGCTAAATTTCCTCCTTCTTCTTTGAACAGACTACACAGATTTTGTTGACTAATTGAGATCAATCCCAGTTGTAAATCGCCTTGCTATCCTACAGCTTTAATTAAGCTACCAGAGGGAGTTGTTTATCAATTAACACTTGTTACAAATTACTAATAATTATATGGACTTTGCATATATACTTCAGCCAGTAAAGACTAAGCCATACTTCCCTGCTACAGAAATTAATTCAGATATAGTGTATAATATTTTTCTTACAAAAAACCAATCAGCACAAAAAATACGGAAATTAGATTGGTGTAGGAAGACCAATAGTAATCCATGATATTACTTTTAACTAAATGCACAAGATTTTAACATATCTTGTGCATAAATGTAGGCAATTACACTAAGTGAATGAAGTTAGTCAAATTCTTTTTAAACAATGGTAGCGTTCTTTAATGGGTTGCATGCGTTTCCTTCCTGAGTAACAAACATCTTAAATAGGGAACATTAGGTAAAAGTTGATAATGTATTCAAACATTAAAGCTACCTATTGCTCTGTGCACTACATTCTGTGATAATTTTAATTGGCTTAATTGAGATGCACAAGTCTGATTAATGTTTAATTCCTTTATATTAAAAGGGAGAGAGTCAAGTAGTTCGACATTTCTTCAATTATGTTAGATCTTTCTAGACTTCAAAGGAATGTTACAGTAGACAGCCAGATACTGGATGAACTGATTAAAGAATAAAGACTGCTCATTATAATCTAAGAGTACAAAATTGGTTTGTGTAGCCTTTGAAAGTTGAAATTAAGAGCTGTTGAGCTAAAACTCAAGCTACAGTAATTAACCCAATTTATAGCCATCTTCACTTACCTGGTTGACTAAAATTAGTCATCTGAAATGATCCACTAGATTCATTGGCTCATTTATAATTTATTCTATGACCAATGAGATGCAATTTCACCCTACTGAAACCTTCATTTATGAGACAAAGATTTAGTGCCTCTACTTAATTTGTTTTTAATTACTTAGGATAGAACCTTCTTCAGTCACATTAACAAGTAGAAACGTGTTCCAAATCCACCTTTTTTTTTTCCCCTCCATTTTTTGAATACCTAAGTAGTAAGGAGCAAAAGATTACAAAATCTTTTGGAATAACATGTGTTGCATTATAAAAATAAATACCTTACAGTAAATTTTGTGTCAGTACCACAGTTGCTCTTTGCTAATACAGTTTACTATCAAGCAGAAAGGGACAGTGTTCCTGTAGGCTGTGTGTGGATAAAACAAAACCACTGGGCCTGGCGGGGATAACTGAACTTCTGCCGTAATATTAGAGAAAAGGGCAGCGAAGTTTCCTTTCTTTAAAACTAGCCTGTATTGGCAGGAGTTTTCAAGTTTGTCTCTACTGGTAACAAACACTAAATCAAATGATTTGTAAAGATCTTTGTCTTTTGACCAGAATAACAACTTGAAAAGCAAAGGCACAGCGCTTCACTGAAGACAGATTCACCTAGGTCTCAATTATTTATGATCTGCAATGCTTCATAAAGAGAAAGAGAAGAAAACAATCCAACAAATTTTATAATAATGAAGAGGCTTATGAATAGAACTACACTGATAAATTATTCACAGAAAGTAGAATGCAAGCACTAAAAAAAAAGTCAGAAAAGCAAATAGGTAGCCTGTTTTGCCAAATGAAATAAACTGTGTTACAGAGTGTATTTGATAATCATGGTAATGATTTGATCAAGATTGTTCTACACTTGGGCTTACATAGGAGTCCTACACCCACTAACAGGCATATGAGCTAAATTAAAACAATCCCCTAACCAACCAACTTAAAAGGTCTGCAAACCCAAAAATGATTGTAGAGGAAAAGAAGCTTTTCAAATGGAAGCAGTACAGTGGCTACGGGCATGCCAGAATACAGTCAAACCTTTGAAAACAGTATTTTTTGACAATACCTGTTAGATATAACTGAACATGAAAAAGATATCAACATCAGATAGTTTCTCATCTGATGAAAACTCTGAGTTCTATTGACATTAGTTGGAGCAAAGGTAATTTTCATATTCCCAGAAGATATGCCCAGCTGTTTGTAAGCACCTTACTAGTACTTTGTTGCATTAGAGGTTTAATCGTAGAGAAATGCTGCCTTGTAATCACCTATTCACCACAGGCAAGAGGTATTTTGGTTCTTCCCCTTTTCCATATTAAAACAGAAGCTATCGCTCAGATACTGAAGTGGCCTCTTTCTGTAATACTGTATGGCACCTTTCTCTGGACTATCAGATTTATAGTTGATTAAGAAAAACTAAACACAAACAATTATAGCATCAAACCAGCAACCATCTATCCCGCCATTACAATTACTTAATTGAATTTGTACAGGAATGCAAGTGCCAGCTAATATAAAACTCTTCAAAAAAAAGGCTACCTTCATTTCTGGAGGAATATGAATCAGTACTGAGGCAGACTGACAGCCCCAAATCTCAACTATTGCAACAAAAATGCTACAGGATGTGATTACTTAAACAAGATGATCTTTACACCAGAGCTAAAAAGAAATGTTTTTGACAGACAAATTACTTCAGGTAAGTTTTCTGTAACCTCTGGAAAAAAATTAGATGGAAAAATCACCAGAACTTCATCTTGTCCTCATCAATCTATGTCAGCACTGAACAAGGAAAACAGCACCTTCAGGAACTAGCTGTTCCTGCTGGAACGCTGTCCACCGCACCACTGCGCACAGCTTGAATCTTTGCCTGGAAAGTCTGACAGGTACCCATTCAAGCTTCCACTACCTGTGACAGCAATAGTGGATACCACCTAACATACAATTCTGCAGTCCAGTGTTATGATAGCATCCATTTTTTCTGGTATTACAGAAAGCATGCTCATTTTCTCCGCTTTTAGAGCTCTTCTCACAAGTTAGGATAAACTGAGACTTCCTGCCTTCTTCAGTCACACAGCTATTTTACCCCAGTCACACAGCTATTTTACCTCCTCACTAGGGAGACTATCCCCAAGTTCCCCATATTGTCGGATGCTTTATAGATATAAAAGTAGTGGTCAGGTGGTAACCTGGAACACAAAGACTTCTCTTAGACAGTTATGTTTTAACCCTGCACTGTGTAGTTGTGCAAATGGAAGCCAGGAAGGCTCCAAAAACTTTTTCCCATAATATTCTTTCTACATATGCAAGGAAAAGATTCTTGTATACATTTTAATGACATATTCCTAAGGAATTAGTAGTATCTTATTAAATTACACAACGATGGCAGGGTTTATGTTTTTGCATATTACTCTTATTTCTTTGCATGGACTGAGAGCAATCCACATTTTTGCCCTGTCAATGTCCTTCCACTGGCCCAGTCCCTCCTTCCCTTTAGGTAAGGACCACAATCAGACCTTCACCCTGACACCTTGCTCCAGATCTTATAAATAAAGCAGACCAAGGGGAGCAATGTTCACATGAGACCTCTATGTCCCAGAGGACAGTGAAAGAAGTATTGATTAATCCAGAGAAGGCCACCATCTTACTGCAACAATGCTGCAACTTGCCTTTTAAGAAATTTCTCATTATATATTTTTACTCTCTGCTTTATGCTCAAAAGATAAAGGATATTTGCCAGCTACAATTAAATTAAATGCTTTTATAGTCACATTCTTAAATCCTAACTGTCAGTGTATTCTCTTAGAGAGTTACCATCTTTCATCTTAGAAGCAGCTACATTTTATTGATGGGTGATACCCAATACAGCATTTTTTTAAAGCACTGGGTATCCCTTGGAAGGTAAGATACTATTTAATAAGCTCATCAGCATCTACCCTTGTTTCGTCACTGCCTGATCTGCCAAATTACATGTCACAAGAATGAAAGCAACAGAGTACCTTCCCCCCATCCTGTATATTCAGTACATAACAGCAAGTGCTTGCAGCCATAGGAACACTCACCCAGATATATGGTAGAGGACAAGCAGCCTAGGTTCCAAGTTCTGCACTCATCCACCTGTGGCAGAGAGCTCTAGCAGATTTCACATCTAATTGTGAAGTTTCCTTATCTGCTCAAAAATGTTCCTGAACTACACAGTACCTTTGAATTTTCATCGTTGGCTGAATCTGACAAAACTCTTGGTATCATCTCTCTCTCTCACTCATCTTGAGCAGATCTTGTTAGTGCAGATTAGAACTTGTTAAAGATTAATTCTTAAAGCATCCTCAAGCTTTCTTTTACAACAAAGGAAACATCAATTATAGGCTCACACATAAACTTTGCCCCTATCTTGAATACTTGCTGCCCTTTATAAATCTTAGATTTCTTCCCCTTGTGTGTGTTCAAAGGAGAGATTTTATTGCCTCCAGGGGTTGTTAAACTGATTGCAATACCACGTATTTAGAGCAGTTCAGTGGGAATTAAGCTGGTTCAATGCTGTCAGACCTAGAATACAGCTGTCAAATAGCATTACAAGTAAAACACCCTTGATAAGAAATAATGACCAAATGTCAATCTGGTTTTTTACCAGCAGCACTACAGACTTAGCTTGCCAATCAAAAATGCAATATTTTGCACATTATAGTAGCTATTCTCTTGTGATGCTACATAGTAAAGGGTGTTTCAGCCTTTCAATTTACCTTATTTTTAGATGATACAATTTGATCATAAAAATGTGTCTCAGACCTACCTTGGATTCAAAGTAGCAATGCTTAAAGTCTTGCTTTAACCTCCTTGCACCCTTCTGTAAAAAAACAAACAAAAAAAAAAGACCCCACAACACAAGCATTAAAAATTCATTAATCATATTTCCTAAATGTTAGCCATGCAGAAATTAAAACAGCCAATTTGGCTTAGAGCTGCTTTATGCTGTTAGAGCATAAAGGTTCAAATTTTGGATATCTGTAACTTCACACTACAATGCAACCCATTGGGTACTGTTATTCTTCCGATTTATGGATTGTTTTTTAAAGACTACATGATATACAAAGTTACTACATTTCTTATTTCTTTTTCAGATGCAAGTATATGTCACTTATACAAAGAATTAGCATGCAATAAGTATTTTAATACTTAAATACTCACTATTCCTATTCCAATATGCACTAATTTAACACTTAAATCACCAGGTGACAATACAGCATTTACAAATGTGTATTCATTTTTGATAATGCTAAAAACTTACATGAAATTGTTCCCATAAATAAGCAATGAGACTTTGAAACCTAGAATAAAAGTGTTACCTAGACACAACTTAAGACTCATTTATCCAGATGTGATGACATTCAAAGTAACATGTGGGAAAACGGTTTAGATAAAGCAGAAGATATTTCAAAATGTCTGCAATAATTTGGGGTCACAGTTTCAGCCAGAGCAAGCATTTCAAGCTTTTGTCTGGAAGACATGCAAGAGCAATGATATACAAAGGACAGACAATGAAAGTCTAATGTAATGAATCAACAAGTAACAGAGGGAAAACAAAACACAATTCAAATGCTAAAGCACACTAAGACTAAGAATGTGGAAGCCAGATTGCGGCTTCCACGGCATTCAGAAAGGGCACCTGTTGACAGCAGTGAACACGCCAGTACATATCAGATCAAATTAACACAGTATGTTTAAGACATTATTAGTACTTTGACAGAAACCTACAAAAATAACAAAAAAAAGTTAAAGTTAAAAGGAATCTTAACATGGGCTCCCAATTTAAACCTGCAAAGTATTTTCCATCTCTGAAATAAGCAGTCAAAAGACAGACAGCATCTTTGCATCTACTACCTTCAAACTTACACCTGTTTTTGTATTTTGCAAACTTTTTCTATGCATTTCATTAATCCACTATGAACAAAGAAGCCAAATTAATAGCTACCTGAGGTGTAACTGAAAGCAACTTGCACATGGCTGGAAGTGTGGGTTTCAAGCACACATACAGAGAGCAAAGAGGACAACACCAAGGAATTACCCCTAATCTGACAGCTTCAGTCAGGCTGTAAAAAATCGGAACATTTCAGAGCTACACAATTCCCCATCTTCAGTGAATCTACATTATATGGAACTTTTGGCAGATATGTTTCAGAACAGAACGTCACAGTAAAGCATGGCTGTTGCCAGCTTCAGATCCTGATCTTCATTATCAATCCAGGGCTTTGAGCTCAAACTGTCCCCTAAACTCACTGCATAATCATTGTTCAGTAATAGGCAATACTAGTACCAGGCAACAGTACTAGCTAAACAGTGCAACATTATAATCACTCTAAAATATACGTTCCAGTGTATTTAATGAAGTAAATTCTACTTTTTGCATTAATGATTAACATTCATTATTAACAGTAAACTACTGCATGGGATACTCCCTTTTGGATTAATTAATAAGAATTAACTTCCACTTTCACTTGTATCTTTGCTTTAATGCTTTTTGTGTTCCTTTTGTGAAATGTTTACAGTTCACACACTGATGCTAGAGGAGTAACTGATTTCAAACACAGTGCCATCATTTCATAACTACACTTAAGGAATCACAGGGGAATAGAGTGTCACCACTGAGTAATATGAATAATTTCACATTGCGAGGTAAATGAGGCAAAGATGGGGCATTTATCAAAAAATCAATCCAGAGCCGCAGGCAAGACTCACTTTCATTTTTTCTTACTTAAGTGGGAAAGATTTGCGTGTGATTTAATTTTGTTTCCATTTATACCATTCAGCATGCAGTCTGTAATTACAGATTTTGGCACAAACCAGCACAAGTTTCTCAGTAGTGAGAAATGGTGATGGTGAAAATCGGTTTTGCAAATGATTTTTTTTTCCTGAATTGCAGCTACTTCACAACCAGTTAAACCATACTGCAGGCAAGGTTCTTTTAAATTTATTTGTATTTTAGTAAATATTTTTATTAATTGAAAATTTTATATTAATATTGAATCATGCAGAAAGAGCATCAACCAAAGCATCGAACTGACATCATCATTATTTAGCTTGATAAAAAACACTTCAATAAAAAATGGTTTGAATTTTACTTAAAAAAATAGAACTTTGCTGCCCTCTACCTGTCAATTTCCAGACTGTGGGAGAAGACAGAAAAATCAGAACTATGCCCCAAGTCCCAGACTTTTCACAGAATACTTGAAAGAGCTCAGAATTCAGCTACAATTACTTGATCAAGCATAAAATCAAAGTCACAATGATTGTTCCCATTTGAGTTTAAATGAGGCAATGCTATAAAACTATTTAGGGGGAAAAAAAAAAAAAAGAACAAAAACCAGCCAAAAAAGATCTTTTGCTTATGATTAAACATGAGTGCACAACCCCAACATGGGAAGAATAATTTCTAAAGGCTTTTAATTATATTCAGCTGGAAGTCACTGCCCCAAAAATCACTCACTCACTCTATCATCCATTACTGGGTCTACCAGCACAGCTTCCCTCAGGCCAAAGCCACTTCGTTTCTTTTCTGTTGAGTATTGTGTTTGGTGCATGCAGGACAAGACAACAGCCATGCTTCTACCTCTGCTTCCTCTCATAGGGGCACACATCCCCTTTGCTTTTACAGGCTATATTCTTCAAACACTCTGGGTTTGTTTTGCTCTGTTATGAAAGGCAAGACCTGCAAAAGAAATGAGAAGGAATCAGCCTGAGTCCCTGCTTCAGCCGATTTTCTTTCTGTTGCATTAAAAAGTGCTGAACATCCATGACTGCATCACTGAAACAAAAGGAGAGCGCCTCTCTTCCTTGCTCTCCCTCTCCCATCAGAAATTCAAGTTGCATTTATGCTAAACACTTGGTGACTACAGGATCAGTGCAATCATTATACCACTCAAGTCAAACACTTATTTAGATGGCAAGTTTTACCCCTCCTTTTTAAACCTGTAGTTTGTTCGTTGTTTCTCTTAACGTTCACTTAAAACACCAGAGAAAAAAAAACGCTTGTTCAATCCCCATTAGTCTATCCATCTTACCCTCTCATTGAACAGTGGTAAGAGCTTCCAGTGAATACTTCCCATGTCCCCAGTTACTTCGACAAAATAGGGAGACCAAGACAATGTCCTTAAGATCATGATGGTGAAAAACAAATAGGATAAACCAACTTTTGCTTATATGAAATTATAAGCTAAGGAGTCACTTTTGGTAACTGAAGCCAAAAGCAGGCATACATGGAACACAATGAAGGTCCACTGCATTTTAATGAAGTCCTAAAGTAAGACGGATTACTCAGGCTATTTCTACCACACACTAGCACACCAAACATCTAGAGTGTGTCATTAACTTTAAAACATTATGAAGTGTTTGCATCTAGGGAATATAAACATACAAGCGAGATCCACTTAGTTACTTCTACTCTGACCTTGAAGCCAGTATGAAGGAAAACAAGGTGAGTATACCTTTTGAGATATACCCTTGATTTACTCCTCTATTCTGAGAAAAGCCCTCCACACAGGAGGAGAACCCATCGATGGTTGTTCCAACATGTTTTATTCTAGTAACATTAACAACCCTTCAATTCCGACTGTTACTAAAAATCAAGGCATCTCCACAGAGGGAAAAAGTTATCTTTCACTAGGGTTAATAGCAAAACTTCAGAGAAGCTTGGCAGGAAGACAAGACAGCTCCTGCTCTGGACAGCTTATAAAGACACATGAAGAGCACAGGCTATCTGGAGAGCGAGAGGGAGTGAGGAGGCCTTTTCTCAATCATGGTCTAGATTCTACTTTCTGGCAAAGCTAACAAATCAACTCTGATCATCTCAGGATTACACCTGGCTCTGCTGCCTACCACCGCAGAAGATAAAAAGCCTCTAAGAAATTCACTCGAGATCTCATTTTATTAACCACACTGTTGCACAGAAACTACACCAGTGGGCTCCATTATAAAGCCTCAAGACTGATAGACAGACTCACTCAGCAATTTGGACTTTTTTGTGAGTTTTTGAAATCTTGAGTATGTTTTGAAGAAGAATAAAACAACTCCTTTTTTTGTGAACTTCCCAGGAAAAAAAAAAAGCAAGGTTTTCAAGAGGAACTGAAAACCAGATGAGTTTCACATGCCAAAAAGTAACAATTTTTGAATGGAAACAATGGAGAGCCACTTTGGAAATAAAAGGACTGAAACACTGAACAAGCACCTCTTTTGCTCATGGAAAAGGAGTTAAGGGAATGCATCTTCAATGAAAGAACACAGGTACAAACCAGGCATTTTATTTAAACAGAAGTGCTGGGGTTATTAAGCCATGGTAGCAACAAAACACGTGATTCTGTGGCAGGCGCTTTCCCTTGCAATCTCAAAATACTTTCAGCTACCTGATGAACTTTTATAATTCCATTACCAAAGTGAGACGTTTAACCATTACTAAATGAATTTCTGCAAGACATCAGAGGTCTCTGGAAGAGCTAAATACAAGTAGAGAACCTTCAACCCCCATTCAGTTACTTCTAAAGCAATACTGCATTAACTGAGATCTTTTACATTTTAAAAATTTTCTCATTTTGAAATGCTTATTGACTTTTCTGAAAACCATTCTGAACCATAAAGAGAAATCTTTAGAATATTACTAAGTTTGATAAAGTCTTTGTGAGCATTTTATGTGAGAAACACAAAACGAAAATCTGATTGTTTGAAACAATGTGTGAAATGAACGCAACCTAGTTCCGTTTGCTGAAGGTCTTTCCTTACTTTGGCCATATTTAACGTCCCAGGAGTCACATTGTCATGAATCTCCAGCCAAAAGGAACCTTTTGAGAGCAGAGAGGATAAAACAAATACAAATTCATGTTGACACAAAGTTCATTTTAGCTAACCAAGACTACATTAACTGCATCATACACTTACATAAATATTGTAAAACTACTAATGTCCACCTTCTCAACAAGCGCAGTGCTTGGCTCTCATGCAGAAGTAATTATCAAACTGCAGTGCTTTGGCACAGAACTTTGCCTGCTCTGAACATTATTTTATGTACATGTTCTTACATTCACTAGGACTTTGTGCTTACCAAGATTTGCTGCAATTAATAAGCAAGACTAAAGAGACAATGACTATTTTACATTTACTTTCAGAGGTTGAAATATTCCTTATTTAGATCACCTGATAGCAAAAACCACCTTAATTCAAATGGCCTACTGCAGTTTAATAATATTTAACTCTTTCAGTACAAATCCAAGTTTATTAGGGATTAATTTAAATGCTTCCATATTCAATTTGGGCAACCAAATCCTTTGTTTAAAATAGAGTCTCTATGGACAGAGACACTTAAGCTTTAAATGGGATTTTCTCCCTGCCTTCCTGAATTCCCATCTGAGGAAGGACAGGCTAAAAGCCATAAATGTAGAGCCATCTTTACAACGGACACTGAAATACAAGTCAAATATGACTCTAAATTTCCATTGGTTTGTCCTCTGCAAGCCACTCATGTATCTTCTGACAGACCAGTGTCCTGTTACCTTTCTGGAGGAAGCTGGAGAGAAAACTATCAGTTCTTAACAATAGGCACAAGAAACTATTGTGAAATTATAGATGAAAAGTAAAATAGTTTTGTTCCATTAAAGTTCCATCTTTTCTTCATAGATTAGGTTTCATAGAGCATGTATGGAATTGTATTCCTATAATATCAGCAGAACTATCAGTTTTCTAAGAGTTGTGTTGATGAAGTGTCCAACACTGGACCTTACTAAAACAGACTGGGTGCTGCCCTGGCTGTGTTGCGGTCAATGGAAACTTCGCCAGCAGCCTCAATACACTGGGGATTTTGCACAGAACATACTACTTCTATCAAACATGCAACTGTTGTTTTCCATATACTGAATACCTTTTTCTGGCAAATAGCAAATCAGTAAAATGAAGCAGTTTAATCTCCTTTAAAGCTGCTGCAAAAAATAAAATTAGTCTGACAATTGTGTCAGTGTTAAAACTGCTTGGATAAGCCAAGTGTAATCAAAGGCTGATAGCACATGCGTAACACTCTGCATTTAAAAATAGCCCTTTACACTTCATTAATCTCAAGGTTTAAAACAGATGATGGAGGTTTATGAGAAAATGAATACTAGCTTTCAAGCAGATCCTTTCTACATAATTTATAGTTAAAATACATGTCAACACTGCCATACAGACATGAAAGTTGCAAAAGTATTATAGCTGAAGTGAATATAGCTAGAGATTACAAGGAGATTGCAAAGTCTGCAGGGCAGGGATCGTCTTCTGTCTGTACTCTGAAATGCCTGACAGGCTTTTGGGTGGTGTGAAAACAGGGAGCATAAAGTAACATTTTCATGAGGCATGAGTAGCACAAAGGTCAATCAATCAATCCCATTTTTCAAACTATGTTTTTTTCTGTTCCAACACGAATGTTGCTATTTTAACAGCTGTTTTTTAAATACTCTTGTATTTTAAGAAGTCAGTGTTGTATTCTCATCAAATTCAATAAAAAACCAGGAAATCCCTGGATTAGAGAACCTATACAGCTGCCCTCACCTCTTATCCATGTGACATAGAAATGCAGATTGTGATTGCATTGTGCAGATCTGAGCAGTGAATGCAGCCTTACAAGGTGCTTAGATTGAGTCTATTTCTTCTCACTTAAAGTTACATTATGCTAGACTTAAGGTATGCTTTATTTACATGCATTCAATCTCTAGTGGGAGTTTATATACCGTGCACTGGATAATTCTCTTAAGTGAACAACAGTCCAGCATCAAGAAGAGTTTCATGCAGAATACAAATAGAAAGCATTAGATGACTACCTCCCAGGGACAGCGAGTTCCCCAAGCTTACGTTGGAGATGAGGATTGGTCGATCTGTTCGCCCTCAGGGGCTGTCTGGAATTATAGATCAGGGACCTTATTGTCATACCCCAGCTGCTGCACAAAGCCACTAGAAGAAAGGAGATTTACGAGTATTTCAGCAGCACTGAACAAGGGATACAGAAGCTATACAACTGGGAGTACAGTGGCTCTAAATCTGTAGGCATTATGCAAAAAGAAAATGCAGAGTTAGGCGTCAAGGGAGCTCTCCCAGAGCAATAGGACATCTTTGTAAATTCTCTAAAGAATAAATTTAACAGTTATTAAAGAACAACACCCTGTTATTGCAGTCACTGAACTCTACATCACAAGGAAAGATGCAAGGGATTTTCAGAAAGACATCTGTCATTTAACAGTGACAGTGACCTCAGCACTGACGAGCAAGTCAAATCCCCAGCGATGGAAACAAATTAACCCCTTGGTACATAGTGGGTTGAGAACTCCAGCATTAGAATGCTGCAGACTGTAACAGTATGGCCTACAGAAGGTTCTTCCTTCAGACAAGCAGCAGATGGAATTATGTCTATCTTTTAAAATAATTGCTATACATAAAAACCACTTACAATATTATTTAACAAAATGCTGTCTTCAAAAGGTGCAAAGGAATTTCACTGGCAGAAATAAATCCTTCACTGAGTAACGTCTATAACATAGTATTGAAGGACTGGGCACACAAGTAGGAAGGCTAACATCCTTCACATATACCCATTTTAGACAACAATCGTGTTCTACCAGGACGGTGTTTAGTCAGTCAGATTCAGAATGGGGACACTCTAAAGATCCTGCATAGTCTTTTCACTAGGAACTGCTACAACATTGGCCTGACCCAAACTCCTCTACATAGTCCTAAGGAAACCCACGGAGAAATACAAAATCTGCCCGGATGTTCTAGACACTCAGCAGATGTCTGTAGAGAGAAAAGAGCGATAAGCCATAGAGATTACTCCATCCCAGTGACTCTAGTAGCCCCTGTGATACCTATGGAGAGTAGGACTGGACACGAAGCTCTAAGGAGTGGTACAATTAAGACCATCAGCCCTGCTTGACCCCACCTCACATTCTGTGCATTTCAACATAGAGAACTAGCACAACACAAGACAAAGTATCCCTCCTTCTGGGAAGGACATCATGCTTATTACCAGACAAACCTTCACAGCTAAGGCAGGCAACTACATCTGTCCAATGCTGGAGTCTACTGTAATCAATACTAGCAGTAATTAAATTGGAAAGCTCTTTCCCTCCACAGAGTCAACTGCACTTCTTTAACATTGACTTAGCCTTGCAACACCTGAACTGACTATTCACTTTTTCCAAAGGAAAACATGTAAGAGACACATGGTGGAAAACCTATGGTTGAGTCTGGCAGAGAACTCAGCTCTCATAACTTTACAGTTTCACCAATCTTTTGAGGGAGATGCCCATGCAGCATCACAGATTGCTTAGTAGTGAACAGGATTGTTTCTTCCCCCACCCCCCTTTTTAATTTGTTTACTGTGGCATTTGTGTTATTTATCACTAACAGAAACAAAAAGTTGCACCAATAGATACAAAGGCTGAAAAACAGGTCAATGCCCCACCCTGTATCAATTAGATCATTTTTAGGATTTTAAAATAAGAAGTGGTAGAGATTGTGTAAGATCCACCCTTGTCTGAATAATAAAAGTTAAAATAAATTACTTTCTAAAATACATATTCTAGCCCAACAAAAAGATGTTTGATCAGCAAGCAAAACACAGCTGACATTAGCTAGGATGGCTACACAACAGTGGTTCTCTCCAGCCTTATAAATCTATGGCCTTAACAGAGTATGCCACTGTACTCAGGATAAATAGTGACTGCATGCTAAACAAATTGGTGGTCTGCCATCACAGTCCCCTCCCTCAGAGTAATTAGCTTCCAGATGGATGCTTTAACAGACTAAAATATTCAGACAATACATTTAGATCTTAAGGCAACTGTAAATTGTTCACTGCCACGTGTAGTAATGATACGCTTATTTTCGCTAAGTTCTAGGAAATTCAAACAGACTCCAACATGTTTCAGTCATCTCAGTGTGAAAAGAGGAAGACTGATTTACAGGAACTCTTGAAGGAACTTTACCAATTGATGGTTTAATGATACAGCAACCTTACAAACTGATAATGAAAGAAAATAGAAGAATCTGGACCATAATGTTATTAGCTGGTGATGAAGAACATCTATGTTATGACCCTTCTGAAGCGAGAAGATTGAAAAGCATTGTATATTGGCCAAGATGTTCTTTTTTAAATGGAGCACATTGACAGTTGCAGCTCTTAAGTCCATGCAGCTGTTCTGTTTTTAACAATCTTTGACAAATACTCACTTAAATATGCAGTAGGTTGTGCTTATTCACAATATATGCATTCCTCCTGCCAACATATTATCCATTCTTAGCTTTTTTGGTACCCCACAACAGCTCCCAACATTCTTGACTTACCTTCAGAGCTCTGGGTATATAGAGACCCCTACAAACACAGAAACAGTTTGGAATACACGTGTTCTAGAGTCCACGAGGAAGATGTATGGAGTAAAGAGGAATGAAGACAGCAAGTCTCCATAAAAAACAGGCACATTTGGTTTGAAGACTCAAATGTTTGACGTGCATGGGACCACAAAGGCAAGCAGGTTACTTATTCATTGTTCTGTCATAACACCTGGTATTCTTCAAATCAGGGGGTTGGGGGGGTGATGTAGAAAAAACTAAAACAAAAAACCAACCCACAAACCACCACACTTCTGCATACAGGCAGAACTTTGTTTTAAATCAGAATCACAGGCTAGTAGGGGGTCTTGGGGTCTTGTTAAGAAGCCTTCTCTTTTATGTTTTTGCCTCAGCAGATTTTGATGCTCCAGTTCACCCTCTAGGTATTTATTCCTTTTCCTGTGGGCATCAGCTTTGAAGTAACAAAGGATGGGATAAGGAAAGCTTAGATTTGTAGAATAAGATCAGAAGCTCTTTTGTTTTAGATGTTGGACTTCAGTTTATACACATTTTTATTTATACAAAAAGGCTTATTCATTGGCTAGCTGTATTTAAAACCAGTCAAATCTCTGAATTGAGCTGCAGGACTTAGTACAATATTTTAAGTCTAAAAACTTAGATAACTTAAAAACAAATTGAACAGATGTTATTCAATTTTATACTTAACTTGGAACAAACCTTCATTGCTAACAAACCTTATGTAAAATTTCAATCCCTCACATGATTTGAGGGACTTCACTGCAGGTTTTAGACCCAAGAGTACGAGGGACTTAACAAGCCTTTCCTTGCTTTAAGTTGGGAGAAAGCATCTAGGAGAGACCCAACTCTGACAGTTATGGGCATTCCTTACGATAAAGTTTCTCCCTACAATACTAAAATCTGAGTGGGCGAGGACTTCATTTAGTGGAAGGATAACCATCTGAAAAAAAGCTCTGGATCATCTATTTTAGTCCTGCTTAAAAAGCGCAGGAGGTATTCCAGCATCTGAAAAATACTGGAAGATTAGATTGGCATTTAGATTGGCATTTAAAGAAGAGCTTGATGTTTTTTGATAGAAGTCTGTTGGCAGAAGACAGCAAGAAAATGTATAGTTAATATTTCAGCAAGCTGAAAATAGATTTAATTTATTGTTAACTGTAAACAATATGGGAAAAGCCAAAGCAAGAAAATCTACAGGCTCATTTCAAGGTTTCAATACTTCGTGTAGCATGAAAACAAGCTAAATATTACATGGGTGTGATGCTAATTGTTCTACAGTTATATTGTGTAGCGAGAGATAATTGCATATTAAAAGCCTGGTGCATTTGAACTGCAATACACAAAAGAACACATACATATGGTAGTTATTCAGTATGTCTAAGTTGCAAGGATTAGTGACCATATTTCTTTCTGCTGTACTTGCTACCTTGCAAGTTCAACCCTAAACAAACAACACACACAAAAAAACCCCACAGAATATTTTTTCAACATTTCTAAGAGCAAAAAGATTTAAGTTCTAGCTCCAGAAAGAGGCAGTAAGAACATGAGACTAGTTGCATGTACTTCTTCAGCACAACTATGAACCAACCCCATTAAGCAGTCTTGTAAAAGATTAAAGACGCAGCAACACGTTTCCAACAGAAATAAAATACCATTAGTATCACTGTGCAAGTCAAATCCTTGCAATTCTTGTGCAAAGGAAATACTCACCTGAAACATTTCATGAAGCGTTGATTACTCAGATCAGAGGTACCACACTTCTCTGTTGATTCCACTCAAGACACTAAAGTTCTACAGCTCATGCACTAGAACAGGATTAAAAAAAGATCTTGCCTGTAATCTAGGACAGCCTTTTTTATTCCCCAACAGATGTTTTTAAACATCCTGAAATACTTAACATCACCTGATGCCACTTTTTACCAACCTCAAGATTTCTTATCAAACCTCGCAATATCAGTTCCAGGATAGGACCTATACCCACCAGCTGCCACAACTCCATACAATTGCTTCTCCCTAATCAACTGACTCTCCAAGAAACACCATTAGTAACCAGTCATCACTGGGAGTGTGAACCACCACCAACTACATTTCAAGACCAGTTTTCCACTGATCTTTCCTTTAGATAAGCTGGTCTTTAGGGGCAGGGGATATAACTATGGTCCCAAGTTGTTTGTGTTTTTATAAACTGTATCACTTCAGGTAGTCAACATTCCAAGAAGGTTCTTTAGAAAAAAAAAAAAAAAAACAAACAGGAAAAGGCACATGTTACTGCAACCAACATAAACAGTCAGGAGGTTGACAGCGCATAGCTGGTCTTTGGTGAATACAAAGGAAACCGGAAAGGTCTCTTAGCAGGGATGTGTAAATAAATATACCTGTATATTCCGGCAGGTACCTTCATCCAGAACTGCCTAAAACTCTGGTCTTTATTTCTGAGATTCTGAAACAAACAAATGCAATCTCCACTCAGTTTGGAATAACTGGGAGGGGGGCGGGGGGGCACAACTTACCAGGAATCTGTGTCATCTGGAATGGGCAGCCATTACTCCCCCTGAAATTATTTCCATACTTTGTTACTGATGTAGGAAATGCATTTAATTTTTTGAAACATTAGCTACAAAAGGAACCCAGGAACTCCACTAAGAGTTCATTGTAAACCTATAGAAAAGGGTAATTTTGTCCATTATAATCATCAGTTAACTCCCCCAGTCTAAGTTTAAGCTATCACTTAACACGCTTTATAGGCGAGAACTGTCAGTATACAGAAGTCAATTATGTATTTTAGTTACCAGTGAAGTCAAGAATGCTTAAAGTTCAAAGATCCTGAGGTCATAGTGGATAAAATTACTACAGCAATGGAAATAAAGTACTGAGACCTTACGTAGAAGGGCTTATCTAAGCTGCTTAGAAGCAACTTAATTCTCTCCAACTAGTAAAGGAGCCACAAAGACAAAAACCCACCACTTGCAGAAATTTGGGCAGCATCTCAGTTCTCTTAACTACTGCAAAGAAGTTCTCATGCTAAAGCTCTCGCCAGTTTCTAGAACAATGATACAGTTCCTGTTAAGTTGTCTGGGAAGAGATCAGCATCTTCCTCTTGTAGGGCAAGGGATCTACAAATAGAACACATAAATAGTTGAGTGACCAGCTTGTAAGGCAGAAGGGGAGATTACACCTTAAAAGTAATGCAAATATGAATCTTAATCCTAGCCTTAAAATAGAGAACAGGAGAATGAATGTTTAGAGATCTAGGGCGTACTTTGTTATTTTAAGCTTACATATCCAAGAGATACTGTTCAACCAGCTGTAGGCTTAACACATCTTTCAACCAACCCATGCTAACTTTTAGTTCCAAGCTAACCCACTTACAGGTACAACAATCAAGTCTACATCATGCTGATTTTTTTAAAATGGAAGAATATAAACCATATAGAAAACAAGAGGTCAAGACACCAAACTCAGTTTCCCCTCTCTTTCCTCACAATGTTGTATTTTCTACTCTCCAAGTCACACTAAAAGTCAACAGCTAAATGACTACAATACACAGCATTCTTCAGAGTTGACTGCTACTAGACTTTCTGGTGGCCTAATATCTGAATCAAGTATTCCCTCATAACACTTGCATACTTTCCCCAGTTCTACAACAGATCACTGAAAAAGCAAGTTGGTTCACACTTGAGGTTAGAAGTATTTTAATTCTATCTAACCCCTGTCCACTCTCTGCTTATACAAGAGATTGTACAGTTACTTCTGTTAAGTTACCATATTTAGGGAAAATTTATGCAAATTACTTAGCTGTACTTAGAAATAGCTAAATCACACATTTCCACTTCTCATTAATCAAAAGCTAGATTAGAAGGAACTATGGAAAAAATCAAGTGTAGTTATATATAATTTCGATGATAGACAACAGTGCACAGCATGTAAATATACTGAAAGCATGCTTCCCCTAGGCACACCACAAAGGCTTAAATGCTTATCTGTAGGTGCAGTCTGAATACATCAAAAATCAGCAATAAATAACATGAATCACTAAGATGCAACTATAAGTTTTAAATAATTTCAATCATAGTATCAATCAAGATTCGATTTGAAACCAATTTGGTAATCAGCATGGGGAAATACTTAACTATAGACACTTTAAACCATAACATTTCTTAAGTGTTTTATTGCTACAAACTGGTACATCTTATCACAAAAAGCTACAAGGCATATTATAACACATACTCTATTATACAGAGTGCAATGCAGTCCTCAAAACAGCCACACTCAACAGCACAAGTTTTGAAGTTAACTCATTCTGTACTAAGAGGTAAATATGATAAGCATTTAATGTATTTACCCCACAGAGCCGCCTTCTTTTCAACTGATTAGACCAAAAATTATTATTATATCCAACTTTCAATACACACACCAAAAAATAGGATGCTTAAAAAAATATACAACACAATGTTTTAATCAGCTTTAACAGTCAGTTTGCTATAAAAAGCTCAACTAAAATAGTCTTCATTTCATTTTAAACAAAACCAGAAACACAGAGGAATTATATAAAGTTCTCCACGGAATGGAATGCATGCATATGGTGAGGAATCTTCAACAACTTCATTCGAGACTATTAAAAAGTCTTAGCCACTTTAGAGCAGAAATAAAAAGCCATTTTGCCCCCCTAATATATTTCCATTTTCTTGCACTTAGTTATCTTCAGTGTGGTCTAAAGTGAAGTCAGTTTGTTCTTCAGTTTCTTCTTCTTCTTCTTCTTCCTCCTCTTCTTCCTCCCCCTCAGCTGGCTCATCAGCTTTGTCCTCCTCTTCCGTCTGCTGCTCCTGAGCCTGATCATTAATTTCAAAAGGATTTTCACCCTGAAACAGAAGATTGAAAACCAACACTTTGTTATTTATCTCAAACAAAACAAAATAATAGTCATCAGTTCAGTGAATGAAAAGGGCAGCCACTAAGAAATGCTATGGTACTTGTATACAGCTTTTTAATAGTTTGTGTTTTTTTGCAAGAAAATCCAAATAGATTTGATTTAAAGTTAGCAACACCTCATTTTTATTCACACTGGAAATTGGAATCCCAATAAACTGTTTAAATGGAAGTAGAAACGGCATTGAGAAAAAGCCGAAGTATGCTACACAAACTTCAGCATTCAGTAAATTAAAATTACATGGTTACGTTTCAACGTGTTTTTATTAAGAACTATAGCTGCTTCCTTTTTCTCCCCAATTAAAACCAAATCTGAACAGAAGAGTTTTGTTCTGCTTTTCCTTATTTACAGTCTTTATTCACTCCGTGTAATCCTATCAGAAAGGCAAACTTCAGTAAATGAAAAAGAAATCTAGAATTAATTACACTGACTAGCCTGAAATTCATTCCACTGCTGATCTAGAAAATTATCAACCAGATTTCTCAGACAGTATTTTAAATACTTTAGCATTCTAGTTTCACATTTTGTCTATTTCATACAATAATTCAGTACAAGACATACCTCAGCTTTCACTTGTTTTAGATATTTAAGAACTATGAATAATCAATAAAGAATAACAACATGAAGTATTAGGAGTTTCCTCACTAACGCTCCTTTCATGTTCAAACATCTGACAGAGCAAGTCTGATCTGAATGTATGACACCAATCACTAACTACACTAGGACTGGAATTTCAAGAATATTATTTAAAAGATGATCCAAAAGAAAAACTGAGTAGTAGGCCCCTTGTCTTTTTTTGCTTAAATATTTCACCTCAGGTACATTTTTCAGGTAGGGTCTTCCAGGTGGCCTACAAATCACTGAAAAAATTAGAAAGCTATAAAAAACATCTAGCAAATACCACTAAAGAAAAAGTTGGCTTCATTGTTATTCTAAAAATCAAGAAAAATCATAAATTCCAATTTAAAGAGTAACCCAAAGAAAGCAGAATTCTTTTGAGACCATGTTATTCCAAGTCCCAAGATAATTTTGTGCACACACTTTGTAATAGCCAGCCTACAGCACTTAGATGTTAATGTCCATTGAGCCCAATCAACTTACAGCGTAGTCAAAGACACAGCTGCCACATACAAACCTCGTGAATAAGGTACTGTTTAAACTTCTTTAAGAGACCAAGTTTGGCTTTTTTAGAAGGAGATTCTCATAGGTAAGCATCAAGTAGATAGAATGCTGGTATCCTAACTTATCTGAGCCCTATGAAAACAAGAAAACCTCACCTCTCAGTTAAAACTCATGACACTTCTGGATGATCCACTATTACTGTAAAGCACCCTGGGGCTACAAAACACCACGGAGTATTTCATTGAATAGGTAACAGTGTTCAACACTGAAATACCAAAAATATTTATTAACTCAGTGAACAGTTTCATGAAAAAGCTTATGGAATAGCGAGTGCCCAAACCAATTCAATTCCAACATCAATGGAAAGCATTGTGAAATCAAAAGACTGAGTATCCAAACTTGAATTCAGTAAGGATTAGTGCAACTCCCCAAAATCGTACTCATCTACTTTCCTTTTCAGACAGAAGTGTGAAAGACCTAACTGCAAAGCTTCTATTTCCATTTCCCTTAGGTTCAGCCAAGTATTTTCAACCACCTTTGGATACAGGAAAAAGGATTTCCAAAGACAGATAGAAATAAGCTAATTACTGAGTTAAGAATACTCCCCCTGGTTAGCTGCAAATACATGCTCATCAGTAGACATTACAGAGGGAAGACAGGTATATTAAGAGTTTCATATGGCCTAATAGAATTGTTTCCTACCAAAAGAAACAAAAAGGTGGCCTTTCTCTGTAAACGATTCACAAGGATATCAGAAGCCCTTTTATAGGTCTAATACAAAAGAAAATATTAAAATCCTCTCATGTCTAGGCTAGGCATAATGATGAATTGTAGCTAAAGAATGCACTTTTAAAAGGACTACTTCCATGCTCCTGCAGACAACTCCTGACTGTCCCTGACTCTGGGGACAAGCTACAGAAAATTGTTACACTTCATTCCTGTGGAGACAGTATGTTGCTTCTGGCTAACCTAGCAGAACTGGATTCAGCACACTACTTCTGGCTGAACAGATCTCTATACAATAACAACAACAAAAAAAATTAAGTTTCTTTCCCCAACTGTTTTTTCAGAGAAAAATGCACTTTTCAAGTTCTCAAACCAAGGAAAAAGTTACTGCCCTCAAGGGGAAGTGCCTAACAACTGCACTCTTTTCCAGTGATGCAGCATCAGAAGCATCTAGCACAGCATGCAGAGCCAATTTTGATGCTAGTTGATTTTGACAGCCACACTGGTCCCATCTTCCCAGATGGCTTTAAAACACAACACAAAAACCCCCACAAAATAAGAACACAGGAACACCACTGAACTGCTGAGAAAGACTTTACAATGCCTACAGAGCATAAAAACACAAGCAGTTAAGTAGTTTATTCCCAAGTGAAGCATTCTTTGGTTTCCTTGTTTCTAGAATATTTAAATTGCAGAAAAAGCTTAAGACTGTGAACTGGTATTTACAACCAAAGCTTCAGGATTCAACTGTCCCCAGAAACTACTCTCTCTGTCCATTTATAACAGGTCTCTCAAACCTGACCCAAAAAGATACCAAAGTCTGCCTACGTAAATGGTAAACTTTAGAATGCCTTCACTAACACACATGATCAAACAGTCCTGGGATATAGTGACAGAAAATGTCAACCTCTATGATGCTTCTCTTGAGCAACATCCAAGCAGCTTTTAACCTAGGAAGTTCTAAATGGTCCAAAATTAGAGATAGTCATGACTTCATCAAGTGATCATTTTTTGCCTGAGAAACAAGATGGTGGTTTTTTCCTCCTTATTATAAAGGGGCTTGCCACAGGTTCATAAAACCTCCAAGATGATTGTTTCAGAGTGGCCAGCAGATAGGTTGTGGTGGATTTCCCCCCACTCTTTACAAAATGGATGTAGGAGAAAAAGTTCTTCGTTTCTCCTTAAAAAAAGCATACAAGAGTGCATTAGAAGCAGAAAAGGGTACCACACAAGACCAACACTGGGGAATATACAGAAATATAAGAAAGCCACCTTTAAGAAACGCTGTTCTCCACCATTAGCATTCTTGTTGCTCTTATCATTGGCTGTGGCACTAACAACCATTGTCAAGACCTGTCTGGAACTTTGTTTTTTCCTTTCCATTTGTAACTCTAGTCACTGACCAGAAGTGTAACAAAGATCAGAGCCTTTATAAAACACCAGGAGCTCTTCTAAAGCCACGTCATCTAATTTGCTGAAGCTGTCTTCTGTGGAGCTGGGACATTAATTGCAAATGACTTGAAACAAACAACAAACCCACAAACACATGAGGGATAATCGTAGGCTAACCCCACAGAGATCCTTCCACTTTCAGTAGACACCCCAGGCACATTTACCATGTTTAGAACAAAAATAATTAAAAAATAGCTGAACTCAGTGAAAATTACGAGGGGTGATTTAACCTTTACACCTCTGCTACAGCTGACATGTCCAAGCTTATAGACCTAGCTGAAAGATTCGAGTTCAAGAATGCATACTTATTTAGCATGTACAGGTAAATACTACCAAGTTTGCATTTATTTCTTAAAAATATGATTTCATGGTGAAATTTGAACATCTAAAACCAACTTCATGCTTAAATATTTTCATATTTGGAAATGTTTACAGACTAGAAAAATTTTCTGCTTCCCTTTTCACAGTGCAAACTAGAAACATGTAGTTAAAGAAAAATGGAAGTTGAGTGTTTGTAGAATGACATAATTTGAAGCTGTTCGTTTAAAATGAATGCATCTATTTGCTTTCTTTCCTTTTGCACATACAGCAAAAAACCTGCGGAGCAGTCTCTGTTTGGAGAGAAGGTTAAATCAAAGGGTAAAAGAGATCTTCCATTAAGCACTGGGTAGAGGAATAAGTCACAGATAGAACGGCATTCTACTTAGAAGTGGCCAAGGTGTCCCAAGTAAGACAGCAGTTGTTACTGCTTGTCAATTAGCTTACTCTAGACCAGAAGTCATGATCCATTCCCTCATTTTCAGTCAAACATTAGCCAGTGCCTTCAATCTTGCAAAGTCTTATACAACGCAACACGCAGCAAATATCCTCAAAATTGATCACGTGCTGCCAGGTGTTAGCCAGCCAATCAACCCAAATTACATTAAATTGTCATCCTCCAAGCAGTTACTCAGTAGCTCCACGGGGCAATCAAAATTCCTTAAGCAGAATTTTTCACACAAAACCACAATGGGGGAAGGTGGGTCCCCAATACCAGTTGTGATAGAGATGGATGACTACTCTCTCAGCAGGGTGTAGTTCCAAAAGCCAGTACTGGCCTCAACAGAAAAAGAACTTGCCCTGATTCAACTTTATTTGGGATATGCACCTCTTCTAGGCCACACATTAAAAGAACAAGCTTCCCAATATGCACAGAGAAATCCAGCAGTATAACAGAAAAGAATAAAAATCTTTTATCTCTTTTGCTCATGTCAAACTGTATTATAGGGATGCATAAAAATCAGAGGAAACTCTGACCTGCAATTTTGTTCTCCTTTTCTCAAAGGCGTTTGCAATGTTGATGACCTGCCTTTGTGACTTGGTGCAAATCTATGCAGCGCTCTCGCAGGTCCTCCCTGCTCTGAATTTCCTCCCTCCCCACTGCATAGGCAGGATAGACAACACTTTCCAAAACAATGTTGGGTTTGGGTTGGGGGGAGGGAGGGTGTTTTGTGTTTGGTTGGTTTGGTTGGGGTTTTGGAGTTTGGTGCTTGGGGAGTGCGGAAGGGTGTTTCCCCAAGCCAGTCTGCCCTTCATGTCAATGCAAGCTATTTTTGTCCATAACAAGGATTTCCTACTCTCCTGGAAGACTGCGGGAACCAAATACATGGCATGCTCCGATTCATCACATGCTGTATAATAAAACTGGACTCCTTCAGTCTGCAGTTGATTATACATTTGGGTAAGGATGAGAGGGCTTTTCATAAGCAGAAGCCAGACCCATTTCACTGAGCAGGTGCTGCTGAAAGTGTATTAAGTTCAATCCACCCCGGGAAATACCAGTGCTAGGCATTCCGAAACTGTCAGTGGTCTCCTTGTGAAGGCAACCTGGCAAATTTTACTTTCCTCAGTCTTCCACCTGATGAATGACAAATTTCCATTCCCCTTTTACCAGTCCCCCACTAGGGGGCCGTAGGGGACAATGCACAGGCACACCAGCCCATGAAGAACACCAGAAGAGAGGGCTGGAGATACATGCAGATATCCCAGGCTGTGGTATCCCATCGTTTGCTATCTTTTCTTAACAGATACTCAACAGTTTGAAACTGATTCACGCACCAAACCGTATATAATTTTGCAGGACATGACTATTTTGACATTTTACATCACAATTAACTTCCGCATTGGCTCATACTTTGTCATATTTCTGCAACACAGTATTGCTTTGTCTGAAAGAGTCTATTGTTTGGACACAGGCAAAATTATAAACCAATTAAAAGTAACTACCAGAAACAGCTAACAATGGTGCTAGAGAAAAAGTCACTTCACTGGCTCAGAAGAAAAAAATCCCACATTTTGCTAAAATGAATTCACATATGTTTCTCGGGCCACATATCTGCAATATAGGCTGCCATGCCTTTTAAATTTTCTGATCACAACAACTGCTGTTGTGAGCTTTCATTTTTTCTATGCTGTCATGAATCCTAGAAATTCTATGGAGTAAAATGTAGCCGAGTAGTGCATGCACTGTACTTTAGTACAAAGCCACATGCTGGAGCCTTTACTTCTAAAGTTAAAAGATCAACTCCCTTGTAAAGTGTTTTGTGCTCTACAGTTAGTATTACCTATAAAGACACTGCTGATGTTTTCCTAAAGCTTGTGTTTTTTTAAGAGCAGCATCTAATTAAAAATTGACTAGATATACATGTAAGTGGTGAATCAAAACCAAAAGCTGGTAAATCTGAAGGTGGTAAATTCTTCTGCGATGTTATCTGAAACAATGATCTGAGACTGGCAAAATACATTAAAAGTATATTAAATTTGTGAGCTACCTAGAAGGCAGACACAGAAGACAGAGCACTGAGGTTAAATGCCATCAGCATGGTGGAAATAGTGGTATAGCAAACATTACAGATGACTTTTTTTTTCCCCCATTTGCAGCTTACCTTCACATACAGCTCGTATCTTGCCTTGACTATAGGATTATTCAAGATACTGGTGGCAGTAAGAACACTCTCCCTTTTTATTTGTTCTCTGTAGGCCTAGAAAACAAATTTTACAGTGAGTAATTATCACACACCTATTACAATTGTCACACAAATTTGAATTCATGGTCAGTTTCTGTAAGGAAAATAATGAACACATTGCAGCATGATCTGCAGCATCCAGAGGGACCTGGACAAGCTTGAGGCATGGGCCCGTGTGAACTTCATGAGGTTCAACAAGGCCAAGTGCAGGGTCCTGCACCTGGGTCAGGGCAATATAGGCTGGGGGATGAAGGGGTCGAGAGCAGCCCTGCTAAGAAAGACTTGAGGGTGTTGGTGGATGAAAAGCTGGACATGAGCCATCAATGTGCACTTGCAGCCCAGAAGGCCAACCATATCCTGGGCTGCATCAAAAGAAGCGTGGCCAGCAGGTTGAGGGAGTCGATTCTGCCCTTCTACTCCGCTCTGGTGAGACCCCACCTGGAGTCCTGCATCCAGCTCTGGAGCCCTCAGCATAGGAGGGACATGGACCTGTTGGAGAGGGTCCAGAGGAAGGCCACAAAAATGATCAGAGGGATGGAACATCTCTTCTATGAAGACAGCCAGAGAGTTGGGGTTGTTCAGCCTGGAGAAGAGAAGGCTCTGGGGAGACCTTATTGCAGCCTTCCAGTACTCTAAAGGAGGCTTATAAGAAAGATGGGGACAGACTTCGTAGCAGGGCCTGTAGCAATAGGACAAGGGGTCATGGTTTTAAACTGAAAGATGGTAGATTTCGACTAGATAAGGAAGAAATTTTTCATGAGGGTGCTGAAACACTGGCACAGGTTGCCCAGAGAGGTGGTAGATGCCCCATCCCTGGCAACAGCTAGGTCAGGTTGGACAGGGCTCTGAGCAACCTGATCTAGTTGAAGATGTCCCTGCTCATTGCAGGGAGGTTGGACTAGACGACCTTCAAAGGTCCCTTCCAAGCCAAAGATTCTATGATATCCTCATTCTTAGTCCAAACCACATAATAAGCTCAATTAAGTTTGGGAGCGTTTAGAGTTTGTTGCTTTAGCTTGATCAAAAGATAATATTCATGTCTTGCTTATATAACGAATTACAACCACAGTTACCCGTTCTCATCTAGAGATAACACGCATGCTTTTCCATCACAGGCTAACATTGTTGAAGACATACCTGCTCATTGCAGGGGGTTGGGATAAATGACCTTTAAAGGTCCCTTCCAGCTCAAACCATTCTATGATTCTATGATATTCCATAATCACAGAAGGTCATATATAAACAAAACATGACTTTGGCAACCTTGCTTAATGAGACTGCTGATTTTTTTCCCACTCGTGCTACTCTTTCAACCGTTCTACTAACCTTAAAAGTCTATCATAAATTGTAAAAGGGACCAATACCATACCACTGCTAATCCTAAACTGCTCTCACTTTTCTTCAAATTAAAAAGATAATAAACAAGCAAAAAAAAAAAAAAAAGACCCCATGTTTGTTATCTTGCTGGAAACATATACATTATGTTTTGTAATTTAAATAACAAAATCTTTCCAACACGTAATGGCAGTAAAAAAAAGTCATTCCTAGTAATTGTTGTGGTTTAGCCCCCACCAGCAATTAAGCACCACGCAGCTGCTCTCTCACTCTCCTGCCCCAGGTGGGATGGGGAAGAGAATGGAGAAAAAAAAACTCATGGGCTGAGATACAAACAGATTAATAGGACACCAAAAGAAGAGGAAACAACAATGATAACAACAACAACAACAACAATAATAATATTACTGATAAAGGAATATACAAAAACAAGTAATGCACAGTGCAGCAATTGCTCACCACCCAGTGATTAATAGCCTGTCCCTGAGCAGCGATTTCCCCCTCCCATGGCCAACTCCAATTTATACACTGAGCATGCCATTATATGGTAGGGAGTATCGCTTTGGCCACTCTGGGTCAGCTGTCCTGGCCGTGTCCCCTCACAGCTTCTTGTGCACCCTCCCCACTGGCAGAGCATGGGAAGCTGAAAAGTCCTTGACTTGGTATAAGCACTACAACTACTTAGCAACAACCAAAACCATCAGTGTTATCAACATTATTCTCATACCAAACCCAAAACACACCACCGTACCACCCATCAGGAAGAAAAAACAACTCTATCCCAGACAAAACCAGGACAGTAACATTCTCAGGACTTAGTACTGGCAGCTATTAAGGACACCAACATTTCACTAACTGGGGGTGCTTAAGCACTGGCTACTTCATGAGACATTATGTTTACAAAGGTGTAACAAGGACAGACATTCTAGCTTTCTAGAGAACAAGTAATACCAACAAGAACGTAAAGCTTGCACTGAGTACCGTAACACTTCTCACCTACTATTAGATTATGCTTAATTTTTTTTTTTTAATAGTATGTCATATCTTACTTGTTTTCCTTTTGTGTGATCAGGAGATTTTAAGTGCTGCTGAACAGAACTGTGTAATGCAGGAACATACACACTGCAAGCACTGCAGTGAACAGTCTCAACTTTCATCATATGGTCATCAGCAGTAACGCCTGCCAAAGAAGATGCAACAAATCATTAACACAAAATGTGTTATTCTAGGGAAGTGGAAGAGGGGGTCGATTATTTTATACCAGAATATTAGAGCTCTCAGTTGTTAAACATGTCAAACTGAACCACTGGGGAATATTCACCCAAATTCAGGCATCAAAATTTGGCTTTCTGAAGGCAATGTTGAAGGAGGAAGTTTTTCACTTGGATACTCCAACTCCTTCTCTCCACAGACTACATATGAGACCCAGGCAATTATGTTTGCTGTCTGAGGTTATGATTTATGAACACCTACCTGCCTAAATAGAGGGAACTAAAAATGATTCAACAATCAAATTGAACTATTTAATGTATTAAAATGCCATCTATTTAAAATCAACAATAACGAATATCCTTAATACACATTTTGACACAAGAAACAAAGCTTCACCAAAGCAGCTAGATTTACTTTACCCCTCATAAGAGCAACTAATTTATTTCCTCACCTCCCCTCACCATGAAGAAGCAGCACATGAATCCAATTCCTCTTGCAATTTTAAATATTAGCTTGACAACAGAAAATTCTGATCTTAAAGGTAAATGGGCCCTCCAGTACTTAAAGAAAGTACACAAAAAGAGTTTGGGAGATTAAGATGTTGGCTATATCCATTTTTAAGTAGCTTTTAGCATTAAATTTGAATTAAGGTAACATTCAAATAAAGTTATTGCCTAGAGTAAAGGTACTCAAAAGATGTCCCCTCTGTTTCAAAAGCACATCTTTTGAAATCCCTCAAGCAAAGGATAAAGTGGAAGGATATGGCCCAGCAAGACAGGGACACACAAAATGCTGTAGAAAACTGCCTGTAGGGCAGCCAAGGGGAAAAAAGTTCAGGCCAAGATGCATCTTGGGTAGCCAAGAAAGTGCTCCAACCCCTCTTTTTGTCAGTGTCCCTCAAAACCACAGCAACTATCCCACTTATGTTACCCAGATCCTTGCCATCATATTTGACCATTATCACCTTATTGCTTTATTACACACGCTTTTTCAATCTATCTGCATCCACCTGTTATCACTCCTCATGCATTATACTGAGTAAGACTGTGGCAAAGCCCACATCATTCTGTTTGCCAAGTACCTAGCACAATGCTATCTTACTTTCTGACAAGGCTACCTGGATAGTAAGCTTAAATAAGGTTTTCTATCTCCCACTGTGCTTTCATTCCACATTATCTCAGAAATGAAGCAAGGAATCCCAACCAGGTATAGGAAAGGTATGAAAACTTATAATTTTAATCCAAACATTTTACCAAATTTGAAAAAGAATGAAAGCAGAAAAGGACAAGCAGAGCTCCATATTATGCACTGTCACATAAAAAGCATTACTCACCTTCCATTATATCTTTTTCAGCAGCTTGAGCATTTTCCGTTTGGTTACTTGTCTGTTGCTTACGCATAGCTGTCTTCTTGAATTTATTCACCATACACTCCTACAGAGAGAATCAGAAAAAAAATTGTAACAGATTTGATGTACGATTATTTATATTCCAGTAGGAACCTATACTTAAAATACTACTTAGAGTAGCTTTGTAATAAATAGCAAGTAATTGCTGTTACTTCTTAAAGCATTACTTTTAATTGTAGAAGTAACACTTCTTTTTACAGACTCTGAATTTGCTTCAACTTTTAGTAGTAAGTGCTGTGCCAAAAGTTGTCTGCAAAAGGAATAACAATGATAAATTAAGCGTATTTTGAAGATAAATAGTAAATTCTAACTACCTTCTAATGTAAAAGTATTATATAGATCAAAAAACAGTTGTCTTACGTGAAGAAATTCCATCACTACTTTGTCAAATTTGGTTTGCTTCTGGATATGATCCAATGTTTCCTGGTGAGCTGCACTCTCCAGATGTGACTCAATTTCTTTTTCTTCAAATGTTCGAAATTTGCAAAATGAGCAAGTAAATGCCATTCTATCAAGAGAAACACATTAAACAATATTACTATTAAAGAAACATTCTTCCCTCTCTCCTCAAAGCTATGAGGACTTAACAAACCTAACTGGAAAAGGAATGGGAAAAGCATCGTTTAAAGCCCAAGTGAAAATGAAAAAATGAAAAGAAAAAAAAAATCCAGTATTTTACCATTATGAAGGGTAACCGCTAGAAGAACTAAATATAAACCAGGCCAGTCTCAGGATTATGAATTATCTATGCAAAAGATGAAAACTGCTGAAATCAGAAGCCAGCCATTTAAAAGCCAGATATACTCATAGAATAATGTATCACAGCTCTTTAGTCTGTGCCACTCTTTGTAGTACTTCTCATAGACAAGCCAGTTCATGATTTCCTAACTACAAATAGTCAAAAGAATTCATTTAAAGCTCATTTTCCATACAAAAAATATATAATCTTTATAAGGAAATATGGCTTCCTCAGTACCACAAGGAAAAGGCACTAACGCTATGATCATATACTGCACTGACATAGAGCAGTTTTGCACAGTGCTGGCCATTAGCCCGCTTGGCTGTGGCAAGACTAAGAAGCATTACAGAACTAGCTATTTACTTTTGCTACAAAATAGCTCACCATACATATAAAACCAGAATAAAGTCAATGTCTAACAGCTTATTAAGTCAGCAGGAATGTATATTTAACTGGAATATATACTTCAAAAGCAGTACCATTCTAAGTTGTTTCTCAAGTGTGCACTGATGCACTTGTCAGGGAGAAGGGGTTAGGAAATTGGGTGTTTTCTGACACAGCAGAGGTCCAGTGAAGCATCCAGTCTTAAGCCATAGGATTTGGGCCCTGGGTTTTGGTTTGAGGGTTTTTTTGTTTGGGTTAGTTTTTTGGTTTTATTTTGGGGGTGGGTTTATTTGCTCGTTTCTTCTTTGTATTTTATTTTCCCAAGATCAGTCCAAAGGGGCTTTCAGGAAAGAAGGCATATTCTTATAGAAGGATAAAGAGGAAGAAAAACACTGCACACAAGACAGAAGCTGTAGCACCAACCTGTATCCATCACCATATTTTTCACTGTTTTTTTCTCTTCTACGCCTTTGCTTCTCTCTTCTGGCCTCAATTCGCCGCTTTTCTTCTTCCTCACTTTTAACTTCTCCTTTGCCATCTTAACATACAGTAAAAGGATTTTAAAATGTTACATTAAAAAAAGAAATCAAAACCACCCCCCATACAAAAAAAACTCCACACCCCATAAAAGTACCTGTCTTCCCCATCTCCTCCACAAACACCTCAAAAATACAGAGAAAGACTCTATACCACAGTGGTTCAATGGTTTACTTAAATGCCATAGAAGCTGCACTTTGTTTTCCTCCTCTAAAGACAACCAATTTAAACATTTGCTTCCAACAATGCAAACTTAGTAGGGTTACACTCTAGATTACACTCACAAAACTAAGGAAATTCAGAGTTTAAGCAAACCCTACCCTGTAGTGCCTAGTTACTAAAGGTGTCTTCAAGTGACCAGGAAAGTGTACCAGGGGTATATGGGGAGAAACACATTATTTAAAACTCTCCATGGTTTTAAAGCACCATTGCTACAACCCCCTTACATAAAAAGAAACTATCTAAAGCCATTCTCTTCTGCTGAGAAAGCAGTTTCCAAAACCAAAAGTTCTCATAAAGGAGTCAAGGCAGTGTTTTATTAAAGCATGATACCCAACCTGAACGTCAACATCTTTTATTATTTTTCCCCACTAAACTTTGCTTGATTTCACAGAAAAGTGTTCAAAGATTTTCAGTTGAAGAAATAAATCAGTGAATGGAGGAGGAGCCGGGGGGGGGGGGGGAGGAGATGGACCACACCCCACACCCCCCCCAACAAAACAAAACAAAAAGCACCACCACACAACAAAACCCCAACTAAACCTTCAAAGAAGAACTTCATTAAATTATCACCTGGCATGTAAGTAAGAGCACAAACAAATAAATGGCTAGAAATCAGGTTTGCAACATTAAAGACTTCTAAGGATACTGACTTTTTGCGTAAGTGTACTTAAGTTTGCCCTTTCTATGTCTGCTTTAAAAAAAGCCTATGGACAAAGGGAAACGATTAGAATATTATTCAGCAAGTAGTTTTAGAGCAGGAAAAAGATGATCACTTTTCCTGTGCAGTTCAACCTTAGGAGAGAGGGTCAGCCTCTTTAGATGCTTCCATCTAAACAGCAACATAGAAGAATGTACAGCAGCATAATGAAAAAAACCCAAACCAAAAAAACTTACAAAAAGCTCTGTGGCTCTAGAAGTGTCACTGAGTACTGAAAACATTTCCACTAACAGCTTACACTTCATTCCTGATTACCCCAAGGTTTTTCATTTTGTAGCAAAGTGTTTCAAATTACTCTGATATGGAAAGGAGAAAGACTCCTATCCAGAAGACAGATTTTTTTTTTTTTTTTTAAATTCAATTTGAAAACAGAAAACCACCCCACCTACTCAGACACAATACCCATTACCTATCTCAGGATTTAAATTTCACTTAGTGCCTTACCGCCAACCCTGGAAACGTGCAAAGGGTCACTTGTTTTACTACTGTAAAAGCATCATCTAGTATCACATTCTGTGGAGTGAAATGGCCTATGTCTTACCCCTCAAGTTCACAAACTCAAGTGCCCATCCTATTACAAGCTGGGGAATGGAAGCCAGAATCTACATATAAACTGGAACTCCCACTTTCCTTCAGTACACTTACGCAAACTTTTAAAAATAAAAACCCCACACAATTAGAAGAAACTCTAATCAATTGGCTGCAAATTTCCAGCATTCCTTACCATCACATTAGGCTACATACACAATAAGGCAGCACACAAGGGTAAGGGGACTAAAAATAGTTTCAGCTTTAACACTGGTATTTTTTTGTATGTGTTTGAAATCACTATGGTTAAAATACACTTTAACTGATTTTATGTCAACTAATAATTAACCTGTTTCATTAAGACCGCACATGAAAAAGATCACGTGTTCTTGAGAACAGCTCTCCAACTTAACTAAATCCACTTTTATAGAAGTGACTCACCTAGGATTTAAGGGTGAGGCTGATCAGCTAGTGGGATAAATAATAGGATATGGGTGAGGAACTGGTGGGATAAACAACATTTAAGCAATGGAATTGCAGTAAGTATAGAAGACCATTTACATTAATTTCACAAAAATTAAAACAAGTCAACAACATACAGAGATGATCAGAAAGCAGGGAGACGATAAGCATGTAGAGAACAAAACAAGTGATAGATGGATGTTACAAACAATCATCTTCTCCATGGCCTAAATTTATAAACTCTTTAAAAAAAAAAAAAAGCTTCTGAATAACTATTAGAGGTCATACATATAGGCTTACTGAATCTATTCACTCAAAGTCACACAAATACAATACCTACAATACCTTACCCGACAAAGCAAACCAACTTACCTCCAAAAGTCTGATATCCAAGATCATAAGCATCTCTTGTAAAGTCTTCATATATAACAACTGCACCACTTGTGTCCACTTCAATTTCCTAATAAAGTCAAATCCATACATTTTGTAAGAAAAAAATATCAATAAAACAATTACATTCTAAATCTGGAAAAAGACAGTACAACTTATTTTATTTCCAATAAAGTGTTACTTGCTATTTTTATCAAATATGACAATGGAAGAAAACAAATTGAGTATCTAGTTAGACCCAGTGTATAAACACTTCAGCCTATGCACTTCTTAATGCTTTGAAGTCTTTGTTGTTTTTGTGAATTAGTTTCACAATCAAAATTCTCACTGTCTTCAACATAAACATTCTGACTTCCAAGCCAGACTTTTAAATACTTACTTGAGAATTTGTTAATAACTCCACTCAAAAAGAAGGAAAATAACATTCCAGTCTTTCAGCATGGCATCAGGATATGTATCTATATGCTTAGCTTACTAATCACATTCTTACACATTGTTGCAACTGATCTTTCTGTAGGGGGAGCTCATCTTTGTACCCTACCAGACACCTGTTAACACTGCTGCTTTTTTAGTTACCCTCTCTCCTTGATGTGTCTTATGTCTTATCCATTCTTCCTCCTTGCTCTTTAGTAATCTCCCTGTCATTCTGTACTTAATTTCTCAACCCATCCAAGCAGGTCATAGGTGTATGAATTCAAGCTTGACTACCTATGACAACATGAGAAGTGTTCATATGACAGCTCTCTGTGCATTATAAGAATAGGTAGGGTCTACACTTGAAAATGTATTTTCCAGGCTATCTGCACAAGCTGTATCTTTCATTTGAGATCAGTAAGGATTTCAGACGGCCACCAAAATAAGACAGTTTTAGCTAAAGTGAAGAAAAAAAAATTAAGTTTAAAAAAAACTTCTGTAGTTAAGTGCTTAATTTTTATAACTCTAGCTTAATAACTATTTATCTTAAGGTATACTGTACAAACTTTTGAAAGAATCACAAATATTTTCCAATTCTGGAAATCTTTACCTCTATAGTAGAATCCTGGAAAGATGACTTCATGTCTATAAATATAAAACAAGGAAGAAATAAATAATGCAAAAGTGCTGTCACCATCAATTTGTTTTAAGGCAATTAAGATATTGAGGGAAAAAATTCAGCTTGTTATGTAGCTAGGACATCTACAATTTATCATATTTTAGTAATAATACTAAATGTAAAATCAGTTATCCTTAGGAATATAAAATAAACAAAATATTCTAGAAGCAATCACCTATACCTAGCTCCACAAAACAATAAAGTCAAGACAGAGAAGACAATAAAATTTTAAGATATATTTTCATACATATATTGTATACCAATTGCACACGATTTTCTGTTAGTTGTCATCCACTTTCTAGTTTTTAACTACATGATACTGCTTAGAGCATCTTTCAGTCCACATTTCAGAAAATTGTGCTAGGCCACCCAACAGTTTGTTTCCCCCAATCTTAGAGCCACAGGACAGACTGATTAAAAGTGCATTCTAGTAGGCACCATCTACTCCACTTATTAAAGTAACTTCAATATTATGTAGTACAGTGGTCCTTGGATTGTGGAAATCGGTGAGGGGCAACAGATAATAAACTAGAAGTGCTCTGTCTAAAGATAGTACTTTAGTAGGTTCTCCTTTCCTAAACTGAAAGAAGAGCTAGGAGGGAGACCTCTCAGATGCAAGTCTTTGATATACCTGGATGTGTATTTTACAGACCCATTTCATCACAACAAAGCTGGCAAGTCCAGCAATAATGTTCCCTATACAAAAGGCAAAGGAATGTGTTCTATACACCCAGTGCCTGAAATTTTACATTGCTCTTTAAGTTAATTAAGGGAACAGTTTTGTAATACACAGTAGTGTAACTAGAATTGCAAAATCAAAAATAAAATTTTCATGCGGAAGTTTCTGACAAGTCTGTGCATTTAGCTTGCAAGTTTTGAGCTAAAGTAATTTTTCGAAACATTTTTTGGATGTGATGTGAAATCAAACTATATAAAACACCACAGATCCAAATTACTGAAGAAATTACAAGCACAAAAAACTAAAATTTGATGGTTCTATGTGCCATTCATAATATTTAATACACAAGTTTACATTCCCTCAAAGCAAGTAGCTTATTCAAACCTCATTAGTGAATTTCTTCCACCAACTTGCCTGCAATATCACAATTATTAGAGTTGTAGGACACCTTTAGGGAAGCTAAACGAACCAAGCACCACTAATACTTTGCAATTTATATTTCCAGTTCTTCTCTTCATTGTGGAATTTCATTTACAAGAATAAGCAATCTCTCTCTGCCTTTCATGAGTTATTCTCTAACAATTTTCATTGTTTCCTCAGTTTGCCTCCTTTCCCTCTCCTCTTCATCCATATCTTACAGCTTTATTTCAGCTGCATTGCAGCTCACACACTATTTCTTATATATGTCAAAGTATTTGGGCAGCAGTGCCCAGGCTCATGCAAGGGCACGTTTCAGTATTTGTCAGGCACTGTCACTTAGGGCAACGGGAGACCTGAAATTATTTTCAGTGGTGAAAATTTGCCTCCAGGAAGTATCATTATAAAGTCTAAATGAAACAGTCTTCAGCAGTACATATTTAAACACATAAAAATATTAAATTTCATTCAACAAATTATCTTTGCAGTAGAAGAGCTAGAAGAGTAAATTCATAAAAATCTCTTGTAGAGTACTTCAAAGGTAGAAAATGCAGAATTACAAGCAGCACATACAGCCTTCTTTCTGGACATGAAAATTAAATAATTCTGAAAGAGTTAAAAAAAAATTAGTAAATTTAAGTTAATAATTTTGGCACTTGTTACTTACTAGGTGATTTTTTCTGGCTCAGCTTCAAAATAGGTTTTGTCATTTTGGGTTTCTTGATAAATGTCCCACCAGGTTTGTTATATGGCTGTGGTATCATTTTTCTTTTTATTCCTCTTGCAGCAACTGCTGCAGGACTGGGTTTGTTATGATAATCAACAACAATTCCAGGTCTGTGCATTCCTCCAAAGTCTCCCATATGCTGAAAATTTGTGAAATCAAGAGATAGGTATTAGTATATGAAATCAACAGAAATAAACCAATTACTTGGTACAGTAAAACTGTGAACTAAGTAAAATCTGTGTTCTAGAGCAAAATACAGGGGAAATTTTAAGCTCCTGGTTTGCTGTTGTGTTGTGCAATGGCTTTGTGGGTGTTTGTCCAGTAGAATGAATACGTATGTATAAACTGTGTTTCTGCTTATTCAGAACCATTGTCCAGACAATGAACATGTCTATCACAGTTCACATCTCAGCCTAACATCTTAGCTCCTCTCTTCAGATTCTCTAGGTGATGACTTCTCCCTCTGGGAAAAAAAAACCAGAGCTAACTAACCCGGTTTTCAACTCTTTAGTCAGCAGTCATTTAAAAAAAAAAAAAGTTTCTTTATACCAAATGATTAGTAGTGATTTGAAAACTGAGTAAAGAAGGTTGTCCAGTGTGGAACAGCAATTAATTGAAGAAAGTTCATTCTTCCTTTTACTTAGATTTCCACTGATTTCAATAAATGCAGAATTTAAAAGCTGGGGCCGGAGGGAGCAATACAAAAACATGGCAGCAATAGGAATGAAAAGTCAGTTGAAAGACTAAACCTTTCTATTATTTCTAAAATGCTGTGCAGTCATTTGTGGATATTTGTTTATGAAAGTTACCTCTCTGAAGGCATGGAAAGAGTAATCTGAAGAGGGAGAATTCACATAGCTGCAGTATTTTCAAAAGTTCTAACATACTTAACTCAATTATTTGGTTAATAAAGGGCAGAAGAGAGCCCACTGACTGGATGGGTGACTTGGATAAGCAGAAATATTTGTATTGCTATGAGAAGAGCATTAGTATTTAGCTATCAAAGTTCAAAGAACATAAAAATAACTTCAACATACTTTGTGAAAAGTATGACTCTTTTTATAAGCAAATTTTAAATGACAGATAGAATGTACCAGAACAGGCACTTTTCTTAATCAGAAGTCCATGCACAAGATGTCCATGTTAATTTATTTAGTTAAAATAGTTACAGAGCTACCTAGCATGTACATTTACACTGTACACATACAAATTTGACATGAAGTATGCACTCAGATAATTTCAAGTACTTTGTTTTTTAAACAGTCTATCTATTAAAGGTGCAATGCATTTTACATATTGTAAGTTGTTTAGCCTCCACATTCTTCTTTGTTACATAGAAGACTAAAAAGATAAATTTCAAAAGCAAAACAAAAAAGAAATAAGGCTACTTGGTTGTAACTCTGCACAAAACTTTCAGATCTAAATGAGTTCTGAAAGGATGGCATCCAAAGCTTAAGAACCTAACATTTTCAGCTTCACAAGCAGAGAAACATAAAGATTAGAATCTATTTCTCATTCCATGCTACATGCTAGCTAGCAGCCATGTGCAAATCTGAGCTAAAATTTGAATATGGCAACTATAGTACTCAAGAATGCTGCAAAGTAGACTTTCTGAAACAAAACCACCACACAATTAGGCATTTAAAAGACCCTATGAAAAATAATCTCCCTCTACACTCCAAGCTACAAACAAGTTGTATGGTTGAATATTAAAGAATTGCTTCCCAAAGAAATATGGCACACTTAAGAATTTTACAAGTTAAGTTACACCTAGAGGCACAGGCAGAAAAGTGTTTGCTGAACTCTTCGTGCTTAAAAAAACATAATCAGAATTGGGATTATAAAACAAAGATAAAGGGACACCATCAACTTAAAGTTAGTACTTCTGTCAGCATTTTTTTTAATTCTCTTCTGTTGTGGGTTTTCCCCCCCCCCGCTAGCTTATTTAACATCAAGCATTACTTCTCCAAACTGTGATCCATTATATTCTGTACAGTTAATCTTGCTGTTTATTGGACATACAGTTTTTACATCTTATGCTGGAAAGGAATCCACTAAAAAAAGAGTTAGAACATAAGTCTTCAAAACAAAATGAATAAAAGTAACAGGACTAGGCACACTACCTGGAAATTCATCTCAGTTCTGTGAAAGGACCTGCTTTCAAGTTGATGATGCCCCTTTAACCATGCTTTAATTTTGAAAAAGAAACACTGTAACTGCTAACCACCCACCTTCTCCATTTCCTCCCCATCGCCCTTCCAATACACAAGTCAGAGTAAGAATTAAGTTTAAAAGAAGACTTGATGTTTGATAAAGAATGTGTTCAACTTACTAAAGAATTAGCTAAACGTTTACCCTTACAGGAAACAAACACTACTCTAGCATTCACAACCTGGGTTTTATTTTTTGCTTATACATTGCACCTTTAACCTACTCAAAACTTCAAAGACTTTGAATTAAACTTTTACAATAGTCAAGAATTTCCCCACCAGCAGCAGAGATGCTAGTGTTTACAAGGAAAAATGCAAGTCCTTTTAATCCCTTTTAGACCAAACCTATTACTTTTATCTTCACCTTTCAAACAAAAGGAGAGATTTAACAAACCTTATCAACTAGTCTTCTATTACTCTTTACTTTCAACAGAAAGAGGGACTGGGTTCTACTTGAAGACAGCTTCAAGGGGGTAAACAACATTGTCAACCATGATAGTTTGCTTGGACAAAAAACCCACACTGTACTGAACAGTGCATTCATTTTAAAGCAGTGGTCTTGAAAGGGTTTAAAAGAGTGTCTAGTGAAAAGAATCTGAAAAGATTCTGTACTTACTCCTCGGCCTCGGCCTCTGCCTGTTGATGGTCCTCCAAAAGCATCATAGTTTCTGCTTCCAAATCCACTTTCAGGATAAGCAGGCGTTCCTCTCCCCCGAGAGCCTACAGGTGCAGGCTTCATATGGGGTGAAGAAAAACTGCTGTAGGAAGAGTAACTCTCTCTTCCTCTGTCCTCCATAAACCCAGGCCTCAATTTTGAACGGGAGTAAGGTGCTTCCCAGCTAGACCCGCCCTGGTTTCTACCTCCGAAAGAGTCAAGGCTATTCCGGTAGGAGTTGTCAAATCGACCACCATAACTACCTCCGAAGCGGCTTTGTTCGGGTTCATTATAACCATAGCCAGATCTGTACAGATCTCGCCCACCCAGAGAAGACCCGGAGTCGTAAGACTCATAAGGTCCAAACCTGGAAAAGTTGCACAGTGAGGAGAAAAAAAAGTAAGCTTACTAATGTTATACATTTCAAAAGACAAGTTATCAGTTGACATTTATCAACTAAAATCAATTTATTACTATACTGGTCTGTACAGTTGTGTTATTGTTTAATCTTGATTAGGGCTGGGCAAATCACACTATGACCAGATAGAAAACTATCTGAGCCATTTTTGGTAGAAACAATTCTAAAGTTCAGTATGCCTGAACTTTGTTTACTTGAAATTTTCAGCAACATTTATTTACTAAAACAGTTTAAGAGCCCAGCCCTAGTCTCACGAAAATAATCACCTGCAGACATTCATAGGCTAGTCAAACTCTCCTGTCTTCAATCATGCCCTCATACTCTAACAGTTAAACAGCAGTTAAAAGGCGGCTTAGTTCTGAACTGAGGCAAAAAAAAGAATTTTTTTTAGTGATACAGTTGTGAGTCTTAAACATCCCACAGTTCTAATTTTGAAGGAAAAATACACGTGCTCTTCCATTCATATTTGTACTTTTTGGAAATTTTCTTCCCTGTGTAATTCAGTCTCCCAATGAAAGAGTTCATGATCTTCAGTGTACCCGTCTTTCACTTGCAGACCATTAAGTCTAGCAATTCAGGATTTTGAAAGTCAACCCAATGCATGCACAGTGGACATGAAAACAGTCCTTGGAATTTCAGCGTAGAGTAACAAGGAGCTGCAATCTTTAGTTATTTACCATGAGCTTGTTTTCCCAGGGGCTGGGGGGCAGCGGGGGGGGGCGTGTCAGGCTAGAAATCATCAATATTTGTAACCACTTGGAAGGGAAACACATTAGTGTCCCTGCAGGGTTATAATAGAGTGATTCAGCAGGAGTTGGGAAAGACAACCCCGTGACTGATAAAATATAAACCAGAACAGACTCAAATTACTAACTGTATCTACAGTAAACTGAATGCCTTCATTTTAATATATGTTAGTCTCAGAAGACCGAAAGCTACACAGAAAATGACACTACCTACAGAAAGAGCCCATGCACAATATTAACGTTACATGGCAAGAGACATTTTGGTGTTCAAGTAGTCATTCAACCTCAATCATATGCAGATTACTATATGGTAGGTACAGCTCATTCCTAAGTCTCTGCTCGGACTTTTAAGTCAATCTTAATGTTCATCATGAAACAAATTATACTTAAATGTTTAACAGAACCGTGCAGCAAAACACAACACTTCTCCAGCCTCCCTACTTAGTACTGTCCTTGCCCAGTGGCACCACTGTGACTACAGACACAAATCATACAGTAGTCTGGCTACAGCCAGACATGAATTCAAGGGCGCACACAAGAAAACCATCAGATTATCTAAGTTTTCATCACATTTTAGTTCCTCCAAAGATAGAATCACTACTCTGAAAAGCATGCTTCTTTGACTACCTATATCAAATCAGCTGCTCCCTATTGTTTTTTTTATCTGAAAGAGCAACAGTAATAGTGTCCTAGTATTAAATACACAACTTTAAGACCACCGCATCAGAATTTTTCTTTTTAGACCAATCCATCTTACAAAGCAGCCCAGAACATGCACACAGTTTTTGAGTATAATCAGTACCTGCCAATGAAATAATCTGGACATGACTTTCAGATTCAATACCAAGATCATTTGAGCACTGCACATTCAAACCAAAGAACTCATACCCTAAATGTTCCTTGAAAACGGAATGTTGATAGATTCAGTCTAAGGCACTAAGCCAGTTAGGTCTAGTCTGCTATGTCAGAAATGGTACATCAGGCCAATCAGCTACAAATTGCTAGCCATTACTGAAAAATAAAACTTTTTCCATTTTCATTCAAAGACGCATTGTTTCGCTGTCAAACTTTACCACAAAAATGCTGATTATGACAAGAATCTAGCTCTTACAGTTTAGTATTTGCCAGTATTTATCAAACATGAAGACTCAGAACAAAAGTGTTCATACAAAATCATAACAACATGCCTCAGGAACACTTAAGTTAGAAGACAGAATGATTTAAACTTAAATTGGATTTGATCAATTCTTGGGACAACTGAAGGATTATTTTACCTGTTACCACCACCACCACCTCCTCCGCCTCCACCTCCATGACTCTCCATCCCATAGGATTGGTTAAGGTAAGAGTCCATGGATCGTGGGCCACCATAGCCTCCATGCCCATAATCACGGTCCATGTCTAAAAAAAGAGCAGAAAAATGTTTATAAAGAAAGCAAGCAAGAAGTCTTATTAAGTAATCTAGTTTAAATTCTTAAGTAAAAGGTTTACTCTTTGCCACAGTGCTTACAAACAAAATACAAAACTGCCAGTTGCAAATCAATTTTGACACTGTGCTTAGGGAAGCTGTGTGCCTTTGACATCATCTGAGTACCTCAACTGAAATCCAGTTTATATTTTTTCCCAGTAATGGATAACTTGGGATTATTATTCCATCAGCTAGAATGCAGACGCAAGCTAAAATTAAGAGAATTAAATGGAGAAACCCGATGTAGAATATGTCAGAAGTTAGCGGAGAATTAAGACCACTTCCCTCCCTTTAATAACACACAGATCTTAGAGGCATCTGCTTTCTCTATCTAATGCCACACACACACTGTGTGTATTCACTCACACTGGGAGACCTTGGGTCAAGGTTACAAGCTGTCACGCTGCAGTGCAGACTCTGTATACAGGCTACTGTCACACAAAGGAATTTTCTCCAGTCTAGCACAAACAAAAATCCACCCAAATCAACACTGAGTTGCAGTTAACTGCACTAAGATGTTGGTATTTCATAGCTGAACTGATGTCACTTCATGACATCTTTATATTCAAGTCTGGCAAAAGAACCAACTTCTTCCTCAACACTGGAAGTCCTATGTAAAAGTTATGGTTAAATAACCATCCATAAATTCAAAAGCACTAAAGCAGTGTTGTAGATCTGCATAACAAGTATGATCCACTGCCTTCCTGTAGCACACACAATTCGCACTTCACTAGCATTCTAGTGACTAAAACTGCTTCCTGGTACCAACCAACACTAACTTTCGGATAATACAAAGAAAGCCTGGCAAATCAAGCCTCACAGAAAGGGTAACATAGAGAAGAAAAACACAGCAAACACAGGAAGGATAAAAATATAACCACACAAAGACTTGTCCACTCTGACAAGAGAGAGTATTTTATACATTTCAAAATCTCCAAGTGTAAACCATTGACTTTTCCAGAAGATAACAGGACAACAAGCTCACCTAATATCATAAGAAATTTTCCTGTTTAAAGAAACATAGTAAATCTCTGTGTGTATCATTTCATGAGAATAAGTATATATACTATTTCCTGCTTGTACCTGCTTCTTGTTAGCACCAGGCAGCCATTGTAATTTACTTTCTTACATCTGTCAGCAAGAAGAATTCTGCAAATGTTATTGAACTGACTGTATCACTTTTACACAAATGTTCTTAGCATGCCTGAATAGAGACTCCAACAAATTAAGATCTCCTGCTCATTTTTTTTGTTTTTTACTGATCATAGGTACTTTCTAAAAAGTTCAAGAGGATACTTCTGAAACAAAAAAAACTTTGAACATGGACCTTTCCATATTCCAAACACACAATAAAGATCCTGCAGCAAAGAAGAAAAAACCTTTTCAAAGCTTTAATCATGTAGCACCACATGGCATCAACTTCAACTGCAAAAAGTTACTCTAAAGAAATGGCTGAGCCTTCTAATAGAAGCATCTAATATTCCTCTCTCATGTGACTGAATGATCTACCTAATCCAGTGAAATACCCTCAGGATTGCCTACATAAAGATGCAGGCCAGTAGAAAGAGTAAGGTAATCAATAAAATAATTTCAGTTTCAGAAATTAAGGTTAGATGAGCCTATGATCAATCTCAGATCCAAGCTGGTTTGTTTGTTGTTTGGTTTGTTTGTTTGTTTTTAAATACAGCATATCTAATGAAAAGATGACGACATTCTGGAAACTGAAATATCTGACCTAAGAGCACCCAATAATTTACCTTAGTTTTACCTGCTCCCTATTATCTACAGGCCCTCAGATGGCACAATAGTAATTAGGTTAAGAGTTGAAGAGGTGAATCAAATCATTCAATGAGGAAGAACACATCATACTGTCAAGATACTGCAATCCACTTCTATTACAGCAGAGTAATTAGTGACCAGTGGTGTCCATATGCCAGAAATTCGCTAGTGCAAAAAAACACATTCACACACAAAAGAACTCTTCCAAAAAATGGTCTGAAGCATAGTTTTGAAATAATTTTTTTGTCTAACATTTTTAGTATGCAAGTAAATACTAAAATATGTTTTACAATCACAGGATAACTTCTGACAGCTACTTCTGCCCAATACGCTTCTTACTCATCCAAGGTTCATGTTATCTAACATTAGCAGTCTTGCTGTAGAGCTATGCCAGTCCCTAAATCCCCACCTTAAGGGCGTCACCACTTCTTCTCTAACAGTGAAGAACTTACTCATCCTTTCCAGACTCACTGCACTGCATTTACCTACATTACAGTACACTCATATTTGAAAAGGTTTAGCAGGGGATACAAAAGGTACAAAGAAGTTAAGATGAATGATCACTTGCATGATTTTTCTACTACAAGAAACTGGAGGTAGCAAATGGAACTTAAAAATAACAAGCTAAAAAGTTAACTTGATCCTTTTTAACAAAACAGATAGTTAAGTCCTAGAACTGCTCTGTGGCAAGAAGTTACTAAAAATGTACACAGATTTAAGAAAGAAATTGGATAAATCCACTGACAAAAAATTCAAAGGATGTCGAACAGAAAGACTATGTGTCTGGTTCAGACCCCAAGGTGCAAACCAGTGAAGGCATATAAATATACTGAAGGAGTACTTGTACTATTGGTTCCACATCTCCAAAAGGACAGCGACATACAGGATATTGGTGAGGTGGGACAGACAGATCTTTGACCCAGCCTCATGAAGGTGATTTTATGACCTCCTTCTGACTATTATTAACTGTTCCAGATTGCTGAGCAGTTAACCTATCATTCCAACCACTGGCCTCCTCGTTTAGTCATTTTCTCAGCTGCAAACTGTACCAAAGATTTATAGATTTTACTTTTCATGCCCAGAGCTTGACAAAGACACTGCATTCAAACTGAGAAGTGCAGTATTTCTTCACACATTAAGCTTTTCTTTACTCTGTTCTCCAGACAGGTTTTATCCTAAAAAGGGGGAAAACGTACAAGAAGCCAGTAAATATTCACTCAGGTGAAGCAAAATGAAAGGATTTCAATTTCTGAATGCAGTAGCTGAATAATAATCACTTGCACAGCTTTAAATATTACAATCTCAAGGTAAATACCTTATTAGTTGACAAACCTCACAACCACAGACATCAAAGTCCCTGTGCAGTAGCCTCTTTCACACTTTTAATTCTTCTACTAACTAAAGCAAGACAGATGGACATGGAGCATTAAAAAAAAAAAATTAAAAAGCTGTATCTGCACAAACAATTTCCTCTCTCTGTAGCCTGCTCCCTGTTCACTGTTATGTTAGGTCTGTCTGTCACCCCCAGTGGGGATACACAGAAGTTGCCTGTCTGTGCAAACTATTCAGGCTAAACATGAAATTGTTGCACATGCTAAGAGAACATGTGCTTAAGCACTAGAGAAAAACCACTAGGAATTGTATTGCAGTGTCTTAAACTGAAAATTCAAAAGTGTAGTACTTCATTTAAGTTTAAACAGTAACTGTATATCAAAGAAACCTTTGAAGAAATATTGTATCTGTGTATCTATGAATACTAGAGTGAAAAAAAAGAAGAAAAAAAAAAAAGAAATGGTCCACATTTGCTCCTGAAGTTTAAAAATGAAAGAGTAAATCTCTGAACTGATGAAGGCACTGACAAAGTATCCAAAAGAGACTTTAAGAAATAAATCAGGTTTTTGTATCTGCAGCGTCTTACCTAAATACAGTGTGGATGAATGAGCTGTTGAACTACAGTACAGAAATAGAATTGCAAAGAACGATCTCACTTTTCATTTCTAGATCATACTTAGTCTACTGGAGTAGGGAAGAGGGGAGAAGAGTTGTGTCAGAGGGGGGAAAAAAAATGTATTACTGCTAAAATAAAAAAGAATGGGACACTAAAAGACAAGTTCAATTTACAAATTAAAATGTTAATGTGTATAAATTCCTTCAGATTTTAAAAACCAGCCATATCTGGGGGACAGATCATTTAAAATAGCTGCAAAGTAAATCTCAATAGCCAGCAAAGAAAAATCAGAATTTCCTTAGGAAAAGAGCTAGGAAGTTAAGCATGTAGTAGGTAAGACTCAGAATCCCTTGCTACAAAAGACTCCATTTAAAAGAAAAAGCTTAAGATCAGAGAACATTGAAATCATACTCAGAGCACAAAGAAACTAAATAATTTTCACTAGTGTTCTCAATGTGGAGCATATGAAAAGGCTAGAAAAATGAGAGAAAGGAAAAAGATATTGCAATAATAATAAATGGAAAAAAAAAAACTTCAGTAAAGTAAAAATAACCTTTAAACAACAAAAAACCCAGAAGTGCCAGCTTGAAACAAGCTAAATTTTCCTATATTTTAAATTCATAATCCACAATGAGTACAACACCCTTAGGGATCCGTTGTGCAACAGTAAGCAACATTTTCTTCAGACACATTACATTTTTCATAACATCATGCCTGCTTTAAGATCACGACCTTGTCATTATGTACAGAAGTTTTAACACCTCATTGAGTCCCATGCAAAACAATAAACCAATCCCAAATGAATTTCAGAAATAGAAGCAAAAGCCATTTCCCCTTACAGATTAAAAAGACAATAGTTACAGTAATTAAAATATTAACATGAATAGTTAATAATATTTCTGTTAATAATATTAACAGAATTTATTCTACAGGCCATGTCATCTCTGTCTCAAACCAAGTCATCAGCAAGGGACAATGGTGGAATTACAGCAGTCGTCAGCCATCCAATGAAAAGTGCTTCACACTGGCTAAAAGTTTCCAACAGGAAGAACATTGCCAAGAACTCAAATGAAAACTGGGCAAAGATGAAAACTCTGAACATCCATCCTCTGTTGCCATCTACTGGAACCCTACAAAATAGCCTTTAGCACACTGTACAGAATCGAGGTAAGACACAGCTTTACATATGACTTACTAATGTACACAGAATGCATAAACATTAATGTTAAATGTTTCAAGCTGCATACATCATAATTAAACTTGTTTAATAATTATGAATAACAGAAAGCTTAAATATCACAATGAAAACTATTATTACAGAGGTACATGAAAGGAACAATCTAATTGTACAACACACATTTGATTGGTTACTTCCCATAGGATGAGCCTGGATTCACTTTAATACTACTGTCAGCAGATCTCAGAAAAGCAGGTCCTGGTTAATGGCTACAGTGAATATTCCAATAAGATAGAAGACTGCCACTTAAACAGCCTTTTCTACTAGAAATCTAAAGGGCATTTAATTAGAAATCAATACAGAAGATTAAAAAACAGGGCGATACCTTTATTTATTTTACTATGAAGAAAGCGAAATGCAAAATATTATCATTGGCAAAAAAGCTAAGACTTAAGGAATGTATCGTAAAAATGACCATATCGCAATCAAAGATGGGTTTGTAATCCAACATGTTATTTCCGTATAACGGCCAGCAAGAGTATCAAGCGATCCAACAGCAAACACTTACTTGATGACATCTGTAAATGAAGCTTGGGTACAGTTTATGGTAAAGTTTTTATATTAACATCCTTTTAGTACTTGCTTGCATGTTGGCAAGAGATGTCAAATCATTTCTTGAGTTATGTCTCAGTTCTTACAGTTCTTATAGTTCTTAGTCATTATCTAAACTCATAACCTTAATCGTCTTACAAATACATGTGCATTCCTTTTTGTTGTATCTATGTGATATTTTTGATAGTATAAAAACAAGAGCTAGCTTTTGCTGTACCACATTCATTAATATGCTTTCTATATCCCTTCCCAAACTCTTAGTTAAGTTAAAGTCAACTCAAAAAAAAAAATCAAAACAAAAATGAAAATCAAGCAGTTCCAGGTTCTGTTTTTTCCAAGTCCATATAAAAAGGGGAAAACATCCTCTTTCTTTTCGAGGAATAGAAAGTAGTAAGAATCAAATACAGTAGTCCATCAGAAAACAAAATACTGATTTATGCAAAAAGCATCATCATATGAAAAGGCTGTATTCCCCCCCATCCCCACTCCTTGATCTCACAATTTTGATTTGGAACGTGCAGGAGTTCATGTTGACATGCCCAAGATGAAAATCAAGTCTCACTCCCAGCCAGTTATAACTCCTCCAGAAAACAATATGTGCAGTCAAACCACGTTACGTACTTTTTAATAACCCGTTCGGTTTTTTTTTGTTTTTGTCAACACTGACTGTTCAGCCCCAACGCTTTTTACAGGTTAGACGTATTTATAGCTCATACCTGAGACTGACCCACTGGGCATGTTCACACCACAATGCATGGGGGTATCTGGGAATCTCCAATCTCTGTCTTCAGCTGGAGAGGATGGGTCAGTGAGAATGACTTAGTGCTTAGCAAGAGCTGGAGGGGAGAGACAGGGGGCCGCAACAAGAGGCGGCTCTCTCTCCTGTCGGATCTCCAGTCTCCTGACACGACCCCCTCACGGAGCTCGCCCCGAGCTCCCCCCGTCTCTGCCCGCGCCGCCCCCGCCCGCCGCCTCCCCGTCACCCCCCGCTCGCCCCGCGCCCCAGGGCGCCTCACCGCGCGGAGGGCCGCCCCCGCCCGCATCGCCCGCCCGTCCGCGCCGCCCCCCGGGAGGGCCCTCCTCCCGCGCAGCCCTCCCGCCGCCGGCCGCCGCCGCAGCTCCCCGGACCCGGGAGGGGCGGCGAGGAGGTGGATGAGGGGGACTCCGTCCTGCGCGGAACAAAGCGGCCGCTGCCATTTTGAGACGCGGCCGGGCCCCGCAGCGGCAGCGGTGGCGGCGGCCGGGCCCTGCCCTTGCTCTGGGGGTGCGCCCTCACCTTCCCCGTAGTCCATGGCGGCGGCGGCGGCGGCAGGCCCTTACTCCCCCGGACGGCTGACGGCCGCAGCAGTACAGCGGCGGCTCCGGCTCCTCTCAATGGCGCCTTCCACCACAGCAAGGCGAGGCGGGACCTGTGCGCGGCAGCGCGGCCACGGCGTGCGGCGATTGGCCCAGGCGCCGCGTCACGTGAGCAGGCCGGCCTGCAAGGCGAAGGGGCCCGGGGCCGGCGGCGGCACCGCGTGAAGTGCTGGCGCAGAGTCCCTGATCGCCTGGGTCACGATGGAGGCTGCGCGGCGGCCATGTTGGGCCCTGGCAGCCGCCATTTTGCGTTCTGGCGTCGGACCCTGTCATGCTTGAAGCTGCTTCAGGATTAGCAGTGGCGAAACATCCCCACCTTTACCCTCATACACGCAGCCCACCCCTCGGGCCCTGATGAAGGGGCCACTGCAAAAAACACTCCCCTCGGTGCACAAATACCAAAATCTGCCCTTAATGCAGAGCTAGAAGTCAGGCAGTGCCTGGTAGGAGCAAGGCCTAGGTGGCTTCCCTGTAACTCTACAGTCCCAGGTGTGAGAAGCCCCATCCCATGGCTGTGCCAGCTCACAACGGGGGCTGCTGCTGTATTGTGCAAACCAAATGGTTTTGCAAAATAAAACTTATATTTAAGCAATGCCACCCCTGTAATGCCCCCTTCAATGAACCTGACGTGTATTAACACGGGTTTATCTGTCAATCCCAAGACGAAGTATTTTAGCATTGAAACAGGCTACATTGAAACACTGAAATGGGGTAACAGTAAACACAGGCTTCCATTTTAAATTAGTTTTAAGATACCACTGTGCTCCTCTATACATAAAGATTTGTGGAAGAAGACTTTGCCCCAGACACATCATGGTGCCAAAAACCCAAAGTCCTCTGTGAAGATCACATGCGGAGAAGTATTTCATTCCTTATAGTTTCTTAATGTTCTATACAACCCTGAAAGAAAAAAAAAAAAAACAAAAAGGCGGGGGGGGAGCACATGAGAGACATGGCAACGAGCAGATCTGGTACAGAAAACCTGTGAAAATGTGGCTGAGGACAAGCTGCGGGTGAACTTCCAGGTGTAAGGGTGAGCAAAGCCACCGTCTCCTCGGGTTTGATTTTGTTGGGGAAATGGGGCTTCTTTCAGTCTTGGGTGGCTGACAGGATGGCATCAAAAACTTCCAATTTCTCCCCCTCTGAAAAGTAATAGAAGCCCCACTGCAGGAAAGGAAGATTTGACTCGCCCAGGTCCAGAATCCAAGTTTTGTGTTGAACTAAAACCTGAGTCTGGCAGAGCAGCAGTCACTTTCCCTCCCCGAGCTCTGGATGGCAGCAGATGCGAATGTACTCGAGCCGCCGACTTCGGCGGCAGCGAGGGAAGCGCAGCGCAGCCGG
>NC_138584.1:18501516-18619016 GCF_964289735.1 Phaethon aethereus
ATGGTAGATCAGATGAATTAAAGTATTCACTGAATACCAGTCAAACTGGTCTACAGAAAACTTTACCACTGCATTGCAAAAGCTGAATATTGTATCACAAAGAGATAATGGGGTGATGGCAGTTGAAGTGATTCAACTGGCAGAAGAAATTATGTAAAGTTGGCATATGCAGTGCCCACTTGTAATTCAGGGCCCTATTAGTGATTGATTGATTTGCTGAACTTTTAAAATTCCCCCATTTAAATGTGTCAGGAATACATGTTTTGCAGTAAACATTTTTTCTAAGGATAAAGTAAACATTATCCAAATGAAAAGTGTGGTATCCTGCCCAATTCCCAAATCCTCCATCTAATATTTACACAAAACCCAGGGAACAGAGATAACTGTCATCTTTCAGGTTTTGTATTTTGTATTACTCCCATGTATTTTGGAGTCATCTTGTATTAGTTAAATGATTTCAAGTTGTTACTCAGCTGGTCAGTAAATGAGATGATCTGAGCCATCCTGCAAAGCTAAAAAAAACCACCACAAGCCAGTACTTTGAGGGAAACTTATGACATCTACTTAGATGCCAAATATTCACTTCATTTATAATTGTTTTTACGTGACTGGAAGCAACTACATGTTCAGTTCCCTCCCATTGTCATTCTTTTAGGGCAAATCTGTCCTCATGTATTTGATTTTGAGCCGGGCTCTAGCTCAAGCAGGGAAGTTACCGGCTCTGTCTGTACCTTCTCACCCCACCAGCCATCTCCTTTTCATGAGCCTCATTAGAATTACAGTCTGGAGCAGGATTCTGTGACACAAAATCCTTCTCTGAGTCACCACCTATGGCCATTACAAGGCCTACAACAGCTGCAATAATACCTCAGTGAGCCATTTTAACCTTTTAGAATAGCTGCACAACTGCCATTTGCTTATACGCCACACTAACTCTAAATAGAACGTATTATTTCTATAAACCCTATTAGTAAAATGACCAAATTATATGGAAACCAAGAAATATGTTGTGAAGAATGCTGGGCAGACTTAACGTCAGAGGGTGGAGGGCTGAGAAAACTGAACAGGTATAAGTTAAAAATACAACGTACAGTGGCGTTTGAAGTAACACACATTTATATTCATTAAGTGGTTTTCTGGCTAACTCATTAGAGCCCCCACTTCATCTACTATCCATTTTTGTCAATGCAGAACTTAAAGTGATTGGTACAGATCCCCCAACATGTGTTTACCATATACCACACATGATTGCAACCACTCACAACAAGGTAAATGGGGGAAACTATTCCACTGGAGTTAGTGAAGTCACACTAGGCTAAATATGGCAGTTTAAAAAAATCTGAATCAGATCCATTGTTTACAGAATAACTTATTAGTATCTGTATGTTAAGGTTTTGTCAGGTGTTTCATTATAAATCCTCATTTTGGAAAGTTTAAAACTCTAGGGTAGCATTGTTTTAAATTACATGAGCATAGATTTTACATAACTATAATGTTATTTTTTTTTAATCCTATACCTAAAAAATATCTTTATTCGTTCAAATGAAGTTTGGCATGCAAGCAAGCCATAATGAAAAACAATTGCTTTTTTTGGGGGGGTGGGAGAGTACGGAAATAGATATATATTTTAATACAGAACAGTTATTTCATTTTTTTAAACTGTTTACATATGCTTGGCAAACTGAACAGCTAGCATGCTTACAAAAGCTGCCTTAGCAGGGAACATGCCCAGTACCTGAATATAGTCTAAAACCTAAACAATAGTATGAACAATTATAAGGCAAGGCAGTTCCCTCTTCTCTGAATTTTAGCCCATGAAAAACCAATCTGCTCCTGTGAGAAGGCAAGGAAGTCTCAATTTCCAGTTGAGACTGACTTTGCAGAAGTCGTCTTGGCTCAGCTGCTTGGAGGCTCCATTGTGCATCACCCACCAGAGCTGCCACCTGCAGACCATTGCGGCCCCTTCCCATCTTGGCTGCAAAAACGTGCAAGATGCATGTTCAGCTCAGGCAAGTCTAAGCACTACATGGTAGACTGCTCTCTCAGGAAAGATAATGTGTGGCTACCAGCTGTCAAATCCCAAATTGCTCCCAGCCAAATTTGGTTTGGAGATTAATATTTAGGTGCCAGATAATTATGTTTAAATTTTTAAGATTCCCTTTCCACGGCTACTGGACTTCAGAGGTATACCTGTAGCTTTGTCATGCATGATTTTATCTGGCTTTGCTATTCTCGACTATTTAATGTTCCTTTAATGTTCACTTGGTGAGTACTTTACTCAAATACCTGTGTGCATAAGGTGCCTATCATGAATTTTTGTCTGATCTCCTGAAATTTAAATTCTCTTTTAAAAATATCACGAACAGGCGTGAGTAGCTGCAATACTTTTTACTGGTTCTGTAGGTAACAGCATAGGATTGTACATAGGTAGTATCCTTCCAAGCCTCAGGATCCCAGGCATGTACCCTGTATTCATGCATTGCATGCATTCAGCTTGCCAAAAACATCAAGAGAAAGGCTGGCACATAAGCTTTCAAGGGGAACTGTGCCCATTGTGCAACTTGCCCTGTTTCATTAATCCCAACCAAATTGTTCCTCACCACTGGCAGTTCTTGCTTTGTGTTGGTTAAGAAACTGTTTTCCTAGAAAGTTGTGTGTGAAGGCCCATGCAGTGCACTGCAATAACCACTGGCTCAGTCTCCTTTGTAATGTTATTGCATGATTAAATTAGTTTAAATACAAAAAGTTCAAATCCGTTGTCAACTTCAGGGAACTGACAGATGCAAGTACATTTTCTGAGTAACTATTTGTTACACAGTAATGGTTTAACTTTAGAAATAAAACTTTCAGACCCAAACTGAGCCCTGTTAGCAATACAGATTTTGTCTAACATACATAATGAAACCAGCAAATTAGGTCCCATGGCCATAAACCTCACAGGGGGAAAGCAAACAGAGCATGAATCAAAAAGCTTTAGAAGGCAGTAAACTATTGGTAACTTACAAATTAAGGCCAAAAAATCAAAGTATCAAACAAGTTTGGCTGTTAAAATCTGTGTGCATTTAGAAGAAAAAGCTGAATTCAAAACAAAATACGGAAGTGTAAGACTCCTAATTTAAAATAAAAGGTCCAGGTCGATATAAGCTGTGACAGAAACACAGTCATCGAAAGTTAGATCAAATCTTATTTTTAACTCTCTCTCACTTTATCCTTCACTTGTGCAATTCATCAGGGCAGTACAGGCCTCACAGCATTGACACCTCCCATGCTGTGTTTGGCCCTCTGCAATTTTGAAGTATAATGTCAGCCTTCACTTTTACTTTCTTGACCCTGTCTGGTTTATACCTTAGCCTTTACTTAACTGCAGGTTTTTTATTTTGCCTTTTGTTAAAAAAAAACAACAACAAAAAAACCTCTTCAAAAATCTATGTTTTAAAATCCCCCAAATACCAGTTATTGACCTGATCATACAAGTATAAGCTTTAAACACACATATTGACCTAATTAACTTAAAACCTATTTAGGGAGTTTTAAAATGTATTTTATTGCATCACGGTCAATAAGAACCTCATCATATCCATTCACATTTGGTTTGTTAAAAACATGTTTATGCATTTTTAAGCACCATTGTATGACTCCTTTTCAATAAATGTGGGTATACCATTGACAGATTTGGCTTGTAGAGTTTCTGATCTAACAGATCACTAGAGCTGAGTATTCTGTATGCTTAGTAACCTTTATTCCATGGATTTAAATCACCATGAAACTTAACGCAGTAAAGAATAACAACAGATAAAATAATTAAAAATGTACGTATGTCAGTGAGCTTATATTTCAGTCTTGAGTTATTGAGTGCTTTCAAAAAGCAACTACTAAAAGTATCCAAGTCCATTTAATAGACTGAGGTCCTGCAAATGCTTCTTATTTATAGGTGTACACAACAAACTGTACAGCCAGTTCATTACAGTTTGGGTGGGGAGGAGAGAGAGGGAACAGTGCCTTTTCAACTTAAAAACAATGAAAAGGATTTTGTTTTTGACAATTTGTAAAAAATATTTGCTCTTAGGCTGAAAGCTTACATGCCAAGTTTCAGCTTGGAACTCATTTTTATGACTGAATTATAAAGCCTCTGAAAACAGGGGTTTCAAGTGAGAATGCTGACGCAGCCTTAAATACAGTGGCGAGAAAGGAGCACTGTAATGCATATAACTTGTTTTTTCTCATTATTGCTTTAAAAGAAGCAGCTTGTTGCCTACCCTTAGGCATCAGATGATGTTTAAAGCATGTCTCATCATACAGTCTTACTACCAGGTGTATGGAAAAGACCTCATACAGACCCTGTTCTGAAAGGAAACCGGTAACTCACTCAGGTAGATGATACTGTATTATTTCCTGATTTTTAATGGGATTTTTTAGTCTGGGACATACAGGCTCACGTGGTTTGGAGGAAATAGAAAGGCACATAGCTTATGTCTTAGCCATTCTTTGAATCTTATTTTAGGCTATGGTCTGCCAGTAAAACTGAAAAAAAAAGTAATCATGAGCTGCTCGTGCAGATTTAACGTACAATGCAAATTACTAGGAGAAGATGATGTGTAAGAATCTATATTGGTTTTGGCTATATTTATATCCTGACTTTTTAAGGTGGCTTATTAAGTGGTTTGCCGTGAAAACAGCTTGCAATATGTGTTGCTGTAAGTGCAAGACTTTCTGCATTCTTTCATTAGGAAAACTATCTGATAAGGCATAGTTTTTCAGAGAGCTGAACCGAATAAAGTACAAGTGGTTCATGCATGAAAATGCTTTAAAACTTTTTCAAAACTTTGCCAAAAGTTAACCAGTGAGGCAAACCAAATTCAATGAACAGGATGGCTACCTTCTTGTTGAACAAATCAAATATACACGATACTGAGTCTTTACAATGCATAATGTTGTTTTTGTGTTGAAGCAGCATTACATAACTGGAGAAATCCCTGGGAGGGTGCAGAGGCCAATTTAAGTTATGAGTTTTTTATAGCATCAGCAGCTACACTAAACAATTCAGAAAATATGAGATGTTAAAGGGAAGGGAAGGACAGGGCTCCACTGTTTTCAGAGCTGCTCAGGCTTGGGCTTTATTTCCACCTTAAAATCTTTACCTGCCCATGATCTGTTGTTCCATTACTGGAGGGCAAAAATGGGAGGAATTGTCTGGGCTAAATTGCAATTAGGCAGCCCTGAGAGAGGCTGGCACCAGTTAACTTGGGATATTGGAGTGAAAAGGCCCGTAATCAGCCTTCGGTCATGTAGAACAATGCATAAAATTAAATTGACATTAATGAATAATTGTGTAATGAAAATGGAAGAGGAGAGTTAATTGCATGTTACAGTGAGTGTAATGCCTAGATAACCTTGCATTTAATGCTATTCTTAGCCCTGCTGCCAAGACTTCTACAGAGCCTCTCTCTGCAGGAAGTCATTAAAGCTGTGAGTAGATAATGCAGGCTCAGTGAAACCTAAGTGGCAACAATATAACAAGAGTTTCTTTCAGACCTTAGTGTTTTCAGAAAAAAAAGGGCATGTTGAGGTAATTTGTACACATCGGAATGAAAACAGGAAACTTGGAGCAATCTATTTGTAGTTTGTCCAGTTCCACAGAATTTTCAACTATTGTTGAAACCAAAGTCAATTCATATAATCAAAGACAAGACTAACCATCAGTGCTTGCAACACAGTAAGCATCCAGCTGTCTACAGCTAAAACTTCGTTTTGTTAATCACCTAGTACAGCGAAGGATAGAAAACACTTGACCTTAGACATAAGACGACAGTGGGAGACATCTTCAGCACTATTCTATTGACACAGCTGGTTTGGGCTGATAAATAAGACTCCAGAAAAGCAGAATTAAAAAACTTGGTCCATTTTCTGTATCTTTGAAGATCACAAAGAATGACTGTTTATATGTGCATGGATATTTCCCAAAACACACCAGTATTATCCATAAAACAAACTTCCTTCCCCATGTTTCTCTGTGTAGGATTTTTAAAATCAGATTTCAGAATAAGGTTTTTGTTTGTTTGTTTTTAACCTTTTTAATGTCCCGGGAGAGTTTACTCCAACAGAGATACTTGTTTTTGCCTTAGGGACATTGGTTGCCATCATGATGTCGTATTGATTACAGTGGGATTGTCCTTCAACAGTATGACCCTGCTTATAAGGTAGACTTGGCAGTCAGGAAGTTAAATACTAGAAGAAAACTTGTGTCATGAAAAACAACCAACCTCAAAACAAAACAATCAAAAAACCTGAAAAGTAAACATTTTCAAGGTATATAATTTTGTAGTTGCTTAAACAATATATTTGCATTTCCGTTATTAAAAACTAAATCATTTTCATAAAGTCAATGGTTTATCATTGCTGACACTACCTCTGCATTATGATTCTTTTTGTAAAGACAAGTGTGAGTACTTAGTTCAGCAAAAGGTGGCGTTTTGTTTGTAAAAATGTATTCTCTGCTTGTGAACACTGCCCAAACTCAGCTATGTGTATTCTGTAGATAGTTTATGTATTACAAAGTGATATATACAGAGTAGCATCCTGTTACATTCTGAGTCTTGGCTGACTCATCATTTACATGAAATACATGAACATTTGTATTCAGTCTCCATAGATAGGCTATTGACCTACAGTCATCCACCAAAACTGTCTCCAAAGAAAACAAGGAGCAGAATGCTACTTGCTTGGACGATCTTGCCTCTTGGGAAAGCTAAAAACTTGCCATCTTAATTTCTGCAGTTCTATCCTTATATTCTTTGGAAATGGTATGGGAAGTTCATGTTACTGCTAAGGGCAGTATAAGCCTGTTGTTGTCTGGGATCCTGACTCCATGGACGTGAACATGAGACTTGACAGAAACTGTAGTGAGGAATTTCATGGGCTGTGGCTACATCTGAACCGTGGCTACATCTGAACCATGGCCGTAGACAGCCTCTAAAAAAAACTGAACTCACCAGTGGTGCCATACTCTTTACCTCTTCCACTCAATTAGTTAACAATATTTTTCAGAAGCCTGTGGCTAAGAGGCAGGATGAACCACAAAGTCTTTTGTAAACTGCAAACTGTTAATAAATATTAGGTGGCAATGAAGGTTGTCTGTGAAACTGAAAGGCAGCAATGCATTTGCAAATGAAATGTTTTTTCCAGTGCATGACTGATCTGTGGACCTCGCTGTAACAAGGGAACATAGATGAAGACTGTAACATGTTTCAAAACGGATTTAGGCACGAGTACAGGGCAGTGCACAATTAAAACCAATAACATTACTAGAAGTTAAGAGAAACGTACTGTTTCAGAAGGCCCTTCCACAGCTGCCTGCTCTTGGACTTTTTGTACCAACCAGTCCCAGAGGGGTCTCCTGGGCTAGCTGGAGTGCTAGTTTTTCTGACATTACCATTCCTGTGTTCCCGTTTCATGAATTGGTTCCTTCCTGTAACACATCTCAGAAATACAAATCTATTACTGCATAGTGTGGGCGTCACTGTATGAAAATGTCTGTCACTGAGGTAGACCAGACAATTTCAACTGTGACACATTTTCTCAGCCATTTTTATTGCAACAGTTGAATTTTCACCTTATTTCTAAGGCTGAGGAGCCCTTCAACAGCTTCTTCCTGTCCCACATAGCCAGTACGTTTGGCAGATACACTCTCTTCTCTCTCAGGTTAGAAGCCTCTCTTGTTCACATCTTGGTGGAACCTCTCCTATTTTTGTGCATTTACAATTACATTTCCAGCAGACCCAGGAAGGGTAATAGTAACTCAGTTTAGAACAAAAGTTTTGATTATTTTCTGCTAAGCTCTTGCACGTGACAGCAAAGATAATCTGTCCAGTGTGCTTGACAGTTTGTACATTTATGATCTGTGCATTTCTTTCTGGTTACTGTGCTGTGTTCTGAATGTTGTGGAAGTTGGATTCACATAAATTGTAGTCAAAGTTTTTGAACTTAAGTGTCTAACTGTGGTCATGGATATAAGTAATCTGTTTATAATGAGAACAACTTTGAAAGCAATCCACTTACTGTTTCATGATTTCAGTGGACTATTCAGATCTTCTGGATATGCTCTAAGTTATGCAATGTCCTGTTGAGTGCATTTGCTGTATTGCTTGTTGTTATGAATATCAATGTAGCATGGACAATATGGTTGACAATATCCACACTCTACACAGGGCCCTGTGAGTAACACCAAAGCTTGTGTGAGTACCTATATGTGCGAAAGGATGAGTGTAAATGTGCCTTGGTGTGGATATTAATGCTTTCACAAGAGAGTGTGAACAGGGATAGATGCAGACTGATCTAAGTGGGGGCCATGCAGCCCTGTGACTGTAGTTGCATCAGGTGATATGGGCCCATGTACCACCCTAACCAACACTTGAGGGGAACACAAAAGTCTTCTCTCCTTTCCTTGCTCCCACAGATGCTAGAACATTCATGCTCTGAGAGTAAAGCAATTAAGAATTCAGTTCATCTGAATCCTATTTTAAACTTCAGTTGGGAGTCAAATGCAAATGATCCCTGGTACTGGATTGATACTCGGATTTTGAACTCACATATCTTCTTTTGGTTTCTGCTTATACTTCACCTGCTGCTTATTGTGATGCATTATATAAATGGCTTTTTTGTTACTTGTTCTGAGACATTTTTACAACATGTGTCCCAGGCTCTATTCTTCATTCATCTTTCCCATGGAATGAACAAGCTAGGAGAACTGAATTAATTTCCTTCCTTAAGCTGTCTAGTGTGTGTTTTAAGCTGTTCAAAGAACTGAGCACAGAATTGTCACATCAGATTCTTTGAGAAAGAGAGTGGAGGAACAGCTAAACTTCTGCTACTCTTCCCTTTCCATGGTAACTGCTCTAAGGAAAATGGAACAATGAAGTCACTTTTAAGTCATTACCCTTTTTATCTCTTTAGGGGAGCATTAATTTTTTATTTTCACTTTCTGCATTCTTCTCTCACAGATTCATGGATTTTGTATAGTTTGGTAAGGTGGAGCTCTTTGCCTTAAAATATGTGGATGTGAGTCCCTTTTTAGTGTTTGCTTTGTCCTAGTACCAGTACATTAGCCTCTGTGGGTTTTCTTAATCCAGATTTACTTGTGTGAGAGTTGACTCTGACCCAGAACGTGCCTCATGCAGTCCATTTTAAGGAAAGGAAATGTGTTTTCATGAATTCTTGCTAAAGCTGAAATAGATGTTGAAGCTATAAAGACAATATGTGAATCCTCTAATAAAGCCCATAATTACACTGACTAGAATTCAGTGAAATAACTGAAGAATATTCAGCAGGAATCTAACATTTGGCAACTTTCTGGATGGCATAAATCAGTATATTTAGCAGATGTTTTCAGCTTATTGTTTTCTTTGTATTTGTATTATGGAATTGATCTGACGACTCACAGACATAGGGTTTTGCTGAATTGCTCAGAATTATGAGTCGTAATGGTCTTTCCCCAATTCACACATTATTCTGACTAGATGACTTCCCTGTTTCCTCTTGTGTTCAAGGGCTGTGGACTTTGCTGAAAGTCAAAACAAAGGAAAAGAGGAGTCAAATGCAATTTGAGGAGTTGTATTAGAATAGGTTATAAAATACGGGTGTGAATGGGGCAATAGTTGTCCAAAGCATTGGAAAAGAGTTTAAGAGTATGGCAGAGTTTTTCTGTTGACACGTTGCTATCAGGAGTGTAAGCTCTGCCAAAGAAGACTGACTTACTCATTCCTGGTCTCGTTAAAATGAAGAAAATTAGGAGAAATCCACTTCCTTATATAGCTCTGTTTGACAAGCATGTAAGAGGATAAGGATCATTTGGTCATAGTCTGTAAACATGTACCATTGGAAAGGAATTTTGGGGAGAACCTTCATAAGACAAAGTACAAGATTAGATTTTTAATAGTCAAAGTAACTGACTATCGCAACAGGTTAACAACACTTGTGGTGGGTTCCCTCTCACTAGAAAGCACTCATTAATTGTAGAAGTTATTCTAAAAGTTATGCACTAATTTTGGTAAAGGATATCTCAAAAGATGACCACTGAGTCTATGGCATACAGGGCTGACAGCACTAGTAATGCTATTTGAAATGCAGACAGCTGTGGATGCACAGACGCTGCAGATTAAGAAGTGCACCATCCCAGTTCTGCCATTGATTCCCCTGGAAAAAAGAGCAGGTTCCTCATGAAAGGAATCGTATATTCTTATAAGGAATGTTTACTTTTCTAGCAAGTCATACTGTACCTAGGCATTGGCAGTAATTTTTATTACATGTTCTCTACTCTGGTTGGATAGTCTTTTCTATTTTGCGTGGTCATACATTTGGTGAAAAATATAATTAAGAAAGTAACTTTTGTCTGATGCCTAAAGAAAAGTGAAGGAAAAAAGTATTGTTACACTGATATTTTATTACAGTATTTATCTAACATCATAGAAGTGCAAGGAAATACAGCTTTTGTTTCAATTTTTCATAGCTTTTACACAAATATGTTGGTTTCCCAGAACTGACTAATCAATTAAATTAAGTTTTCTGATCTTACTCATTTTTAATAGCTCTATTATTCACTGTATCAGAAAATCAAGAGGATGATAAGATAATAATTTTCTCTTGAAACTATGCAAGTTTCTGAATTAATTTGAAAGATACTGAATCAAGACACACATTGGTATGATTGAGGGGCTAAAGCTGAATCTTCATTATTCAAGCTTGCTAAATCCAGTTCAGTGGGACAAATGAATTACAGCTATAACTGGAACCAAAATGATCAACAACTCACACATAAGCGATTGGTTTCTTTGAACCTAAACACTGCACATACCTTCCTACACTGAAATCAAGATTCTAGCTAGATTAATAAATTACATAAGTAAATAAAGAGATCATATAGATGAATAATTGATTAGATTAAGGAAATGCAAACCATTTCATTAGGATAATTTTTTTAGTTATGTGAAAGTTAATAAAATACAATGCTCACTAACACTTCCTTTTTTCTATAGAAATCTGTATATGCTTTTATTAGTTTTAAAATACTTTGCATGTCTTTTACATGATATTTATATTACCTCACTACAAAAAAAGTTAAGTATATTATGTCATGATAGTAATCTTCTTTGAGATCAGATATTTTTTCATTTCACCTTGTTAAAGCAAAACTTCAGTATGTTTTCTCATAGTTTATCGGAATAAGGAATATGTTATATATTGAACAAGGATGGTTATCTTTTAGGCTCTATGTGCATGTTGAAATAATCTTTATTTAATAATGAGAAAGGCTGGCTTTGCTGTCATGCAGTTTCTACAAACTTACACCAATGATTACTAGAGATTTTAATTGCAATGTTACAGGCAGCTGGAGATTGTTATTATCCCCTGAATCTGTAGTAATTATGTAGGATGCCACAGCAGTGGTAATTTAAGAAGAATTCTTGTCATTATCTGCCTGGCTTGGTCAGAAAAAAGTGGTGAGAGTGGTAGTGTTTCATACTGAGAAAATGCCTGTGACTGGGTTGAGTGGACATACTCTGTCTCAGGTTTAACGACTATATCATGCTGATATTCTTCTTGCCTTGTCTTCGGTACCTGTTGAGATTGCTTGCATATCCGAATATATCGCAAACCTGGCCAAATCTGTATGTCTATGCTTATGAGGTTCTTCTCTGATTTCTCTTTTCTGTGAGGAAATGCTGATAAGGTACTTCAGAATCAGCATCGCTCTGCTCCTCACTGCTAAGGGTAAGCTGGTACCTACCCCTGGAGGTTTGGAAGATTCTTTCCAATTGGTTAGATTGACTGAAGTTAACACAGCTCACCTATATTTGTTTAGATTGGAAAATGTGGTCAAATTTGTGTAAACTACTAACACCAACAGAGGGAGGATTTTTTTCTTCAACATTTTGCTCTATCTACTGTTGGTAGCTCAATTGGTTGCTACTAATTGGTTAGCTATTTTTGCCTAGACAGTGATTCAGGACAACAAAGGCAACTGCCATAGAGAAGGAGTCTCTGACACTTGCTCATATGTGGCTGTGCAATTGCTCAGATTTTGACTCCACTTTCCCACCACCTCTGAAAATTATCAACCATAACTGAAAAAAGCCCAGCTTCTGTTTTAATTTCACCTTTTATTCTGTTCTCACTTCTTAAAAATTTCTGTTTCTGTAATGCATACATCTTAAACCACAGATCAGAAGATTCTCTAAAGTATTTAGGTGGTTAAAAAGACAAATGCTTAGTAGAATTTTCAAAATCACTGAAGTTAAGTGCTTAAATCCCATTGATTAAAAGTTGATCACAACTTCCTTAGGTACTTAGGAAAATCCTATCCAGCACAACTTGACACATTTGAAAGTCTGGCCTACAGGAGCTTGTGTCTTCTGGAGACCCAGAAACAAAATATATTATTCAATTTGCAAATTAAACAAACTAAATGAGTCCTACTTTTATATCATCCTAATAGTAATATTCCACACACCATCACTCTCACTTAACTTCTTCCCTGCAAGTTACCTGCAAGTAGCTTACTTCAGCTCATGCCCCAGGAGCAAAACGTCTGAGATCTACCCGAGAAGTGTGTTTGAGAGTTAAGAGGCCTTGCACAGAAAGAAGTGCCCTCTCAGTAGGTCTACAAGGATGTTTTGTCCTTAATCTGAGTCAATACGTGAACATGGAATAACAAGGTCTTAAGTATCCAGCACTTCCAAAGGTTTAGAGCTTGTCATTCTGGGCCAATAGTTTAACTGCATATATTCTTCTATCCTTCCTACCTGTGCAATTGGGGAAATGAGATAAATCAAAGGAGACTTCATTCAACCCAAACATCATACTATCAGTGTTTTCTTTCTCAAATGAACCGAAAAGAAGCTCAAATGGCCATAGCCTGATTTTTCAGCTTGTTCATATTCCTTTTATAAAATTTTATTACTCTGAAGGGAATTAAACAATTACCAGTTTAGAAAATCATTACTTTTTATTTTGTTATTCCATTTCTTGTGCATTGTCTCTTGCAAGCAAATTAAACAGATCTTTAGCTGGCAGTTGGCAGGATGACATAGGGATAGTGAGAGTATAATGAGAAAGGAGCTGCTGATTCAACTAGGTGGGGAAAGCTAGGATTGCACCATAAAACACATGATACCTCATAACACTATCTCATTTAGAGAGTAGTGTATCAGTTTAAAGCTATAACACACTGGTATACTACTAAAAAAAAAACAAAACCAAAACCAAAAAAAACACAGAAACAAAAAACCACGCTCCAAAAGACATCTTCCAAAACTCTGGGAAAACTTTTAACTGTTGTGATCCAAACTACAGACAGAGAAATTTCTCTACTGAGTAAAAGCATTGTTTACAAATATTGTTGTGATCTGTAGTCTTAAAAGGGAGCATATAAAGTAGAACATCCCAGCAGTACTCTTGAGAATCACCACGAACTGAAAATGTGGCCTCTTAGCCAGTGCTGAAAAGCGGATGCACTTTGTCTTAGGATGACTCCAGGATAGACATTATGTCCTTCCTCATTTTCCGCTTAGAAGTGCTTTTCATGTCCTATGGCTCATTTCGACATATGTGCACCCATTTCGGAGCTAGTGTGTAGCCCTTGCCCTGATACAAACTGCAGCATTTATGTCTCTCCACATTCAGAACCTTTTCGAGAGTAACCTTGTCCCAATTGGGCCTCTAGCCTGGAAGACTGTCCACAAAACAGGCAGTGGAGAGCTGTACTTGAGCTACACAGCAGCTTAAAGGAGAGGAGCGTATAAGCCACATTTTCATCAGCTTCATACACTGTCCGCACTTCTTACTGTCATCCGGAAACCCTGATCTAGCCAATTAGAGGATGGAGGTGAATTGTTAGCAAATTATCAGAGAGAATACTCTAGAGAAAATTCCCCAGGAGGAGATAATATCAGAAAGTTTAAAGCTGTCCTCTTTCTCATTAAGTACCTTTTACCTGAGCTTAGCGGAGAACATCAATAGAGTGTTTATGAGGAACACTGGCACAATCATATATTACTTACACAGGGTGTATCTGTTTCCTGTCATATTTGTAGCTCATAAATACTTTATTGATACACCCTGCAGAATATAGCTAGGGATTAATACAAGGACTATACAACTGCCATGGTGCCCAGTGGAATCTATAACAACTTTATGTTAAGGTATGTGTATACCTCGTTGTTCTTCCTATAAATGATAAATGTTTCCTGCTTTTTTTTTTTCCCCCCATCTCTACTGTGCTTTAGCTGTGTCAATATTGAAATGTTTGCTCTGCATAGAGATTATTATTCCAGTTGGAATTTTTATGAGACCTGGGCCCAGGTCTGACCTTTCTTACACGAATTCTGGCACTACCTTGCCATGAATGCTTCCTAATTGCTGATTACAGTTTATCATTACAAGAAGACACTTATAACCAGGGAACTGAACCAGTATATTTGAGTCTGTTCTGGGTCAGATCCAGCTGTGATTGAAGCTGTTTTCGTTGAGCTCTGATACCAAGCCAGTAACAGTTTATTGTTCAGTTCACAGACTCTCAGCGCCAGCCTTCAACAAGGGGAAGTGTTAACCTCCATCTCCTCCCCCGCCCTGAGCATCATTTTTAGTCCTGGACCTGTACTGGATTTGTTTTTTAATACCTTAAATTTAGTATAGGGGACCATGCTGCTAGTGAGAAAAAAGTGATACCAGGAATACAAGTGGGTCCAGCACTAGCCAGAGGAGTGGGAATGATAGAAGGGTCAGCTCATTGGCAGGTAAAGTCTCCTTTCTCTCCCTTGTAAAAAACCAGACCCATTACCCACACACGTGTATATCTCCCTGCCCCTAGATATAGTACTGGCATTGCTGTAGGAAACTAAGGCTAGTGGACAACAGTGTTTTCCTCCACGAGAAACCGGAGTCACAGAAGCAGTTTACCAGAAGAAAGTTTGTGACTATCTGCTGGTGCATAGTGTGACAAGGGAGGGGAGAAGGACAGACGCAGGGCAGGGTGGTGGTTTTCAAAGGACTCTTAAAGGCAAGCTGTCCTCTTGTTACACAGAACCTGCCAGGAGACGTTGCTTTTCATCTGAACTGATGTTCTGAGCTGGAAAGTTCTTTGTTTTGCTTCAGTTCTGGTTTGGGATCTGGGATCAGCAAAAGTTCCAAAATAACAGCTTAAGTTTAGTTCCAGCTTTGGGAAACGTTTTGAACCACTTCATGGTTCAGGTTTATTTTGACTTTTTCTCATAACGGAAGAATGAGAAATACAACTTTCTTATTCAATAACTGACATTGATTTTAAAAAAAAACTGCAAAAATATGTTAATGTGCTTTATTCTTTAACAAGTTTTTATTTATAGTTAATGAAGTCAACATCACAGATGATTTAATCATACTGGAAGCCCCTGGCTTTGGCCTCGGTGCTCTGAGAGGGCATTCACATGGTTCTTGGTACAAAAGCAAAAGCTTTGTGTCTTTTAGTTACTCTCTTGCCTCAGCCAAATTTCTGCTGGAGCAGCTTTGTTGTGAGGCATTCAGTTAGGTACAAGAGTGCAGGCGTGGTGCAGTTCCGTCCTTATATGCAGATCCTGTTTCAAAGTCAGGTGCCTGTGTGTGCTTCTGTGTGGTGTGCAAGGCCTGGTGTTGTTTCACCTTGTCTTACTGAGTAACTTTTGTCTCACTGCTAATGGTGCTGGTTCTCACCTGAGATTATGTGAGCATTGTCCTAACCCTGGGACTAATACAATCAATTTATGGTTCTGCTTTGGTTGTAGAAGGGACCCTGGGAAATGCATGCCACTGACTTCAATCCCTGGTAAGATGGGCTGCAAGTCCATCTGACAGAGAAAGGTCACTGAGCACATGGTGTCAGACATGACTTGCTGGGAGTCATCATGGCTTCTGCAGATGGAAATGCTGCTACACTGACCTGTTCTACCAGCATGTAGCATGTAGAGAAAGATGATCCAGTGGAGATACTGAACTCAACTTTCAAAAAACCTTTGGCAGTTTTCCTCACCAAACATATCTGCACTACTTCCATAAAAAAGTTCTTTTACCAATTGAAATCTGGTAAAAGGGTAGTAATCAAAAGGTAAGGTATAACAGGACTTTTCAGGATGGGGAAAAGTTAGCAGTGTCATCTCCCAGGGATTGGTGCTGGGATACATTTTGTTCAACGTTGTCATTAGTTACCCGGAAAAGGGAGTGAACAGTTAAATCCCAAGTGTGAAACTACTGTACTCTCTTGGGCTGCCAGATGTTGTACCAATGGTGGGGAAGTCCCAAATGACATCAGAAAATTGAATAAATGGCTGAAAAGCTGGCAAAAGAGCTTTCATGTAGAAAAATGTAAATATAGAAAAATAATCTCAACTGCCTATGCAAAGCTGAGGTCAGAACTGACAGGTACGACACAGGAGAGAGATTTTAGAGTCGTCACTGACAGTTCTCTGAACTTGTCAGCTCTATGAACTGTGACTGTCAAAAAAGCCATCAAAATATTGGGCATCAGCAGGAATGTTGGTACAAAACAGAGGGTATAATTTTCTCATTGTGTAAAACTTAAGTGCGCCTACATCTTGGTGTATAATTCTGGCCCCCTCATCTCAAAAAGGACACAGTCAACTTAGAGAACTGTCTTATAAGGAGAGTCTAACAAGTCTTCGGCTTGGAGCGGGGGGGTGGGGGGGTAGGGAATGACCAAGGTGTGGAGGAAATAATCAAAATTTGCAAAACCATGAAGGCAGTCAATGAGCTGAACTGCTATTCACCAAATGTCACAATGCTAGAACTAGAGGCACAGATCAAAAGACAGGAGGACCATTTTACAATAAGTTAAAGCAGGTACTTCTTTGTAAAACAAGTAGTGAACTTCTGGAACTTGCTGCCATATGTGAATTTGGATGACAGTTAGACCACTGCTATCTTCTTACTAAAGACAGAAATGACATTCTGTCTTTCTTATTAGTTCTGTTGGAGTGTGGTATTTATGTCATGAGAGCAGAGAGACTGGCAGAAATAAGATTTTTTTTTTTTTTTCCCTTTCTTTTCTCCGTAAGGACATGATGTTCAGCTGTTAAACACAGTTTACTCTACAGGGACATACAGATACACACACACATATATATCTCTCTCTCTATCTTCTGTTAGGGAAGTCCCCTGCCCTCCAACATAAATATACCAACTCTATAACTGCTACCTCTTCACAGTCTCCACAAACCAAACACAGGCCATCTTCTGGCTAATGAAATCTTAGTATTTGTGGCTGCCAGCAGCAGAAAGCTTATTGACATTTCCCTAGTATTTTATTATATATGACATTGAGGTTTTAAGCTGTGGTTTTGCTCCCTCATGGAGTGCTTCTGGAGGGAACCTTGATCATGGAATAGTTTGATAGCATCAGCAGCCTGGCAAATCTGCACCTTCTCCATTTGGACGTACATCTAATAATTTCTCTCTGTGAGGGTATTTCCAAGTATATTGTGGGGAAAAAATGATCAAATATTGTCTATTTTGGTTGCTTCCATGGGAGCAGTAAAAAAGCAAGCAAAGATACACATCATCTTCCCTGGTAGAATTTTAAACTGTATCTCAGGGTGTGGAATGGGCAGGGGAGAGTGGGTTGTGAGCTGTTACTGTGAACAGGACAAGTGTCCTTCATGGCTGATCAGCCATCAGCTGGAAGATTTTGAATCCCTTATTAACGATTGTTACTAGTAAATGCTGCTTCCAAGGAAGGCAGGATGCTTACCACCTGTGCTCATGGTGGCATTATTAACTGGTACACAAGTAACTGTGTCTCATGCTTGTTTATGCAGTCCTTTTCACCATTTGCCACAGAGCTTTGTGGCATGCTCTTTAACCCCAACAGTTTCTGGTTGCAATAGTAACTCCTTCCACTTTTTGTCCCTTCTGTTCTAAGCTAAGAGATGTCTTGGTGGTGCTCACCTGCCCAAAACAGTCCTACATGCTGTCACTTCCAAGTTGAGTTCCTGCACTGTACTCTACAAAAGCATGTGGTCTGCCAGTGTGGTAGCATGGGCCAGTTTGAACACATTCCACTTGCACAGCTCTAGCTTCATATCTGGGTCTGGATGTGATTCAAGCTGTTGGATTTAATTAGAAATTGAGTGTGCCTATTTTGGGGCCTACTTAATCGACTTAGCAGTAGCCCTTGTACCCAGACCCCATCTTACTGTCAGCATAGGTGCCTCCTGATAAATCTCAAAGTGCATTTTTGGTCACTGGAGAGCAGTTAAAATTAATATTTGATAGGTTTCATTATGTCATGCCACTGGCTGCTGCTGCTATAGGTACATTAAGAAGAAAGTAAGTAAAACAAGGTGTAGCAAGTCATCTAGTGTTAGCTGGGACTTCAGGCCATATAGGGAGGAGTTTTGCTACAGAAACTTAAGTCAACTACATCTTTTCATGTGCAGTTTATGCAGTTTTTGTTGCAGAATGTAAGAAATGGTCACTGCAAGTATTTCATTTAGTATGTATCTCTCTAAAAGCAGACATGCTTTGGAATGAAAGGGACAGTTGCAGCAAGTTTTTCCAAGTGATGCAGTTGGCTGGGAACCAGGAGACAGCACCGTTCCTTGCTGCTCAGCTGCCCTTCGGTGTCAGCTGGACCATGTGGCTTCACTTCTCTGAGTCTAGTTTCTCCATCTGTAAAATGATAGCACTGCAGAGCAATTAAAATCTGTGGGTGAAGGGACTCATGTAGGAGTTGCATGGTTTATGCTACAGTTAAGGTAATACAGGCAAGTGTACTGTAAGAGAACTTGTGCATCTAGAAATGGTCTCTGTGTCATTCACACCTACTTCACATCTCAAAAAGGTATCAAATACTCTATTAACATCATTTTTAATGATCATCTACACAGGCAAAGATCTGTGTCACATAATTCTTTGTCAGAATATAGGTCACCTAGCCAATGAAATTGCTAAGACTATGAAAAAAAAGAGCAGTTTTATCCTCTCAGGGTTGTTTTGGTTTTGTTTTGGTTTTTTTTCTTTCTTAAAAAAACCAGCTGGTCTGTAATCATATTTGGGAAGATCTCAATGTCTGTAATTCTATCCAATAGCCAGAAGCTGGTCTAGAGAAAGATACTGCTTTTTGCATACCTCTTGCACATAACGCCACTCAGTCTGCCGTAATCATCTCCTCCAGCTAAAAGATTTAAAGACAGTCTCCTGTCTTAAGAAAGTAGATATGTCAGAATGCCCCAACTTTCTTGTCTGCCTTGGTGGTGGGTTGGGAGGTCTGAGTTCCAGCTGATGCCACAGACACTTCTGTGTTACTGCTTTACATCAAAAAAAGGAAAAGAATTGTGGCTTTTGATACCTGTTGTCCTTGATGCTAGTGCTGGGCACAGTGGCCTGTCATGAACAACTGAAAAAAAGGATTTCATATTTATTTTCTTCAACATTTTATTTGTGGGGGTAGATTTCTGGAATGTTAAAGAAAATTAGTTCATGGCTTAAGATTTCCTTTTTCATGTTTATTTTTGCCTTAGCACTTGTGGGACAAAGTGCAAGCTATTTGCGGAGCAGAAGAGTTCCCAGCCAGCTCTCCAATAATTTGTATCAAGCCTTCCTATTTGTCAGTGATGGTGAAAAGTTTAATGTTGAATCTTGTTACTGTAGTTTGCAAAAGTGGCTGTCCTTGAGAAAACTTATGTCCTGCATTTTTCAAGTTTTTCAGCTTTATTCTGACAAGTATAACCATTTTATTTACAGCACTCACCTAATATATAGCACAATAGTTGCTTTAAGAGTTTTGGGGCTTATGCGTTAGTCTGCTTAATACAAAGTTCTGGAGACAGGTTATAATATGTTAAATTGTGACGCTTTAGCAGTTATGGGCCATATTGAATTTTTTGTACTAGTGTGCAAAGGTCAGAGGAATTCTCCATTCCTGTAGCCAAAGAAACACGAATTTTGTTCTTAGTAATTCTGCCTCAGAGACAACCTACCAGATAAGTAATAGAGAAATAAATGATGTTTTATGATTTTGCTTCATGTTAAATTACTTGCAAAAATATATTAAGTTCAGTCACATGACAGGAAAAATGGTTCCTACTAATTTCAGTGTAGTCTGACTCTTGCTGACCTGTACCGGAGAGGTTGCCTAGGCAGAGAGACAGCTATGTGCAAGGATTTCCACAGGTTCCTTGTCCTGCAGGTGTTAAAGTATTGACAGTTCCTGTGTGGTGAGAGTTTCTGAATATGGACTTGCAAACCACCGCTTTGATTTTCAGAGAAAACAAATACATAAAAATCAGATCAGATTTCATCTTTCTTGGGTGAATATATGCCGCCTTTCCTAGCAGAGTTGCATTCTGAAGGCCTACTAGGGAAAGCAATTTCCAGTCCTGTGCAGTTTCTTTTTGAGAATGCTTTATCCTCAGAAATAGTGGAAGGTTTATGGAAATTTCAGTGGATGAAACCAAGTAGTTAGTGCATGCACAATAAAGCAGTGATTGCAGGTACCAAGGAAAACTGGGCGCTCTATAACTCACGTCACTCTTTGCAAGAGTAGATAATTCCAACTGTGGTCCTTGACCAAATCTGTGCCGCTGAGCATTTGTCCAGCTAGCTGCTGCCTTAAACCCCAGTGCTGGCTCCATTCCAATGGGGAAGCGATTTCCATAAGCATATAATTTATAAAGTGCTTTGGAATCCTTCAGGATGAAAGATGCTATGTAAATGTCATGCACTGTATTACATTCAAGACATTAATAACATTTTTTTCTGTTACTTCACCTATCAGATAAACTGAGGACAGAGAGCACGTTATGCATTTTTGGGCCAAGGCAGTCTTAGAAAAAAGTGTACGTATTGTTCACAGGTCTAAGCTTTCCTTGATGCTGCTCATCAGGTGGTAAAGCAGCAAGTGCTTCCTCTCCCATTCACACGTCAGATCAAGATTTGTACTTTGGCGTCATGTACAAGGTGAGACAGCGGCTAACTCCATCCCCCTGGAACCTGTAGTTACGGGGGAGATTTAGTCCCCCCAGCCGCTCATCTGGCCAGTACAAATGCTGCCATCAGCTGCAAGGCTTTGCAGGAGGCACAGTCCTGTTTTAAGGAAGCAGCCATGTGTTCTATGCAGCATGTCCTACGCGCCCAGCAGCCTGCGTTGCTTGTTAGGACTCCTGCAGAGGCAGAAACCCTGAGCAGGAGCCCCTTGTCAGCGCAGAGCTTGTCCTTCAGGAAACTTGGCCCTTAAGTTGCAGGTAATCTTACGGTAAACCTCCCCAAAGTGAAGAATGAAGGATTCTAGGTGAAGAAAATCTTTCCAGCTATACAACCTTATTTGTACTTATGCGAACTTCACTGAGTTTTTTACAAGATTTTACAACATTTTCTAATATTTTAGCTGTCTGTAAGGTACTTTTGAGAACCTCCTTTCTGTGTTTTTTTGGCTCAAAAGGAGAACTGTATGGACACACCAGAAAAATAAAACCATAGTCATGAAGTTATCCAAACAAGATAGTTTCTCTGCATTTTGTTCTTTGGGGTTTATTTTAACCCGAAGAAAAGGTTGCCTGGGGTTTTAAGTTTGGGGTGGAAGTGTTGGTCAGCTTTAATTCTCTGCACTCTGCCTCCCTCTTCCCTAGCTGCAGTATCGCTCTGCTGAACACCAAACATCGGAGGGCAATGATGACCTGTGTTGTTTTAATCTCAGACTAAACGGTTCTTTTGTTGTTTTAAAAATGAGCGCTTAACTTCTGTAAGCTCCATTCTTCTCCAGAGTTTTGCAGAAATAAAATACATTAAGAAGGAGGAGGCATAATATGACAAAAGTAGTGTTTTTATTAAAGAGAGCTTTGTGGTATTTTGCTTTTGAAATGTGTTTAACACAGAGTTTAAGGATTGGCAATTTGTTTAAAGAAATGGGTAAAATATTTAAAACCGCCACTTTATTTAAACTATTGTGCCTCCTTCAGTAAACATTCAGTACATGACTGAACCCTGTATGAACTTGTGCTTGTTGCTGGTTAAATAGATTCTGAGCTTAAATGAAAAGAGGCTGCTATTGAGAACAGGACAAAAAAGTTGTATGTGCGCGCTTTTTTTTTATTTGCCCACACACAAGCTCTTACCCCCCAAACTACTGCGTTCACAGGATCTTTTATTAAAACACTGTTGTTTTTTTTTCCTCGGCCTCAAAGTACTAAACTGAAAGCAAGCTGTTAACAGAAATGAGTAATTATTGAAGCTCTAACAGGCAGCTTTCATTGAAGTTGATTACAGCAGCCATATAATCACTTTTACGGATGCTGTAATCACAGTAGCAGGGAATGCTTGACTTGGTTCTTATTGTTTTCACTCAGGGTGGAGGTAGGGGGCCTGCAAGAAACCCGTTTTACCACCTCGGTACAATTTCTGCTGTAAAGGAAATCTACACAGCACTGAATGAAGCAGAGAATCATTTATTCTTTCTTTATTAGCATTTTCTCCTCCCTCACATGAGAGTCTGTTGGAGTCAGGAAATTGCTGTTATTCAATATGCAAGCCAGAGGTTGTAATGACCATTTGGGAGGGTATGACCAACAATTACAGCCCTTAATGAATAGGAGTAATCTAGTTGAGACTAAACACTAGTAGCAACTCTGGTGCTGTCTCTGGTTGAATTAAAAGAACAGCAATGCAAAGGAAGTTAACAAGAATTAATTAGTTAGATCGAACTGAAAACCTACTCATTAGTGATGTTATAGGCAAAGTAAAAGCCTATCTTCAGTGCAATTAGGTAGACAAATGAATTGTACAACTGACTGATTCACACCTGCTAACAGCTAAGGGCTATAGCTGATATATATGGGATCCACTTTTTACAGTTCATGCATACTTGCGTAGTTTAATGGATCTTGCATTCCTGAATTAGCCTTCATTCCTTCACATTTCATTTGTGTATTTGATCCAAACATTAAAGTGTTGCTTATAGATTCTGACGTGATGCGGCGGTTTACAAGATTGGCTTTTAGAAGGATCCGTAGAATTGTAAGGTCTGCTTAAACTGCACTGCCATACAGAAGGGGTCTCAGTTTGCAGATCTTTCTTGTTATTTTTTTTTTTAACTATTTAAGGATTCATGTACTTGACAAGCATTCAATTGTGTTGAAAGTGGACGGATCTGAGGAGAAAGATCAAATCAAAAACATCCCAGGATTCAGGATTTTGACACTTAGGTGAAGAAAAGAGTTGAGAAGCAAAGGAAAAAGGCAAAATCCTCAGAACTGTGGAGTAGCCATTAGGCACCTGCAGGTCTCACTGTCGTCAGAGGATGCTGTATTTGCAGAGCAGTCTTGGGGAGTCATGAAATGTAACCACGATCACAGTGCTCAGAAGAATATTTTTTCCTCTCCTCACCCTGCATTTCCTTTTCCTGCTCATGACATTAGTCCTAGGCTTAGGCAATGCCTATGTGGGCACCAGGGAGCAGAACCAGACAGCAGTATCTGGCATAACCTCTCCTGTTCCTGCTGCCCAGTGGGTTGGGATTCATAGGACGCAGTGGTTAGTTTGTACACTGTTTTTCAGGGGGCAAACTAAGAAGCCATGCAGTGTACTCTGATCCCTCTTTCTGCTGGTATATTCTTCATTCTAGGGTCTTATCTTGGAATTTTCAACTTTGTTGATACTTCACAAGGACCCTCAGGTCTCATACTCTGTGAGGCTGCCACAATTTTCAGTTCAACTCTGTGTTAGGAAGGAACTAGTTTATTTCATTGCCATGCACTCATATTATGGGCTTATTTCTTTTGGCCCTGTTTTGACACAGAGTTTTGGTCTAAAGTGCTTTTATTTTTGAGCAAGATTGCTCAAAAGCAAAGCAGACATGGTGGGAAGTGCATCGGAACCTCAGGTTCTTTTAACAGAGCCTCTTCTTTTTAATATGTCATAGTTTATTTTATTTATTTATTTTTAACTGTCTATCTTAAGGAGAAAATTCCCATAAAGTGAGAGAATTTGCACTGTAGAATAAATAGCCTCTCTGGTTTGGCCAGTGTCACACTCTTGTTTTCATTTTTTAAGGGGGAGGTTTGAATATGAAGTACTTGATTTAAAGATTTTTTTATTAGATTTAACAAATGATATCTCTTGTTTGCACACAAGAGACTGACTCCCTAAAAAGCTGCCTGGATATGTAAATCTACCAGTCAGATATAAACATAAAATGGATTTTTTGGACTGAAAACCCAAGTAAATGTACCCATTACAACAGAAAGACCCCTCCGAGTCCTCTAAAAGCTTTTTTGGTGTATGGCTTCAATGTATATTTATGGGGGTTTTTTAAACAATGGAGCCAAATCCAGGTTTAGTATAATTCTTCATATGCATATATGTATTTGTAACCCTAGCTTTTGCCCAAAATTAGGGATAGATCCGCTAGCCTTGTGCTAATCGGAGCTGTATTGATAGAGGTCGCTTGCTTTCCCATAGCTATTTCCATAGCAGTAGCAAAAGTCGCCTCCACTAGAAAGGGGCATCTGAAGATGTCTGCGGTGAAGTGAAACATTTCCCTGTCTGTTGACTCCAGGCTCCAGCTTGCAGCAGGGCGAGACTTGGCACAGGGCTGGGTCTCTGGGAAAATCTCACCTTCCAGCAGCCTTTCCAGGCTCCAGCCTGCCCTGGAAGGGTCCAAGACATGAGGAGCTGCAGGAAGCTGGAGGCTTTCTTCAGTGCCTATCCTCCCTGAGTCTCGTGGGTGCAGATGAGCCAAGCAAGGGGTTCGAGCAAAACTCTTCTGAAGTTGCATGAGAGCATTTGAACCCAGTATGTTTCTTATGTTGGGACAAGGTAGCAGTTATCTGAAAGTGGCCAAATGGATTTTTATCAAGGTTTGTTTTTAATAAAGTTATTTCCTTGCTGACAGGCAGGTTTTAACCTTCTGGAAAGAGGGGTTTGTAATAGAAATGTTGACACAACCTCCCTCTAGGGGTGCAGTTGCATTGCTGCAGTAATAGTGCGTGGGCAATACAGTAAGAGGGCACTGACCCATAACTGACATGAAGCAAGGCTCCAAGTGCATTATAAAGGTCATTCTCTTATTTGTGAAAATGAAATGTGTTTTTTTTTTTTGCTCTACTCCCTGAGTTTTCTGTTCTCTCCTCCCTCTCCCACCCCCACCCAAAACCCAAACACTTTATATTTTTAATTTTTTAATTCACTAGACTGTTGAAATTTTTAAGGCTATTTAAAAAAAACTTAAGTACAGGGATTAACCTTCGCTCTTATGCCAGCTAATCTGTGTTCAGCACAGGACACAAAAAAAACCCGAGAAGGAAAGCCATTTTTGTAGTTTCTAGGGCGCCACTGAAGTTAGCTAGGGTAGCCTCAAGGTTGCTCTAACTACACCCGTCTGCAGTGGTGCTAATGGAGCATGCTGTGAGCCAGATGCAAAGAGAAAATGGCTCTGAATATCTTCTGTGTCCACCTGATCTCTATTGTCATCTTCAATAGCATAGGGTAGGCCTGACACTATGAAAACTGTGAACATAGGAACTAAAAACCGTTTGAACTCTGTGTGCACAGCCTCTCCCAAGAAGAGTGACCTTCAGTGATTCTCTCGCATTATAACCTTTTTCTTTCAAATGTTTAGGAAGGAGCACTACACACAGCAGAGACCAAATGAAGGGGCTATGTGCTGCAGTCTGCCTGCATGGCACCATCAAGGTGCCTTCTAGTATCTGAGAACAGTAACCACAATAGCTGATGTCATGAGACTGATTAAAACTAACTGCCCTGCCTGTGAGGTAGAACATTAATTGAAAATGTGCAATTTGTACAATAGGCAGTAGTTAATTATCTGGTTCTTTGAACTGCTTGGTGTTTGGGATGGCTCGGCCTATGGGGACCAAAGACATGAAACAAAGACACCGGCAGTTTCAATGGGTAGTTGATACCATTTAAATGACTAGTAGCTGTTTAAAAAAAAAAAAAAGTCTGATTAATTCTTAATATAATTTTAGATCTAGTTTATAGAAATACTAGTTGAGGTGCAATTGCCCTGTATAGGGGTTGTTGTCACTACATTACACAAGATGGCCACCTTAATTTATGCTAAGCATCGGTATTAAAACCAGTTACTTGCTCTGTAAACAAATTCTTATCAAGTGAGCTAAGGAAAAATAATTTTCGCTTAGTCGTGGTATAGGCATTTAGAGTCAAAGATAAGCATTTCTGACTTAACCCAGTAGAGAGCAGTGGTGTGTATACACACCAGACACATTATGATAACATTCTTTTAATACATTGAGTCTTGGTTACTTCATTTGGGGGGCTTGAGGTTTTTTATCCTCCTCTGTTTCATATCAAGTATAATACATAGTTTGCAGGCACAAACGCATACACACCAATGCATACAAATTTAGTAAAATTATTTATTGGAATTCATAACCCAGTTCTTCTATATTTTCATCTGTCAATGATAACCACAGGATTGCTGCCGAGTAAAATGTAAAATATCCGATAAACTTTGTCATCATTAGATTCCAAAGATAAAAGCACAAATATTTGACTTAAACATTTATTTACTTCCTAATTCTATAGTAATTTTTTATGTGTATATCTTTAACTGTATCTGCCTACACAATGAGTAAAGTGTTCATCCATTGTTATCATTAAGATCAGCGCACAGTTAATCAATCACAGAAAATTGTTTTTATATCGTATGCAAAAGATTATTAATGCCTTATTGTATAAAAGCTTACCTAAGCTGATGTTCTCAAAACTGAAACATTTAATCACATATGTCATATTTTGGGTTTTTTTGCTGAATATACAAGACTGTGTAACACTAATTAAAACAGTGTGCAACAAAGAACACACTGGGAATATACTGATGAAGACAACAGATGCACAGAGAGTGACTTCAGTGGAAATTATCTAAACAGTGATTTTTTTGGTAAAGGAAGAAAGATCAGTCCAAAGCTGAACCTCTCTATCTAAGGTCCTCAAAATATCTTAGTAGTTTGAAGTCTGTGTTGAACCCATAATTGAGCAGGAACTACTAATATACATCTAAAATCTCCTGAGATTTTGGCCCATGGCCACGGGTTTCACATGAAACAGCTGGTCTAAGGTGCTCAAGTACTGCAGTAATGAGTAATGTGTGGGCATGTGGGAAACTTGATGAGTCTCATGAAATTTCTATTAGGAAGGAAATCTTGAAATGGCAACCTATGAGCACTGTTAAATCTGCAACTGAGCTCTACTGCTTCACCCTCAAACCCAACCTTATGAGAGGACTGTGCTCTGTCAGTCTGGTTGCTCAGATGCAGGAGTGGAGTACAGCAGCCACATCACACAGTCCTCACTGCCTGCATATGAAAGATCACGGCGCTCGCTGTCTCTGTTGTGTTACTCCTTGGTGTTCGGTTCCCTGGGTTGGGTGGTGCTCAGTATGAAGCCAAGCCAAGCAGAGTTTGTGCGGCCTGTTGGTGAAGGATGATCAGAAAAGAAAAAAAGGTGATTTTTCCAGCTCCTTTGGTTGAGTCACATACAAAGTTTTGAGGGTTTATTGGATCCTTGGATGTTTCTGTATTTGTTTTAATCTACAGCTGGCTGATATGGGGAGACTTGGTTGCTGGTCTCTGCTCCCTGAGGTGCCTGTGTCGCTGAACTAGCTGTTCATGGAGGAGCAGGAGGCTGGGGCTCACCAGGGAGCTCCCTGCCAGCAGGCTGCACAGCATGGCCGGCTTCACACAGTGCCTGGGACAGGGTTATCGGTGGCAAAACAGTACCAGTGCTGGGCAGCGAAGTCCTGCTGCTCACTCTGCTTCTGCAGAGCCCTGAAGAGCTGAACTTGCAGCTGGCCCCTGCCACACTGGGAGTCCCAGGGTGTGGGGGGCAGCAGCTGCTAGCAGTGACAGGGGAGATGGCTGTGAAGTAAATCACCAAACCTGCCTTCCTTGCTCGGGTGGTGCAATGGGCCTCAGCCCAGAGCAGAGCTCTCCCTCCCAAGCACCACTGACCAGCAGCTCGAATTGCTCAGCCCCTCATGCACTCTGGGTGGGAAACAGCGACGGGTCTGCCAGCAGGAGCTTGGCACAGACACGAAGGGAACTACATTCAGGCAGCTGCCATTGCCCTCGCTCCTCAGCTGCTCCCCCTCGCTCCCCCTGGTGTCAGAGCTCTCTTCCTTCCCCCTTGCGCTTCCTCTCTTCACAGCGTTTTGGTAACTTGGTAGCTAATTCGCAGGCTAAGGCTCTCAGTCAGAAGAAATTGAATCACTGACTTTTTATTTCCACAACCATTTGAGGCTATTGCAGCAATACTCGTTCCCAGCCCTGCACTCTCCTCCGCTGCTGGTATGCTGGTACGTTGGTGCATCAATCTAGGGAATGGTGCCAGCTAAAACTCTCCCAGGAAGAGCGAGTGCTTATTTTTAATGTAGAGTCCTGGCTGCACAGGGGATGATGCAGGAATGAGCATCAGCAGGCGAGTGGTGGCTTAAGAGTTCATGGAGCGGTAGCATTGGTAGGCTACTCTGTTCAAATATAATGTGCTGTAGGGTCACCAAATCCAAAGTTACCTAGGAATGAGTAATGCCATCTGTGTGTATGGAAAAGGGAACTGTACTCAGGAAAACACCAATTCAGGAGAAGTTTAGGCACTGATCCTGGCCTCCAGGTGGCCAAAGTGGCTGCTGCAGTCCTTCCTTAGGCAGGGGAACAGTGAGCAATAAGGGGAAGATTCTACCTTTGTGCTCATTATTATAAGGCTATGCTGGAAATCTGTGTTCAGCTTTGGTGTTCCTATTTTAATAAGGAGGTTAAGTGCAAAAATAACACAAGAAGTTAATTAAGGACTGGACAAAATGTTTTACAGTGAGTGAGGCTTGACAAAACCAGTATATCAGATGATTAAGAGATAACATTATAATGTATGTTCCAGGAAAAAAAAACTTTTCCAGGTATTACACTGTATAAGCTAGTAGAGAAGGGCATAACAAGGACCGGTGGCTTCCCAGACAAAGTGTGGCAATCTAATTACAAATAAAGCCCCTACTTTTAATGATGAAAGTGATTAACCACTGGGAGAGGCTACAAGAAAGGATTACGCTCTGTAACCCTGGATTTCTTTTGCAAAAAACATCCAACACTGAGCAAGTAGTGCCATTTAAATGCAGTTAGCATTTTCCCATGCTCACCTTGATCAAAGGGTCTGACATCTGCCACTTTCATTTACCTGTTCAGAATTTCCCAAGCTGTTGATGGAAAGCAGCATGACACAGCAGAAGAGTGCTGAAATGCGTTACTAAAAGTTTTGTGAGTTTTACTGGTCTTAACTCCATGCAATTCTGGCAGTTAACAGCTGTGAAGGATTGAAAGGCTGGTTGCCTGTAAGGTTTCTGGTTAAAGGAACTTTAGTTTCCACAATGACGTTTTGTTTCTTTGCAACTGGGACTTGCAATTTTTTCCTCATGAAAATAGGAAAATCTTACAGATAATATGGGTGACTGTCTGTGGAAACAAAACCTGCTGTGCAGTTACTACCCTGCAAGATGAAGTTTCTGTTCTTTCTTTTATCAGTAGTTAATGCTATTAAAATGTTACATCAAAATTAGAATAAACATTGCCTGGGAAAAGTCACGTAACTTCAGTGTGAGAGTGGCCATCTTTCGGGTTTTGTTATGAGCATTTGACTCTGCAAATAATTTTCTAATTTTTTTTTTACCCCTTGGAACTGTCTGTGGGAGATTTAGTTTGTTTTTTCTTCTCTGCTCTTCTGTTCCAAGTTGACATTTTTGCAACTCTACTCTGGTTGTGGTATATTAGCTCCAGTTCTCACTGCTCAGATATATTTTGCTTGGGATAGACATGCATATTTAATAACTAGGAGAAGGATTCTTTTTAGATGCCATAGAATTGGATTATCATCCCATTAGGCATGAGGCCTCATGTAACCAGGGACACTTAACTTTTGACCTTTGTGAGAAAGATCATTTCATTTAACCGTTCTTTGTATACAGCTGGACCAGGTGAATCTGGGAAATTCTCAACTCAGTTTTATGTTTGTTTAACAAATCAGGAAGGGCTTTTAGCTAGAACAGCTGTGATTTTCATCTCTTTTGATACTATCCTAATACATCCTCAAATCCCTGCCTAAGATTTATGTCCCGTATATGGGAAGAATTGCAAGGAGATAGACAGATAGATTAGATAGATTACACTCAACTATATGATATGCCTAGATGTTTATCAAAGCTCTGTAATGACCATATAAACCTAGATGATAACACAGATTTGGCTATAGCTCAATCCTGAAATTTAAAATGAAAATGTCATTTGAAACCCAAACGAAAGAACACATTTAGCTACACTTTAACAGTACGCAGCAGGTTTGGGCTATTTGTGGGTGGTATGTGAGAGTTTCAGACCTCTCTGTACAGCAAATGTACAGCAGGCAATCCCAGCCTGCTAAGCCTGTATTAAGTACAAGCACCATGGATAAGCATAGACCACTCATCAAGGCATGTGAACAGCCTTTGTACTTCCTGAAATATGTCAGCGATTGCCCAGTAAAGCCTATAGGATAGCTGACAAATTGCAAAATTCTGTGAAAAGCAATTATTTGAATCATTACTCAAAGGCAGCTAAGGAGGTGGCTAGGTTCATTTGCAAGATCCAGATTTCCTTTGAGGGTATGGGGAAGTAAAGGGAAGAGACAAAGTGACAAGCAAATTTATTTCTACCATCTTGGTATGTTTGTTTGCAGGTTTACTGGAAGTGCAAAGAGTTTTCTGAATAGTTTTCTCAATGTGTTAAGCACAAGCTTGTCATTAGAAAACAAATTATACTGCTGTGGACAGCAATGTTATCCAAAATCCCATATATTAATATAAAAATACGTCTAGATCTTTATGGAAGCAGGTACATTTCTTTGGAGTTTCCTTCAACTACTTAAAATGCATTAAATGCATCATGTATCTCAATGGAAAACATCACATCCCTGAATTGTTTGCATCTATTTCCTAATGAGGAAATTGGTCTTTCTTTTCTGACTACCGGTAGTAGCTTTCTGGTAGTGTGCTGTTTCATCCAGTAAAGTATCTCGGTACATTTTATCTGGGATACCTAGTATAGGTCATAGCTTCACTTTTCCACACGCATCTGAACATTCAGTAAGTGACAAATGCGATTCACATAATCTATTAAAATCTTTCTGCTCTTACGAAATGAGCGGGAGCCCCATATGCCAGATAATTACTTGTCCATTCTGCTTCCATCTTAGAAACTATTGAAAATGTCCTGCAAGATTTTCCAAGGGAGAGCTTTCTTATTCAAGGATATGCTCTTCTTCAATAATGAACTTCCCTGTGAAGTCTGGATACTTATACCTCAAAGTACTTGATTTCAAAGCTGGATCAAGCAGTGGAAGGAATTTTATAAGTGGCTAAAAAAGGAAGTCTATCCATCTTTTTAAAATGCCTTTAGAAAACATTTACTTATAATTTTTCAAATTTTTTCTAAGTGAATAATCACAATGTGAATTATTTTACCTCTTTTCATTTCCATAAATGCTTCACTTCATGGTTATTTCCATTGTTACACATTTTCATCGTAGCTTTTGAAAACCCAGCAACAAACGGGTAAAGATTTTACCATTCATCCAACCTGTAGCCTCCAGTCCAAGGCATTATTAAATGTTGTTCGAATGTTTTCAGGTATGGTGAATTCAACTGAAATTAATCCCTAGAGAATAATCTGTGTAATGGACTAAAAGCTTGTGGCAAGGTATTATTTTGTTTCTACGATATGTGATTTTTGTTTGATTGATTTCCCACATATTGAAAACTCAAATCCAGATATTTTGGAAGTAATTTTTCTTATTTATAACAAATGAAACTGAGTTTCAGTCTTCTGTAACAGTATCTGTCATAGTGCTAGAGGACATACTATCTTAATAGGTAAGCCAATAAAAATATTGAGCTTCTAACTGCTTTACTTTCTCTTATTTTAAATACAAACTAAACTTTATGGCCTTGATGCTTCATTTATCTAACTTTTGGCAAACACATGTCTCTGCAGGATTGTAGCATGCATTGGTAGAGAAACACAAATCTAGCTTACACGGGGCATGTGGTGGTCTGCATGTGTACACATCATCATCTCACCAGGACCACCATGTCCTGAAGAAGCATGCTATATAGAAATCTGCCCTATGTAATGGCAAGGATATAAACAAATGCAACAAACTGCCTCATTTTAGCAGTAGAAGATGTATGAAAAAACTTAGCTGTGATTGTTTTGTCTAGGCTTCACTCTCTGTAAGTACGCTTGTATCAGGTTCAAGAATTACAAATGCAGCAAAAACATGATGCAACAACCATAAGCTGCTAGGAGCTGCCAGCATTATTTATTCAGAACTTCTGGCCATCCAGCCTCGGATGACCCAGCATTATCACACTCTGAAATTAGGAGCATTGGTTTTGTAATTTGCCTGTGCTGGATCCGAGTTTTCACAACATGTAGTTTACACAATAATACTACTTACAGATCTTTCATTTTCTACAGAAATTAATTGCCTGTACCACAATGATTTATAGTCAGACTGAACATGATTATTAATTTTCCTGATGATTGTACCAGTGGGCGGCAACAAATCTACTCCTGATAAGACCAGCTTTGAAATGCTGTGGAAACTGAAATGTCCATAAGGTAATAGCAACTAATTTTTACCTTAATCAACTTACACTTTAAAAGAATTTAATATAGGGCACTTGTGCCTTGTGGGGAAACTTGTTTGAAACCTACTGTAAGGTGCTGAGTTATTTATGAGAATAATTATATATTTGTTACTTGAGTTTGTACTGGGAAATCACGCTCTGAAATTAGACCAAAATACCATTAAAAATGAAGTCAGTGTTGTGTATGTTAGAAACTCCAGCACTGAGGTAAATAGTATTTAACAGAGAAAAGAACAGCAGTTATCAGGAAATCTTTAACAGAGAAAAGAACAGTGGTTATTAGGAAATTTTAAAGCTTGGCAAACTCAGCTCCTATTTTCAGGCTTGTTTCTGCTTAGTGATGCCTTTGAGCTAGAGCAGGATCACCCCAGTGTTTCTGTGAGCTCCCTGACGACAGAGAGAAAGAGCGTGCACACAGCTATCTGTCTGGACTGACATCTTTCTGCATGGCATGGGCTGCCTTGCTTTTCCAGACTGATTCTTAGCTTTGCTGAGCCTTAGCCTTGGACAGGCCTTCAGCCTGTCTCCCTGACCCAACGCCCGAACCTGCATGCTACTGAGCCGCAGGCGCAGTGTCTCTGCCTCCCCTGGGCAGAAGACATGGGGCGGTCTCACCTCCCTCCAAAGAAACTTGCTGGATGGATGCAAAGGATCCAGCTTAATGGAAAGGGGAAGGTGGGCAGCTCTGCACAGAGCAGCCCAGGCCTGCAGAACAGTTGTGTGCCAAGCATAAATTTTAATGGTTGGCATAATTTCTTATTGCCTGATGAGATGCAGCCTGGTGTGGAGGCCAGCGGGGGATCCTGGTGATCCCACTTGTAGCCCCGATTTACTCGCTGACTTTGGGAAAGTCATTTCATGTTTCTGGGCCTGAGTGTCCTTACCTGCAGAACGGTACTTCTTCCCCTTGTAGAGCGCTTTGATGTAAAGGTGAAAACTACTGCCAGTTTGGTGACAGTGGTGACAGTATCACTCAGGATGGATAACAGAGATGTGAATTTTGGTTGTAAAAACTTATGCACATTGTGCACGAGGTCTGGTTTTCCCTTGCAATTTTGGACAAATAATCTGTGCAAAACAACATCCAGCCTGTAGGGGTTTGCAAGGCCTTGCAGTTGGACTACTGTTTACACAGGATTTGCAAGGTATTTGAAAATGTACCTGTTGTTCCTCTTGCGGAATACAGGAGTGCAGAGCTTAGTTGGCTTTGGCTTCTTTCTGGGAGAGCTTGAAGAAGAATCACAGAGCATATATGACACAGTGTGATCAAATGCCAGAAATATTTTGTTCTTTTTTTCTTCCGTGATTATAGTGGCATTATGCAGTTATGCAAATAATCTGTTATTTATATCTAGACACATTATGCAGTTATGCAAATATTCCATAAATAATTAATATTTCCCACAGTTATTTGGGGGGAAATATTCCCCCAAAAGCATGTAACGTCAGCTGTTTAATATGCCGTGTGTATTGTACACACTTCTAGTTGTGTGGTAGCTCAGGTACCTAGCTCAGTGAGGCTCCCAAACTCCAGTGCATGGGCCGGTAGCCGTCCTCAGATTCCAGCAGGGCTGTGGCTGACGGTATAGAGTAGACTGTTGTCATGTATTAGTTTAGCTCCTTTTCTGCCTTCTTTCCACCTGCTTTGATTTGATGTAAGCAATGGCAGAAAGCACTGCAATCCTGGTGTTTGGTGCAGAGCACCAGGTGGGTGGTGACCTCAGAGAGAACTGCTCATACTAACTACTTTGAGACGTCTCACTGAACTGCAACTCCGAGCACAGCACAGGAACATGAGAGCTAAATTGCCCATGAAGAGGAGAGACCTGGGTGCTTTCAGAGCACCTAAGTTACAAGCCTAGACCTTAGAAGGCTGGAAAACATCCAGTATCTTTTTCTTCTGGACTAGGCTATAGGGATGCCTAGCTTGAGTGGGTGGCAGTTTGCTTTTGTATTTTTAAAACCATGTTGAAAATGGTTATGCAATGACAGAAACTCCCACCATTTCTTCCAAATCCAATTCTTCCCTTTAGGAACTGGGGTATATAAGGAAATAACAGAGAGGAAGCAAGTGCAGAAGTAGGAAAAGTACAGAAAGTAAAAAGGAAGTAGCAATGAGGTAAATAAAGAGAATACCACACAAAGGAAAAGAAATGACAGATGAAAAGGAGTCTGTGTGAAAAAGCAGAAGGGAAATAAGAGGAATAAGAGAAGCAAAACAAAATAAAGAGCCCAGAAGAAAAACAGAGGTCATGACTAGTTGTGGAGAAGACTACAGTGAAGGGTGGAAAAGGCATGGTCAGTGAAATAAAGGAACGGGAACCAGTGTTTTGAAACAAGGCAGTAATTGTGACTGGAAAACACCTGAAGAAGGAAAAACAATGCCAAAATAGCTGGGGAGAAAGAAACTGAACAAAAAAGAGAGTGTAAAATGCAATAGAATATGCATTTTATGATGTATAAGATTGTATTATGATTTTGCATGATTTTGGGTGTTCATAGATGTGCCACTTTTTCATGTACATTAGTATTGCCCAAGTCCTGTATTGCCCATGTCACCCTTTGGCTGTGTTGCCTTTAAAAGCAGGACTGATTTCTTGGCTTAGTTAAAGTCAATGAAAGTTTTACCATTTATGGTAAATTTATGCATCTATCCAGCAGCTCTCTTCCTCTTGTCCCTCCTCCTTTGCCCACTCCTTCATACTTGAGTACTGTACTAAATGAGTAGGCACCATAAAGAGTAGGACTCATACAGCTCTCACATAAAATCCAGCTTCCCAGCAGTCACAAAGGGTTATCTATTCGGGCTCTGCATATCTCCTGCTATCTAATGCAGAATGAACATTCTGTTTACATTTCTCATATATTTTGCAATCTGCATAAGTTGCAGTACAGATTAATAGCCCTACAAAAGTTTGACCTACCATTCATTTTGTGTTAAACCTTCTGAGGGGACACTTTGTATTTAATGGAGCCAAAATTCTTTTCCCATCATTTCCCAGTGAGAAAAGTGTAATCTGCATGCAACTCACTTTAACAGCTGGCTTCCCCTATATCTCATCTATAGAATTAAAAGCAAAGATGGCATGAACCACTGAGCTTGGCCCAGACTCCTGCTAAAGTTCATTGGGATGCATGCATTTGAGCAAATCTTGCCTGATTTATGTTTCTGGGGGAAATCCAGATGAAATTTGCTGGTTATGATAAATATGAATTAAACCAGACAAATTGTCTGACTTAGCTTTGAATTTTGGGGTTGATTCAAAACCCAAAGTAATGCCACGGATGTATGAAGGAGAATGAAGCCTGTGTGAACAATAGCATACAGTATTTATTGTATTTTAATTGCACCCCATCCAAACCACAGCTCTCTCACCAGCTGTGAAGGAGGAGAAGGTAGAGCATGGGCTTTATGCTTTGCTCTGATATGCACTTTCAAGCCAGTGTCACATAGTCAGGGCAACACCATGCGAGTGCCCCTGTGTAGGCACGGGGCACACCAGTCATAGCTTCAAGTCTCCTCAGCACCTGTCCTTTGGGGAAGGTGCCTGGCTTTACACCCTGTGTAAGAGGTGCTTGCAGATAACTAGTTAAACAACTCCCACGGCCTCAGTGCCAGCACTGCTGCAAGGGGATGGAGGGCACCAAGCACATAGTTCCTGCAGTGCAGGATGCTGACAGCCCAGGAATGGCTGAAGGAATCCAGTTGGTTTTTAATTTTAGCTCTAGTATTTCTTGCCATGTAAACAATAGCCAATGTCTTGAGGAGAAGAGAGTGTGAGAAGCAGCAAATCATTGTGTGGGCGTGGTGGAAAGTTGGAGAATGTTAAGTTTACTGGAGACTGCTAAGCACAGCTGCAGGCACTGAAAGCAACGTGTTCTCTCCTAGTTAGGCTTGTAAAGTAAAAGGGAGTGATCTGTAGACATCACTGTGGCAAAAGTCCTAATTTCTCTGTGGAAAAACATGTCTCTAACGTGCATCAGCGTCCCTGGGACATGTAAAGCCGAATTGCGTCCTGCTCTGAAAAGCCCAGGACTAAGTGAGAAGGGACAGAAAGACCTTCCAGATGTTCTGGCAAGATGGTGTCTGGCTTTTCCAGGGAACAGGGGAGGATGGCTTAGTCCTCAAGATCTGTCTGTGGCCAAGAAGAAAGGTTCACCCTAAAGAGGATCAGCACTTGGCTGCCACCTGGGCCAGGGGTTGCCATTCTTGGGGCTAAACTCATCGGGGCTGAAAGTGGAGGAATTTTTCTGAAGCCCATGGAAGCTATACTGAATCTTCTAAGTGAACCAGGGGTACTTTTCTAAGTTGTGCTTGTTGATTTGTACTTTGTTATCACTAGGGATTAATTTTTCAACAACTGAAGTTTGTCAGTCTGGTTTTGGTCATTTGTGGTTTGGGTTTTGTTTGGTTTGGCTTTGTATGCTTTGGTGGGAAGAACTAATGGCAATGCTGTTGAATTTTATAATTACTTAAAATATAAAGGTCATACAGAATATTTACTGGTTTAGCATCACAGGAGAAAGAAAAATTGTGCTGGAGAAGATTTGATGTTGTCTGGAAGTTTTCTGCTACATTTTGTGCTCATTTTCCTTTTTCTTCTACTCTTTGTTAGAGATCTGATTTCTAGAACAGCAGAGATTTCCTTGAAATGAAAATGTTTAAAGGAATCCACTAACCATTGTCCTTGTTAGTTGGAAATGAATGCTTATTGATCAGAAATATTGATCTAGCACTTTAGATTAAAACAATACTTTTGGTAGTGCAGTCAAAAGAGTTTAAAGACTAAAGTAAAAATGTAACTTCCACTGGCTACCAGTGATCGATCGTAACTGATACTACTGCCTTGGAACATAAGTTTACTGTGACATCTCTTATCTGCACTGAAGAGTTTGCCCTCATTGCTTTGTGCATTATGTATAAATGATTGATGTCAGCTTTAACATTTTTTAGAAACAACTTTCATTGTCTTCTGTGCATTTGCAGTGCTGAAAATTACTTATATTAAATAATTTCTCAGCCAGAATTGTAGTAATTGAACAGTCTTCAATAGCTCCAGCCTCCTTCTGCTATAACATCTGTATAGCATAGCCCATAAATAAACAGCCTGTGGTAACTCTTAAGTGGCCAAATTTTCTCCTCAGTTCCACCTTTATGACCTCATCCACTTCAGCAAAGGTGGGTAGGTGTGACCAGTCACTGAACTTGTCTCACATCCCTTCTACCAGAGCAAGTACTTGTTAGTGGAAAAAAAGGATTGGAAACATTATAAAAAAACTCTGAAATATGATGAAGATTGTACGCAACACTTCTACTGTTACAGGACAAGGAAAAAAAAAAAACAAAAAAACATTATCTGGATAACATAAGGAGCCTGGGAGCCTGTTGTCCATCAGAATTTATTGGGGACTTGATGCAAAAGTAGACAAATGAGGTTGTTAAGCGACCCCTTAACTGGAGGCCATAAGAGTTTGTGCAGCCGTGTGTCATGCCTGCCTCTCAAAAGCAATGTGAAATGCTCTGAACTAAAAAATCCTTGTGCCTAGCTTTCAGAGCAGCAGTCCTGTGGCTGTAAAGAAAAAATATGTGCCTGCTGGGACTGATAATAGCTGATCATCATCACCTATCCCATTGCAATGCTTCTCGGTACACTTTATTTTTTCAGCAAACTGAGAATGTATATTCTGCTTTTGCGTGAGGCTAGATTACAAGAAATACTATGCTTACATAATAGTGTAGCAATTCTTTTACTGCTAGCATATATGTCTGCTAACACACAATCAATGACAAATATCTATATCTTTATATAGAAAAATACAAATATTGAATGAATTAATTCACTTTTCCTTGGAAGCTAAATGGATCTTTCAATACCGGTATGTCTTGCTAAGACCAGTAATGGAGACAGAGATAGTCAAGGATTCTCTTTAGACCTGAAAAATTAGGAGGGAAGCGTATTCGGTACATGATGAAAACCTGAATATTTTCTCTGGAATGAAAGTGGGTTTGTATGGGAGTCCTGAGGCCCAAGGAACCCGAGGGCAAAATTAACTTTAAAATGGAACCTCATGTTCATCTTCAAAATCTTAAACCAAGGTATTTCTTCCCTGCCTCTGCTCCTATGCAGAAGTCATTCTCATATACTGCTCTGTTATTTCATGAACTTTGCAGTGGCCAAGAGAAGGCCCACAGGGAATAGAGTGGCAATTCCCAAATCTCTTTAAATTCAGTTTGCTTTTGTAGAGCACTCCCGCATTTCATGGCAGTGGAAGCAACTCTGGGTTTCAAAGTCGTACACAGAAGAAAAATTTAACCCACTGGGTCTGATTCTTCACACCAGGCATTTCCCAATGAAGTTGTATCATCAGAATATCAGTATAAAAGCATAGAGAAGCAAATTCTCCAGATTTTGCAGCATTTGCAAAGACATTAGATGTGACTTACCAGTAAATATCTACCTGTGGTTTTCATTCTGGTTAAGAGTGATCTTTCCAGCTGGTCAGGCAGGACTGCTGATTCATGTATTTCCCCATGTTTTGATTTTCATTTTAAGCTACGATTCCAGGCATTAATGTGTTAATTGTCAGGGTTGTATAAATTTTAGTAAAGCCATATTATTTTTGCATGGCAACTATTAAAAATATTTTTCCTCTTAATTTCACAAGGGATGCTGAGACTTTCAGAGTTTTTTCCCTCTTGCAGAAGGGAATAATTTAGATTTTCTTCCATCCTTGTCAGAAGTTGAACAGACGAACAAAACAGATTCTTCAGAGACAATTTTACACAGAGTTACATCCATCCAATTCAATTATAAATTAAATTGACTAACGAACCATAGCTCATTATGGGAATCAATTACTCAGAACTGTCTTTGGACCAAAAATGTGGAAAATAAAAAATAATGGTCATACTTCAATATACCAGATTGTCAGTGTTTGAAAGCTCTGTTTTTCTCTAGCTTGGCATAGACCATCGCCAAAAAGAAATGATAATCATTTGTTTTACTGCTGGTAGAGATGTTCCTGCTTTATGAAGACTAGTTAATTCTTGAGTTTGATCTCTCTGGGACCAGCACCTCAGGCTTTTTTGAGATGACAGACCAACCCTGGAGTAATGTCATCACATGGGGATCTTTCAGATCAACTTATGCAAATGTGTTATTAAAAGAAGCCACATTTTAGCCTCTGGTGCAACCCAAACAATAGTAGTGGAAAATGCTATGAGGTAGCATTGGAGGCATTTTCTTAATAAAAACATTCTTGTGACATAGTCATAGTTGGCACACCCCTCTGGAGTGTTTTTAGCTGAAATGTGTAATAGAAGTAAATGTAACAAAGACAGAAAAACAAACCCTGTTAGTTTAAGACTGGTGTGAAATTACGATGAAGGACTATTTGAAGTCCCTAAATAAAGCCCTTAGTACAGAGGAACAGAGGCATATGGAATAGCTGTTTAGTATAGCTGGTAGTATCGTTTGGATAAAATATGTTGACCTGGGCAGCGTTGAGGGCAGTATACATAGAAGCATGTGGTGGGTTTCTGTGCCAGCGCACAAGGACAGCTCCGGCACTCCTCCGAAGCGTCAGCCTGCCCGGAAGCGAGGAGGGCAGAGCTTCTCAGAGGCTTTGCCAGTTCTCCTGCCATAGCTTCCTGTCAGCTGGTATGTGGAGAAAAGCAAGTCAAGTAAAATGCTTTTTACAGTTCGTGTGTCAGACCCCCAGTTGCTGAAGTCTCCAATGGTTAAGCATTTTCCTGATAGAACTCAATCTATATAATTCATCAGGATTAAAATTAAGTTTTCCACTGGTGTTTAGCTGTTACAAGACTTCGCAAATGAGATAATCCTAATCTGTGTGAAGTATGCTTCATTGCTCGGTTATTGAAAATACATACCTAACTGGCACATTGTATAAAATCTTGTTGCATCTCCTCCTTTCCCTTCCCTCCCGCAGGCAGGGCACGAGGGCTGCCTCTCTCATTAGGGCTGGCTGTGTGCTCACAGAAACAGTTTTCATGAATGGGAGCAGCTCTGACAGAAGGCAGGCTGGAAACCAGGCAGGCAGTCTTACCCTGAGTTTGCTTTAGACGGAATGGTTCAAAATGAGGCTTAGCTGGGAAGTCTAATAGGTTAATGACCTGTGCCTTCCTCCCCACCGTTATTTCTTATAATTGATCAGAATTTTAAAAGCATATTTCTAATATACATCAAATGTTGAATATTAACAAGTTGCAGAAATACTTTGTGCCAGGGACGTGCTCACTAGAATACCAGTGTCATCAGATGGCTGAGACTTTTCCCCCCAGTAATTCCTTCTCCCCGCCGTACCCTCTTTGCACTGATCAGCAAAGAGTTTTAGGCTGTGAGTTTGAAATGAGACCAGCATTGCAGCCTGGCAGTTCTTGGCAAACTCCTCCGCTGCTTTAATTTTAACCAATTAGAAGAGCCAATCTTTCTTAGTTCAGAACTATATTAAAAGATATCACATTCAAAGGCTGGACGTGCACACCGTTAATTAGGGGTGTCCGGCGACGGGGCTGCCCTCAGCTGTCACCAGGGCTATGGCGGGCGCCCCTGCCCACCTGTTGCAGGCAGAGGGACTTGGCGGCAGCAGCTCCTGCGCAAGGCCTCTCGGTGGCCCGTGGGGAATTTGCACTAATTAGAATTAGTTGTCCCTCCGCAGTCCGGCTCCTGACACAAATTGCATTCTGCAGCTTTTTGTTCCACTTGAGTTCACAGACAAAATAGCCCGTGCCATGTTTGAAATGAAGCAAGGCAATATGAAAGGGTTTTATGTAATTGGTTAATATACTTTAACATTTTAACTAATATCTTTGGTGCTGGTTTCTTGAAAAGAAACGTGTTTGCTTTCTTCTTCCTTTGCTTAATAATTATTTATGATCGCACCATGGGTAATTTTAATATGAGCTTCTTCAGGTGTCATTAAATCGTTGTCGGGCTTGACTGCATGTGTAAGGAAACAAGTGACCTTTAAAGATGATAGTTTGAAGCGGAAGCCATGGTAATGGGGAGCTGCAGAAGTACATGCTGCAGTGGCAAGAAGAAAGAGACCTTTCACACTTATCAAGAGAATAACTTTATTGAATCATGTGACCAATAAAGAGAAATTGTTTTTAAAAAAGTGGAAAGGGCAAGTTAAGCAGGTAAAGGGAACAGTCTGTTGATGCAAATATGGAGAAAGATAAATTGACAGCAAAAGTTGGGAAGTTTCACTCATAAGCCACTGGTAGAAATGAGAAACCCTGCGCACCGCAGAGGCTGACTGCATTACAGCAACTCAGCTGCCTGGTGGCACATCTGCCACCCCAGAGCCGGCGGTGACACCTCGAGGACCTGCCTGGGGAGGTGGTGCGATGGGTAAACAGGACTCTTGCCAAACACTGGGACTGGACTGGGACTGGGATGAAAAGGACGATTAACCATCAAATTCCATTGCGGGAATTCAAAGAAAGTCACAAGAGCTGCACCAGAGAGGCAGTGAATCGTGAGCAGCCCTAAAATGCTGTTGGGTGTTGCTTGATGATGAATCAGTTGCCCATCTCTGCTACCCCTTGGGATGGCAGAACATGCAGGTCAGGCTGTCAGGGAGTGTGTGGGCTCACTGTATGTGAGCAGGACACTGAGGGCAGTAAATGACATGCCTGCCATGAATACTGGATTTACTGAATTTCTGCAAGAAATTAATGTCCAGATGCACCTAAGGTTCAAGAGGTTTGTAAGACTTGCTCATTGTAGAGTCCTACTAAGAGATTCTCACTTATGCCAAAAAATCTTTAGCTTGATATTGGTGGTGTTTAGGTCTCAGAAGCATAATCAAGGCCTAGAATATTCTTTTTGGTGTCCAAGAAAAAAGGGAAGAGTAGACTAGAAATGCCAGTAAGTTTGCAGAGCAGGTAGGATTCGAGCAGGTAAAATCCACACGACTGTGGTCTGGTCTGGGTTGGATTCCATATACCTTGTCTGTACATGGGTATTTTGTGGCTCTTCTATTGGTGGCAGTAGATATTTTTGGATAAAATTGTAGATAAGCACAGAAGTGCTTTTCAGGGGAATGCTTTTTCGGGAACTAATGAGCATTAAGGGTTATTGTCAGCCCATTGATGATCCCAAATGTTTTTCTTAATGGATTTCTTAAACTTTTCTTCGTGTGTATTTTCCTTTACAAAATAATATCCTAAGTGCTAGTGATGACTTTAACCTAAGTAAATTATCAATAACCACTATTACATAAATATATTAAAGGTATAGGTTTTTAAATTGCTAGTTGCTGGCTTGATCCTAATCTAATTAAGATCAGTGGTAAATTTCTGCTGTGTGTAAAAGAAGTAGAGTAACTTAGCAATAGGCCCTTCCCTCTGTCTCTATGCATGATATAGCTCTGAAATTATAATTTTCTTGAAATGTATTCATTATTTGAATGTAACTTCCTATCTAGTATTTATTGACGTTACATTCAACATCCTGTTAATGCATCTAGATTCATTTATTAAGCTGTTGCTTAGTTATGATCATGGTATTTTGCCAAACTCATGCATTCAAAAAACATGATTCAGAAACCCTAAAATTATGAAACTAGACTAAATCACGAGGTTTGTATTAAGTGCATTTTGGCTCTTTTTATCTCTTTAGTTTTTGTATACAGTGTGTATACATACAGTATACATAGAATACAAAGTGAGTGTGTGTATTCAGTCATTTTTTCAAACATTACTCTGTAACAGGGGCTAGAAATATCATTTTTTTTAAATGGTAACTGTACTTGCCATGTGACTCTAGAAGCTCACCAAATATCACAAGTCCCATCAGTATTTCAGTAAAATCAAGCTCCCTGGTCCTTCTGTGGTTAGTTGTATGTCTCACGCTCCTGCCTGTCTTTCTCTTGTTCTCAAATCAAGCAAGCACGCCCAGTGTAAATAGCCCTACGTATGAACACCACATTCATTCCTGTGTGGCTTTGTGTAACTTTGAAATCCACCTCCTATAGATCCATACTGCAGAAATCCATCCCTGGGATGGCACAGTGATGATCTTTATATTTCATTTTTGAAGATCTGCCCCATTGTAACTTTAAACCAGGGAGAAAAGCTGGCTTTTAGGAAAGAATATCTTTCTTCGTCTACTAATTGTTGTCCCACGGATACTACTCTATTGTCAATGAGTAAAAATAGATATGGTATTTGGAATTTTATGCCACTTCAGCCTGCCACCCCTTTGTAATCTCTCATCAAGGAGATCAGACTGGGGTGGATGTCTGTGTACTGAGTAAATTACTTTTGCTACAAGCAAACTAGGAGGTTAACCAAATGCTCAGTATCGGCACCAACTGCTGACCATGTTAGTCATTACCACTTAGGAAACACAACGTGTGTTATACTATCACAGCAGAGGTGCCAACTCAGTTAACTCCATCACTGCCATTCTACAAAGGGAATGTATAAGCTGAAACAGTTTAGTGGTCCAGCTTTGCTTGCCTATTCTGTCATTTCAAAATATGATCCTGACACGTCCGAAGAGTCAGCAGCAGCCCAGAAGTTTATGTACGGACAAGAAACAAAGAGTTCTACTCAGGAGCAATCAGACTCTGCAAGTGTAAGCCACAGAGGCAGCCAGTGAGCGTACTAGGGTCACATGTGGTTCGGCCCCTTTGTTCCCTACTCCCTCCTTTTCCTAGTGGGAGATGCAACCCATGGAAAATCCAGACCCTTCTTAATGCAAGGAATTTTCTTATTAGTGCCACATGTCTTGTTTGCAAGGACAAACCTTGTGCCAGCAAGAGAACCTCAGTTCTGCTTGGACAATGCACTGTATTAAAAGCTCTGTTAGTCTTCCCCAGAGGTTGAGCTCTGCTGGGCAGAAAGGAGGAATTGCAGTGCTGAAGCAGCTGGCCCAAAAAGTATTTTAGTTAAGAATAGAAGTTGCTAAATGAAGCACAGAGCAGATGGTCTGATTCCAGCTTTAAAAGCATATGAAGAGCTCCCACTTGAATTCCTGCATTTCCAAAGATTTCTAGCCACAACCACATCTCATTTCTAAGTCACCTATTTGGGATGCAGTAAAATTAAAACCAGTACTGAGTCCCAGAGCACCACCAGTGTGTCATGCTGCCTCTGTGTATTCTCCCTCTCCTCATCACACAATAAAGAGAGAACGGGGATAATTTTCAATGGGGAAAATGCATTGTAGAATTTCATGGGTCGCAGTCCATTTGTTCCCCATTGGCCACCTCTGGGTTAGCAACTATAAACCATTCATGTTTTCTCTTCTTCCTTCTGCTCTTCTTCTTCTCCTTCCTCTTCTTTTTCTTAATTTATTTTTTTCCCCCCATCATGGTTTAGCTCCAGCCAGCAACTACGCACCACGCAGCCACTTGCTCAACCCCGCCCCAGCCAAGAACTTTACACAGGAGAGGAAAGAAAAAGAATTTTGTGTTTGGTCAAATGTGATGCTTGTTAGCTCCAGGATACCTAATCTTCTGTGTGTGACCTTTCTAGCTTGGTTTTCAAGTAGATGGCCATTTTTTTCTGAAAAGCTGTCTTGTTGCAAAACATGTTGCTAAAAGGAGAGTAAAATAATTTGTCAAAATTGTATGAATTTGTAATTCATAATAGGCAACAGCAATTTAAGGAAGTAGTTTTCTGCTACTGACACTGCTGTCAAAATAAATGTGGGGAAGATAATTATAGTAATTAACAAAATAGTTAATTACACTTTGTCATAAGATAAGGTTTAGTTTGATTTCTGATTAGGAGTAGATCAATACCAAATGTTTCACTACACATGTCTGATATTACTGCAGGGCTAGACAAAAGTCATGTATCTGTTTTCCAAATCATGTGAAGCAATGGGAAAATATTACCTCAACAGCCAGCTGTTCTGAGTTCCCCTCCTTGAATGTGCATCTTCACCCACATAGCTCTGAGGTCTCACATCATATTCTGCTCCGCAGGGCTTGGCATCTGGCTGTGTCTGGGATACTTTTGATGAGGACAAGGGATGCTAAGAGCGTGAACATCCTCATTGGAAACTCTGTGAGAGGTCGTATGGGAAATTGTAGCAAACCTGGGCAGTTCAGGCCTGTGTAATACACAAGGAAAAAAGTCCCTGTACGAATGGGTGACTAAAAATGAGATTCAGATAAGCGTGAGGTGATACAGTATCAACCGCGCTTTTATAAGTGGTCATGAGAGTCCAGTATTCTTTGCGGATACCTGTTGCAGAGGAACATGTATATGTGTTTTTCTCCTCAGCTCTCTGCCAACATGTGCTTAGCCTCAAAGGAAGGTTCCAATGCTGGGAATGGATCCCAGGAAAATTCTGTGTACACAAAGAAATTTCTTTTACCAATTTCTATACCATCATTCAGAAATACATCTCTAAATCCAAGCAGTTGGTCTACTTTCTCATCTTTTGCAGGCCAAAAAGGATAAAAGTAGATGAAAAGCAAATGTTGTGGCTGTGTTAGGTGACAATAAGTTGATCTAATCTATTGCTTTGTGAACCAACTCCACCCTCTTCTATCACCCCATTTTCTGCATTCCACAGTTCAAAAAGGACAAGAAGAGGCAGTTAGTCTGTCTCCTTGATTTTATCAATGATCATAAAGAACAGGATCTAGCAAATCATGTGTTCTTTTGTATGAGCATCAACTCTCATAGCCTAGTAATTCTGTCTGTTCCATGTCTCAGTAGAAAATAAATTGGGGAAATACAATTTCTCAAGGGCAAAATACAGACTTCTGAAAGGACCTCGGCGACTCTGAGGTCTGGATTCCATTGAAAACCAAAGGTATTTATGCTCCTAATACTCTTACATTTGGGACTTTAAATTTCTAAGTCATATGAGTGCTTTTGAAATGGATACTGCCATAAACCCAATTCTACTGATGCAACCCATACAGACTCTTTACCTGATTAAAAATTGGTTCCAGTAAATTGAATTTGAAATGTGTCATTTTTACATTTGCTGACATTCCTGGGTCCACTAATGGTTGTATGTCATTGGCATTCCAGGCAACTGCTAGGAAATAGCCTGCAAATTGCTCTGGACAGCTGGGAAAGAGCGTTGACCCTCACTATTACTCGCTCCACCCAACTCAGGGTGGCTGATCTGGGTCTTGTTCAGTGCTGGGTGTGTGAGTGTAGTACAGTTAGCAGCCAAGATATGGCCTGATGAACCTCAGGAGGGCAAAAAGAATATTCACATAGTCTGTGCAGAGCATCCTAGCTCAGGTATGTGATACAGTACAGTAGCTGATAGGTTCACTACAGTTTTGATGAAAAAAGAGGCAAGATTTTCCTTTACTTATTCCTCTTGTCCCCTCTTTAGATATATTCCACTCTCAAAGCATTCCACTTCCTCAAAGCACAGTTCTCTCAGAGGTCATGATCCTAAGTGTGATCTGATCTGAGGCTTAAATCAGGTCATCAGACCAGGAGGCAGCTGTCAAAACGGGTGTTCCCTCCCACCCGCAGCCGTGCCCTCCTGCTGCCTCCCCTGCGAGGGTGCTGCAGCTCATGTGGCTGCACAGCTGAGTCAGGTACAGCCACTGATCCTGCTGGAAACCAACCCAGCCCAAAGGAAAGATTTCTCTCCAGCCAGATCAGCTCCCTGATCAAGCCGAAGCATGAAGGTGAGCACTTGTGCCGACATCACGGAGGCAGGGAGGACGGGACGTACAGCCAGAATCTTGGCGGAGGACAGGACTGCCTCAGCTTACACCAATTGATGGTCTGCCCCCAGTGAAGCTGCATTCTCTTTTAGCACCCGAAGGGCTGCTAACACATTTTCATACTTCCCCAAACTTGAAACTTGAACTTTTGGGAAAACCCACTGTCATTACAACAAAAGTTTTTGCTAATTTAATGCAAACTGAGCATATAGGTAAAGAAACATTATGGATAGAAACAGATAGTGGGAAGAACAGGAACAAAAATGTCTTTACATAGGCAAGATGTAAGCGCCTGGATAGCTCTGAGTCAATTAAAATGCTTTCTTTTGAAATAAGTAGCAGGAGCATTGAACTCAGTGTGAGGTTCGACATTGACTTCAGGGAGATGGATCTGAGCAATTGATCCTGTGGAACAATAGGTAGTGGTCAAAGTTGGGTTTTTTTTAATGCAGTTCTGCAGCCATAGAATTTACTACATAATCCACCAACTCCTATAAAATAGCAGGAAAAAGCCTTTCATTTTCAGGAAGTAAAATTTGGTTTGGGATCTGCCTGGTTTTCACAGATAGAATTCCAACCCAAAAACTTTTGCTGAATAAGTAAATAACATGCAAGAACAATACACTCTTGTGGAGCATTAATCCTAGAGTCTAGTAACAGCAGTGCAGAGCCACTCAGTGGGGACTATAGCTGTCGGTATGCTTAGCCTTCGGTATCAGAGATTTTCAGCTGCAGATATCAGGGTGGGAAGCTGAAGGGTGACAGATACATGCCATCAGAGTTTGCTGGTTTACAGATCCCCTCCAGTGTTCCTGACATCAGGGAAGTTGTGTCCATTCTCCATTCCAAAATTTTCAACTGCTTCCCATGCAGTACTGGCTTTCTAAAAACCCAACATGTTGCCAGCAAACTCTCCAAACTCCCTAGCTTGTCCAGTGTAGGTATGATAAGTTAAAAAGTAAAAAAAGTGTGACAAGTTTCTAACCAGGGATACGATGTAGTCATCCCAAAGCAATGAACCCCACAGAGCAGGAACTCTGCCACTGCTTTTAGGCCCAGCTGGCTGCAGAGCATAGGAGGCCTTAGTAACATCACTGTGATGCTATTGCAGCATGCAGCAGGGCTTAAATGGTAAACAGAGAACAAGGAGAACTTCCTTTCCCCTTCTGTCCTCTCCCCAGATGTACGGTGTTAGGTTACTTAATTAATTTTAACAAGGGAATGACATTCCCCCTCCACTTGTGCCTTGTCTTAAAAGGATGCAATGTACAAATATCAGTTTCAGCACATGATCCCACACCAAAAAAGTCTGCTGGGCCAGATCCTGCCAAAATCAGTAGCAGAATCTCTTCTCAGAAAGAATGGGGATTGGTCTTCAGAAAGAAATAGCACAGTCTATGAGGTACTCAATGTCTGCAAAGTTGTTCTTAGAAACTAAGAACAGGATACCTTTGCTTGGAGGTGCTATTTATATCTTTGTATGCCTCTGCATGCAATAAAAGCCAGTATAAAAACATATAATTAGAGCAGCTTCTAATTGGAATGGCAGGAATTAGGAGAGGAGGATAACAGTCAAAGTAAAAAACACATAGGGGCAAAAGCAAAGTGCTCTGTAGTACACCACAAAAAGAATGGTGCTGATGCTGGAGTAAACTCTTATGCTGAAGTGGCTACATAAAACTGATGGCCAAAGAAAGGATGATTGAGATGGGTAAATGGAAGGAAACCTTGCAAACTACAACATACCAAAATAAAAAATCCTCTGCAAACTGTATTGCCTTTCGGGGAGGGTGAGGGGGCTGATAAGTTTATTTACACTTTTAAAAAGCACTGCCAATCACAATTTATCAGTTACTGTCTTGTGACAATTTATTCATTGTTCACCGTTAGAAGCTAGAAGTTACATAGGAAGCATGATTGGTGATAGCTTCTCTATTTCAATATGGTATAATAGAGATAACACAGTGCCCAAAAGCTCTACAGCTGCCTTTTTGTCTGCTTTGTCTGTTTTCATTACTCTATCAGAATCTTCATTTAATATAATCCAAAAAAGCAAGGTAATTGCTTCACTTATCAGTTATCATCGCACTTGCATACTTATCATGTCAAAATTATTTATGTGGATGGCCAGGTTGATCTTGCTGCATTTAGAAGCTTAAAATTTGAATAACTGTTCTGCCAGTTAGGTTATCAAAATTGCAGCATAAGCAATGAGTTTCCTATTTCTAGATCTTCGAGAGAGAATAGGGAGCATCTCATTGCAGGACTAGTTTACCCATGGATGAACACCGCTCCAAGGAGACTTACAGCAATTCTGTAGTGTGGCACTCTGAGTGCTGGGGACAGGCTTTATTTGCTAGATGAACAGTAAATAAAAATGGCATGATATAAATAGAGACAAGACAGAGAAACATAAAGGGGCATTGTCAAGGTTGTCATAGGTCCCAAATTAAAATTATAATTTACAGACCTGTGCAATTCTTTCTTGGTTTGCCCCTTCTTTTGAAACATGTTTCATAGCTCTTTTTCTGTATCAGTTTTATTTCTTTATGATTTTGGTAGATGGTAACTCACCTGTTTGAAAACCCCAGAGGCTGAAATAAAACAAAGCATGCAAGTTCAGAAAGTCATTTTAACAACTTTTTTTTAATATAAAAGAAATTTCCCTCAGCCAAGCTTTTGGACACCTTCACAAAGGGTAACAGAGAAAAGCCTATCACAAACAGATACAAATAATATAAAAAAGGAATATGCAAACATTTTTTCCAACACAGGTGGTAAATTTAAGGCATTGCTGTCCTTTCATGACATTACTCAGCCAGGAACCTCTTCATGATAGCCCCTCACAAGCACATTGCAGACCACTGGACATTTTGACATGAATGACTTCTCTGAAAATGTGTTATTGAAAGTGGACAATTTGTTATTTACCATTTGTCATTCTCCTAATAATGACTGTCCCAAAGGTTTTGGCTTTTCCGTAAATGAGCAGAATGAAGCCCAAGTGACTGAGGAGGCCAATCACACACATTGGAGACTGCAAATTTGCCCATCATGAGATGTTCAAATGGAGGCGATCCTAAGCAATCCACAACACACAGAGTAGTATCTGTGCGAAAATTAGTTTGCATCTATATGAAAAATAAGGGAGGGGGGATTTAGCATTAGAGTAATCACTCTCCGTTTGTAAAGCCTTTGCATACAAACAATGGCTAAGTTTGATGAGTTGTTAATTTTTTTCTAACCTGTGCATCCCCAGACTGGTTTTGCTGCCTCTCTTCTTACACAGCAGCAATTACAGAATCACAGAATCATTAAGGTTGGAAAAGACCTTTAAGATCATCAAGTCCAACTATCAACCCAACACCACCGTCCCCACTAAACCATGTCCTGAAGTGCCATGTCCACACGTTTTTTGAATGCATCCAGTGAGGGTGACTCCACCACCTCCCCGGGCAGCCTGTTCCAATGCCTGACCACTTTCTCCATAAAGAAATTTTTCCTAATACCTAGTCTAAACCTCCTCTGACGCAACTTGAGGCTGTTTCTTCTCGTTCTGTCGCTAGTTACTTGGGAGAAGAGACCAATTGTAGCACGTTGTGCTACTGGCATTGGCCAACCATGGCATGGTGAGGAGGGAGAGGGGCAAACAACTTCTAGCTCTGTATCAAGCCTTGCACCACTTTCAACTGGCCTGTGTGTTATAGTTTGTGTATTTATATTCTAGACAACCTGTTTGTCATATTCCTCAGTTTTTAAGAAACTGGCTGGATCTATCAAGAGATTGTAGGTGTCCCAGCATGTAAACAAGCTCCCGAGTCAGACAGAAAAGACAAATACAGCTTTTTGGTGGCTATTGGTGTGATTTTTTGGCTGGGTATGAAACCATTCTCTATCACAACTCCCTTTGGCAATAATTACTACAGCCTCTGAGACATGGTAAATCTTGGGCAAAAGTCACAGCAGAGAAAAGGACAGAGTTTGAAATCCAAATAGTAATTTCTCAATAGGTTGAAATACCAAAATTTTGTGGGCTAAACAGAGATCCTGTGCCCTGCTTAGCACTCAGGATACTTTTATGGCTTGCTTTTCAGGGCCTCAATGCTGTTTTGACCCAGATATTTTGTGGGTTTGGACTTCTGTGCACTTTATTTACCATACACCTTAACAGCAGGCTTCACATTCAACACTCATCTTATGTAACGATCACTCATTCAATTAGTGGCAAACAGCAGAGAGTAATGTTTGTGATTTTTTTTCCAATCTCTGTTCCCCGGAGGGTTCTAAAATATATTTTATAAGTGTATCCAGGCAGTCATTATCCAGATCACGTTATTGGTTTTGTAACTTCACAATGTATTTGATTGAAACATCATAACTCTTTCCAGGACAAAGGCTTGTAACATTACAGATGCAGGGAACAGAGAGGTCAGCAGTTGACAGCTGGTGGTTGGAGAGACACAATCACAATATTCCCCAAGTTATTACAAAAATATTTGACTGAACAATGATGGAAGAAAGTAAAAAACCTAGTAAACATTAAAAGTAAACATAATTGTTGCAAATTTAATTAAATTCTCTGATGTCTTTGATGTGATGGCTGATCTGTAAGTCTTTCAATTTCTTTGCTTTAATATCAGCATTTCCTCAGTCTAAACCTTTTTGAGACAGTAGCGTTTTATCTCAATTATTGCTTTTTCTCCATCAGTCTTTAAATATAATCTCATTTGCCTTTATGGATACTGTAACCCTTCTGAACAGCTTTTAACCTTTTTAAAAATCGCCTTGACCTGAGGATGCCCAAAGTTTTTTCTTCTTCCTCCTCTGATTTTTTTTAATGCAGTATTGAATAATAGAAATTGGACAGATGAGTGATTTCCTATGCAGAGACCTGCATGTATAGCTGAGGATGCTAGAACAGAATTTTTGTTTGAATAATAATAATAAAAAAAATTACCTCTATCTAGCTTTCTGCTAGCAAAGAACCTTCAGCTTTGACCTCTATTTCAGTGGCAGCATTGTAGCCTGTGCCACCACAATATTAGCTTTATCTTTTCAAAGGGGAAAAAAAAGCTTTCTTTGTACAGTAGCACATTATCTTCAAAGAGCACTTACCTCAAGAGTCCAGCTCATCCTTCTGGTGAATTTAAGAAATACTCAGCTTAAGATTGTCTGTTTCAATCATGGATAATGTAGATAACTTTGTGTCTAAATGTTACAAAGCACATTTTATGTCGGCTTTGTCTTTTCTCCCCACCCTTTCAGTTTTATTTTCTCATTTAGTATCTAATGAAGATGCAGGCTAATGGAAAAATGATACATGAGTACAACTAACCCTCCTGGAATTTGATTGTAAATGTAAAAGTTGGTATTCGCCATGATTTGGTAGCTGTGTGTGTCTTAGATGGCAGAGGTGAGGAACAGATACCTCACACGCAGTACAACACCTACAGAGTCAATAGCGTGCTCTTTGCATTACCAACCTGGCCAAGCAAGTTCAGTGCTGCACTGGCCGTAGCCAAGGTCCCTACATCTGCCTGCCCTATGCCAGCTGGCATTTCCTTTACTTGGTTACCTGTGAGGAAGGTATATGCACTTTCTGAACCAGCTGGCAGTGAGCACGCCAAGCAGTAACACCCTGGACGGCTTTTCCCCAATGAAACCTGCCATCTATACTTCAAGTCTGTGGTAAGTGTGCCGACTCAATGGCATAAGAGTTTTCTCTGTACCGTCCCTTGAGCTATCATTGCAACAAGCATTCTGTCCTTCGATTCCCTTCCTACATACACACACAGTTTGAGCATCAACATCCAGAAACTTGCTTTCCACTGTGATTACAATTACCTATCCCAAGCAGTGATGCTTAAAATTGAACTATGGTTCATGAGAGCAAAAGGCTATACCTGTGAGCACCCTAATGTGTTAAACAACCATGCCAGGCAGCATTACGTGTATCTAGCAGCAGCTACTTCAGAGGACCATCTGCCAAAAGAGGTTGGTTTCCTATTTTAAGTTCTCATACTTGTAGTTTTAAGGGAGAACAATGAGTTTAAGAAGTTGATGATTAGGTTCAACTACCATCTCCCTAGACCCAGGCAGTAGCATTATTGCTCAAAATAGAGCATGCTTAATAGAAAGTAGGGAAAGACTAGCTGCAGTGATCTTGCCCTGGATGAACACACACAGACATATGTGTATAGTTGAGGATTTACGTGGAAATGTCTTTATGTTGTTTGTGAATTATTTCACTTGAATTATGATTGCCTTGAATGATATATATTTTGAGAGTGTAACATTGCAAAAGTAAACTTTAACAAAAAGGGATATTTATTCTTCAGATTTAAAATTAATTTCCTGTATTCCTCTGTTTTTTTATCCTATCTAAGCTGTAACCTTATGAGAAGAAAAATGAGAAACTATTTCTTTACACTGAGCCTGGTATCAGATGAAATATAAATGTAATGGTTTCTATAAATGTTAACCCACTGCAACACTCTATCCCAGAACTAAAGATCTGCAGACTGTTTTAGGTTAAGTTACTGCTCCTCTCCATGTTAGGTAATCCGATGTCATTTAAGTAAAATAAATTGGAACTACTCAAGGAATAAAAAGAGGTGAAAGTGCAAAATCTGGTTTGGATAAAAGTTTAATTCTTCAGTTCCAAGTGACATAGCCCTTACAGGAAGCAGAGCAAACTCAGACAGGAGTGGCCAAGTAATGAAGATGGATGCATCTTGTTATCAGCAAGCCATTTACTAGGGCTTGATGTAACCTTAAACATTGCAGATAGCTCAATGGCACTTGCCACTAAGCCTCTAATTAATGAATAGCAGGCCCTAAATTAACAATGTGCATTTACAGATGAATTCTGGGCACTCATTAAACGATGTTCAAATATCAAGCAGTAACTGTTAGGTTTATTCCTTCTGGATTACTGTATACAGTGTTTGTTTGCTGGGAGTTTTCACAGGAGGTTTTGTGTGCTCAAGTGCTGTGAGCCCAGGTGCACTTCAGGAAAGGGTATAGTTCACTCGAGGAGGGCAAGACGGAGTAGCTGTAAACCAGGCATTGTAACACCTGTGCAGCAATTTAAGGAGGATTAGAATGATCTTCTATTCAGCCTTAACTGCAGTGGGAAAAGGGCTTGATTGCTTGGAGCCGTTCTCAAACCTCCATTTTATATTAACCTCCTTTGCAGTATCCACACTGGTGCCTTCCAAGGTGACCTGGAACAGTACCCAAAAGTGTTCAATGGTGGGATGTTGTTTAGTAAATGACTAGTTCCTCCACAGCTCACGGGAGAGTATTGCTATGGAATTGGTCTTGCACCCAGTGTCCCAGCTCCTTGGTCAAGGAGACAAAAAGATAAGGGGCTCAGGATGAAATCTGCACCTTAATGTGTATGCGTCAATAAAATGGTATTTTAGAATAATAATAGCGCTAATTATTTAGATTGTCCTGTTGTACCTGTTGTGCTTTAGGAGAAACAACAGTGCAGCTATTAGAAATGTAGCAAAGCATGTTGCCACGTCTGCTGTGTCATATCTATATCAAATCAGAAGAAGTTTAAATCACCTACTGTGATGAACTACAAGGCAAGCAAGAGAGAATGAGCCTTTCAGAAATATTGGTGTAAACTGGGATTGAGGTCAAACAGGCAAAACTGATTTAAGCAAAGTCAGAATTGAATCCAAGGTCCCTGAAAAATCAGACAGACTGTTCTCTGTAAATGGAAAGATAACTATGATTTTCTGGGATCAGGTCCTTTCAGACCAGTAACTTCCGTATTCAGCAGCGTGAGGTTTTCTGTGTTATGAATGTTCGTGTTAATGTGCCATCCAGCTAGTACCACGTGATAAGTTCAGCAAGACTATCTGCTACAAAAAAGAGGGGTGGGGACTAGAGAACAAACGGTGCTTTTCTGAAAGGCATCCTGGACATCATCTTGTCCCAGGACTTGTTCTCCATGTCAGAAAAGTTTTAATGCAATACCAGTCTGTTATGATGTAAAATTACTAATATGATTGGCATTCCTGTAGTATTACATACAGAAGAGAAACATCCGCTCTGAGCAGAGCTCACTTTCAACTGCGCCTGCAAACATTTGGGGTTTGTGCACAGGCTGTGTAAGCAGGATCCCATGCACATTCCACATAATCCAGTGCCATGCATCCAGTTCCATTTATGGGCAAAATGAAACACAGGCTCTTCTTTCTATGGATCGTTCCCACATCAGCCTTTTCAAAGTCTAATGTGAACAAATTTAGGAAAGAGGCACTCCCATAGCTTCACACAAGCCATTCAAAACCAAAGTTTTGCAGATTTAAAATTTTGTGAAAAGCAAGCACAAATTTTTACTTGATAAGAGAGTATTCTGCAGAAAAGATAACTGGGCTGGGGTTTTGTCACCTGGATTTTCCTTTGTGATTTGTTGATAGAAGATGAGAAAAACGACTGTCTCATGCACCTTTCCCGGCTTCTTTTCGCTGTAGAGGACTAAATGCATCCTATCCTGTACATGTGTAAGGTGATGCTGTTATAGTATCTGAGAGTTGCTTTCTTTTATCTCTGAACAAAAAACTTTATTTGAATGGGAAAACTGTGTTATCTCTCATGAAGAGAAGGCTCTTCCCCCCCATCTCGTTTTGTCACTGAATTATCTCTGAAGCCTTCCTTAGCATCCTCTCTCTTTCTCTCTGCAACTATTTAAAAAAAAAAAAATCCATAAATCAGCAACAAGTATTCTTAGTTACTAGTAGATAAGGTGACAGCAACTACAGGAGCTTTCCTGTGCTGTGAAATGCCAGAAAAATGCAGTGGAGTTTATTTAGTAGGATGACTCTTTTTTGGATCATTACTGCTTATTAATAACAATACGAGCATCTTGTGGTCTGAATGTAGTTTGAAAAAAATGTATAAAATCACAGTAAAAATGTTAGTATGGGTTTCTTAGAGTTCTGAATATTCATCCCTCTTATTTCTCCCATATGTGCACCACAATGTTAGTTGGCAGCATTCAAACTATAGTTTTGTGTTTCTAGAACTGTCCTTACTCCCCTTTTCCAGTCACAAGAGCCAAGAACTGCAGCAGGGTTTGTAGAGGCACACATTAATTTCAGTTTAGTCCTGCAAGCTACATTCCTTTGCAAACATGTTTTAACCTGACATCATGTTCTTCCTCAAACTTCTCACAAATAAAGATGTGATTCATATAAACTTCCACTTTCCCCAAGCTCTGCCAACCCTTCATTTGCTTTTGGCAGACTTTGTGGGCAGTTCTGATCCTAGATAGTAATGACTATCTCAGCATCTTCCATGTGCTGTACCACAGGCAGCACGGCAGTGTCAGGGGGCTGCAGACCACAGCAAATACCCTTTCTGAGCAGAATGCATGCCTCAGAGATCGTGGCATAGGTTGTTTCACGAACGGCAGCCCATACTCTGCACAGCCCAGGTGATGCAGGGGGCTCCCAAAGTTGGCACAGTTTATTGGGGGCCAGGAGAAGGAGTGAGGTTGGTTGTTTTTTTCCTGGCAAAGAGCACCCCCACCCTGCCTGCTGCCACAGACCACCTGTGGGAGGAGTAAAGGGGCTCTGTTTTGTCCACATCAGACCTTACCTGGTTCTGTTGGGCACCTGCTTCCTTTGGAAAAGCATACCTATTGGTTGATTTTAATAATGGACTTATATTGCTTAATGCAATAAGCTATGTGTTCTTGAAAGAACAGTTATTACTATCCCTGCTGCTTTTATCCTTTTACTATGCTTCTTAGATGAATGAATTTAAAGTTTTTGTCAGGTTTGTTCCTTGTTCTGCTTATTAATGAGCCAGATTGTGCCATAATTTTTGGTTCAGAGCCTGGTGAACAGGCACTTCCTATGGGATTAATGCATGATTTTCTGTTCCTTTCCCTTTGAGTTGTCATGTGTCCCTAAGTGAAGAGCTGTCAGATCTCCCATAAAAGCATTTATGCAGTCTTTATGGACATATAAATGCCACTAAACAAAGTACAAAGTAAAGCCTGAAAGTGTCTGAACTTTCAGGAGTGAAAGTGACCAACTGTGTGAGACCATGTTGCTCCCAAAGTCATAGTGAAGAACGAGCCAAGGGCCTAAAAGCTGCTTTTGCATATTTTCAAGTATAAAGATTGCAATAAATTATCTACAGAACGACCAAAAGAAGTAATGGAATCTGCAGAAATTCCCAAAGCTCTGGAAGGGCAAGACCACAGGGTGAACCAAGACAAAAACAGATAAAAGAAATCAAAACTAAAACAAAAAGGAAGATGAAGAAAAGTGAAAAAGGCCTAGTGGTAGGTGCACCTTACAGAAGCTCTTCTGTCCTTGGAATCTGTATATCATTTACTGTAGCACAACCACGATATCCATTTATCATAAAACCAATATGGGGTATCATGCAGACCATCTGTGAGTCTTCCAAGGGTGAAACAGAAAGCATAAATTGTCTCCAAGTGACAAGGCAGAGAGGCCACAACTCTTGCAACGTAGTGGAGCAGTCCCCTGGCAGCACGACTGCCCCCCCGGCCCCGTGATTTGCAGTGTGCTTAATCAAGTTTCATTTGTTTGAACAATGAAGTTCAAACGCATGTAGATAGGAGCCATCCCAGGTCCAGATTAGCCACTCTGTAGAAATTCTGAGTAGAAATTGTGGGCAGAAATTATAGTATTTGTAGCAAACTCAAAAATGATGTAGAGAAGTATATAAATTAAGGTGTTTAAAATAACACTGGGCTAATATCAGAACCCTAAAGATGTGGAAGAAGTCGTCTTCTGAATTATGAGTTGGAGCAGCAGTGATGTTACACCTGTTTACATCAGCTGAGGGTATAACCTAAGCTGTTTTTCATATATTTTTTCTTGTTGTGGTTTACAGTGCACCTCAGAAGCCCTTTCACTTGTGTGAAACCTGCTTCCTTATATACGTTATTTTTTCTCTGTCAAACACGGTCCCTGGCATGTTACTGTAGAACTGTTTCTGTATACTAGGCTCTAGGCACTGCATTTCTTTAAAACATAGATAAAACATTAAAAAGGGAGGCTATTGTCCCAAGGGGTTGGTAACAGGACATAGAGGCCTCACCTCTCTGATACTCTCCTAAAGTAGGTCAGTTTTAGGCTACAGTACTGGTCCAAATCCAGCCAGGATCACTAGTGAGATTACAACTGGGCCATGAGTAATTTGTTCGCTTGTTTGTCTGAGAGAGCATGTCTGTGGGCTGATCATATTCCCTTGTGTCTTTTTACCATTCACATTTGTTTAGACAATTCTCTTCTAAGAAATGTTAATCCTTTGCATTATCTGATTGCTCAGCCGTTACCGGCCAGGTAGCTCAGGTACAATTGGTTCCGTTGCCAGATTGGATGAAACCCTAGGTCTGTGTCTCATTTGGAAATGTGCTCTGTAGGAATTATGATTAGGACAGATGTTGCTTCTTAATTTGTGAGAGCCCCATGTCAGCAAATTTGTTTATAATGTAAAATACTCCATATATTTCCACTGTATGTTTTATGTTACACTCAATATCTGAGGCCAAAAACATCCCAATTATCTGCCCTTGGCCCAGTAGCCGGTATAGAAGACAATAATGATTTTACTCAAATTCTCTATTTTTTTTCCTAATTGATAGCCAAAGATCAAGTAACAGCCCCCAGACACAAAAGTTGAGCTGGGAAACTTGTGGAGATGCCGTTAAGGATCTGCAAGTCCTCTCTGCCCTTCCTGCCCTCCTGCAGTGCGTGCTGGGCTCCGTCCTGCACTGAATGCAGCCTTAGCTCTGTGCCACACGGCTTTCCAATGGAGAGAGAGTCACCGGGTGCAGCCCCTGGAGACGGGAGCCAACATGAGCACTGGGGAGAGTCTTCCTATCCCCAAACCTCTTCACCCCGCCTATTTAAATCAGTCAGGCTGTATCAAATGAACGTGCATCTAATGTATTGCATTATTAGATACTTACCCATTTCAGTCCTGATTAGCTCTCTAGCACAGGGAGGAAAGCTATAAATGTAAAGATGAAAATTGTCACCCATCTTTATTCTGGTCAGCACCTGGAATCCCATAGCTGGATTCTGCAGAAGACCTAATAATCTTTTCTTTAACACTGGCGGCATACTGAGCGTACCTATAGACTCAAGACCTCTTTTTCAGACCCATTTTCAGGACTTTGGGCTATGGAAATGGTTTTACTTGGAGTTGGCATCCAGAGTGCCTGACCTGCTTTTGCTGTCAGAGCCCCAGCAGGGACTGCCGGGGAGCTGCCTCTGGGGCTGAAGCCGAGGGCAGCAGAGCGGCACGCAGTTTAGCCACAGCATTCATCTGTGCACTTCTGGAGTTGGCAAGTCAGTGTAAGTGCTCATCAGCCCTACCCGGGCACTGATTCTTTGATGTGCAGCACAGAGTGAGTTTCTAATATTCATGCCTTCAAACAGGGCCTAAGTTTGCCTAACAGTAAGTGCACAACAGTCTATTTGACAATTCAAATGGAGTTGAAAAGCTGGTTCCCAGCTTCATTTCTTTTGCTCAGACCAAGAGTTCTATTGTTCTTAGAAAAGAATTGTCTTTCATCACAAATAAACTACAAAATGTTAATATGCTTAGTAGAACCAAAAAGCAGTTTTCAGTTACAATTGGCGTTTGTGTGCTCAGTGCTGGAGGTGGCCATGTTGCTGAAAAATGATGTTGTCTGTGATGCCAACCATATGACAACTCAGCAGTGAAGAGTGTGTGAATCCATTTCCAACCTGTTTTAATAATAGGGTAACAACCAAAATGCTTTCTCCAGTGGTTAAACCAATATTAAATTTGCCTAGAAACTTGTTTACAGGCTTTTCCACTGGGTTTGTCTATTGCCAGTGCCGTGAAGGACATCAATTTTCAGCAAGACAACTGCCTCCAGCACTGGGATTGGAAACGCCAATTGTAATTAAAACTTTTTTTTTTTAAGCAAATGCTTTTTGCAGTTTAATTATGGCAAAAAATGCTTCTTGTTTTGTGAACTTCCAGACTGTTGAGCTCAGCAAAACTCTGTTTGGCATTCAGCAGGTGAGCCCTGTCCTTGCTGATGGCAGTGGTGCACTTACTACTCCAAACACAAACATTCAGCCTTGAATAAAATCTGAACAAACTGTACTGCACCCAGGTTAAATGTGCTGTAAACACTGATTATTTGTGACCCACATTTAATCCTAACCATGGATTATGTATATTTTCCCTCTTTGATACTTTTGCTGTAATCACAGTGTGAGTCACACAACCTATCAGAAGTGCAGATATAAACTACAGTCATTCTATATGTTTCTAAACAATGAAAACAGAAAGAGAAAAGTAATCTCACAACAGCTAAATGTTTTCTATTTTCCAGAGGCTCTTATTGGTGACATTTCTCCCTGCACTGCTGTTTCTGCAATCACATAGCAACACAGCCCTTGAAATAACTTTCTGGTACTCAGTATATAAGATACAGTGTTTGGAGAAACTGATTCCACTCAGATGCCACCTGTTTAAATGCTAAATGGCATCAAAACCAAAAAGAAAAAAAGAATGGCAGTCCAGTGGAGGAGGCTGCTCCCCTGTTTGGATGACGGAGTTCCCCTATTCAGCTATTAGTCCTTTTTTCTTGAGTTTCAAAGCAAATGACAAGCAAGTGGGTGTACCAGAGTTAACTTGGTACAGTGCCTGACCATCTCATGGCTTGCCCTCCTACAATCCTTCACAGGATTCAGGCTTGCTAAGACCCTGTTCTGTTCTCTGTTGAGATGTGCCTGCAGCCTCCTCAGACTGTTTCTAAATATTGCCATTTCAGCTTTTAAGCTATGCATTTGAGATTCTGCTTCTAGTAGGGCCCAGCTGGACTACTTTTTAGGAGGTATCAATATATTCTGAGTCAGAAAAGCAATGGAGATGAGACAAATATCTAACATCCACATACTCTCAAACTTGGAGAATTTCAGATCTTCATCTAAATGCTATGGTTTGGGCTCCCCTTCCTTCAAGAAAGCATCTGTATTTTTCTGAGCTGCCCTTTTTTCCAAGTTTTAGGCTCTCCCTAAAAGCCACTCAGCTCCTTTTTTCTTGTAACTGCACAATAAATTGAGTGTGGTCCTCCTACTGAAGCAGGAGCCTCTCCATGCAGTCTTTGCCTATATCACTTCAATTTCTCTCAACCAGCAAATCCCAGTTCTTCCTGCTGCCAGAGCAACGAGGTGGTTATCAGGTCACCTACCAAGTGCTGGCTAGGAGTGAATTCCAGATTTTTATCTTAAGACTTTGCACCTCTGTCAAGAATTCATGTCTGAGCATGTATAGGGTTTAACTGCTGGGCATGAAGAGGCCTGAGGAAAGACTATGACAGCTATTGAATATCTACAGCAGCAGCATTCAAGGCAGAGAAGAGTTCTTGTCCAGTCAGGAAATGCAGAGATAAGGATTGACCTTACTGAGTGATGGAGTTGGCTGTCATGTTTGCAAGAGCAAGGCAGAAGTGGCCAGTGCCATACATTTAAATGCAAATCCACATTTATCAAGTTCAGGGTTATTCAGTTCTACAGCCTGCCTTGGGCTCACCTCTAGAGAAAGTTTGAGGTAGAGGAATATCATTAAGAAGGAGGAATCAGAGGTTCAAAGGAAGATGTTGAGAGACATGGAACTGCATATAGTAAGAAGCAAGAGAAGGTAGAAAAGGGAATGCAAGAGGTTGTCATTATTTCTTTAATGAGCAGAAGTTCTTTTCAGGATGATTTACTTTTCTGAGACTTGCACATTTTGCAGTTGTATTCAAGTGTGGAAAAGGGAGAGCTCCTCTTTTTCCTCTTTTCTGAGCACAACGCGTCATTCTGTCTGCATTCTAAGCTATAAAATTAGCACTAGCAGCTATAATACAAAAGAGCCAGAACAGAATTTGCAGTCCCAATTCTTCTGAAGTCGGAATGGCCTATTATGGATAGTTCTTATAACACAGTGCCGAAGGGAAGCAATAGGCCTGACTGATGTTGTCAGCTTTCAGTGGAAGTTTCTTCTGTGCTTCCACAGCATGTACCACTAGATTGAGCATCTGATTGAGACCACCTAGAAATTATCTCATTTCCAAAATTATTTTTATTCTATGAAATTCCTTGCAATTTCTCACCACAAGGTTTTTGGCCACCCTAAGTATTAATGGTAGTGAAGTCAGCAGGACATACAGTGTGGTCAGATCTCTCTTCCACACCAGCTTTTCCCACACCAAGATTGCAGGAGAATATGGTCATTATGGGCTGATTTTGAACAGATTTTCTATCTAGAAAGGCAGAGAGAAATAGAAGATATTGTCAGTCAATGTTCAATGGCTTCTTCACTGCCATGGGGGTGTAGGGATATTGAAAGATATTGGTCATAATTTCCTCCCAAACAGAAGTTACTTCTGTGTCACTAGTGTACATCTAAAATACTGAGATGAATTATACTAAGTCAAGTACTGTGCAGGTTTCATTGTCATACAAAATACATGCGTACAGTTATTATGATAATAATGCCACTATACTGTGAACTATTTGCATGCCACCTTCCATTCATATCAGCTGTATAGGATGTCAAGTATGTTGCGCTTGCAATAATTTTAGGAATGTAATATTTTGAAGTTCAGGAAGTTAACAACTTGGGCATTTTGCTTTGCACGTTGTAACCTTTTATGTTATCATTTGGTAAAATGAAGTGAAGACACAGAGGCACATAAATTGGAGACCTCAGGTCTGTGATTATGTTATTGCTGACCCTCATCACATCTAACATTACACTATGCAGCACTGCTCGCAGGAAAATAGCTACACAGAGAGAGAAGGCAAAGTGTAACTTGTTCACTTGAGAATAGTTATGTTTTGATAGGTATAAATCAAGATAGTTACACTGAAGTCAGTGTTACATCACTGAGGATTTGGTTACAACATCTTCCCAATCTGCTTTGTATTTTGAAAATATATGTAGATCTGAATTAATTTTTTGCTGGAACACTTCATACAGCATAAATTGTACAAAGCAGCCCTAAAGGAGGGAGTCCTTCTTAATGACTTCAGACTTACTGTCTTCCTGCAACTACCAAAAGAGGCATGATGGGTCGTCCTGATTTCCAGCTGCCATAACAACTCCCAGGTCAGAGCTTGATGAGTGACCCGAGTGCAGCCCACCAGTGGCTCTACCTTGCGGCAGGACATGGGCCAGCAGGCAGCTGGCCCAGGCTCCAGTGAGCACAAAAGAGCTGTAAGGATGGTGTTCCCCACACATAGACACCTTCCGGAGCCTGATGGCTTCTTAGCCGTGCCGTCTGATACCATGGCAATCTTTTAACACATAAAATTGTTGTGGCTGTGGTGCTGTCAGCTCAGGATATTTGGGGAGGGAGTTTCCTGCTTGAATTACATTTTCCAAATGCAGGACAGAGCCGTCTGTGCTGTGATCTGTCCTGAGGAGTTTGCGAGCGGTGGTGTGCGCTCTACAGCACCAGCTCTAATGGGGAATGACTTTCCCATGCACCAGTATAATTTAATTCATGAACCAGATTTCATTCATCTGCTGCTTAAAACTAGCCAGGGAACCAGAAAGTTGATGCAGGCACACAAGCAGCAGCAGAGCCGGGCCCTTTAAGGCTTTATCTTCAGAGACATGGTGTCCCAACTAACTTTCAGGAGAATGAAGATTCACAGTGCCAGTGGCTAATAACTGTATCTCACTCCATTACAGGTATTTCAAGGCCATTCTGTGGAAACCATGTGTATTGCTTCGTGTCTTAATCTGTTAAAACAACCAAATATTTCGCTTGCAGATATATGTTAAGGTTTAATGCATCTCCTGCCATAAAAGTGTTGCTCAAGACTAATGAACAAACAAATGTTTGCTTAAACCCCTTTGTGAAAGTCAAACAAGCTTTCAACAACTATTCATGTATTTATTGTCAGATGTGAGTCATCACTTAGGTGCCTGGCCCTGTGCTGTTAGCAGCTAATGCGAATAGTTACACGGCATTTCTTCACTCATTTTTCCCTCTTTCCACCCCCTCTTCCAGCAGTTTCCAGCAAGAACCTGTCTGGAGAGTCTTTTGTCAATGGCAGAACTGGGTTTCCTTTGGTGCAGTTTGGTGCAGTTTGTAGTGGCAGCTGATCCCCTTGCTGTTTATGAGGTGAGGGTGGCATTTTAGGGCCCACCTCAGTCCCATGGTCCGTGCAGCAGCTGTTTGCTTCGGCACCACCCTGGTGATCTTGCTGACCAAGTGAGCGCAAGCACAGTTGTCTCCTCATTTCCCTCTTCCCAGCTTTCCAGGGGAGCTAGCGGGGGGGTTCAGGCTCGGTGCATATCCTCTTCCAGCTGAAGATGTGCCAGCAGTGGGGCTATCTTCCTTCCAGCAGCTTGTAACGACTCCTTTGCCAAAAGTTAGCATCTCCTTCCAAGCTGCCAGCTAAGCTGTTTGTGTGGGCACTCCCTAACCCGTCTCAATCACAATGAATTGGTTTACCCTGAATAATTCACATACCGGGGCTTTGCTAATCAGCTCCATATCTGGGGCAGTGGCCATTTCAGTGAATGTAGCTGCAGCTGAAGGAGGATGGACATCTCTACCCATATACTCAACAGCATCTGAAAAGTTCCCATAGGATTTGCCTTCCTAGTACGTACTGTGGACTTAGAAGGTGGAATAAGAACAGGGACTTATTTCTTGTGTTACTGGTTGGCATTAAAATTGTGTGTCAATGCTTGTTTTATTTTTATTCTGCTATTAAATAAGCTGAACGCTTTAAGGATATTTTTTGTTCTTCTGTGTCAGAGGGGTCTACCCAGGATGGAAAAGAAAATCAATGTTTCAGCATTGTGTAACTGTGGGGTTTTTTCTTGTGTTGCTTGTTTCATTATGAGGAAGGAATTAAAAATCCCTCCTAGACAGTACTTAAAATATCAAAGTCATTGTTTAATGCCTTTGAGTCACTGTACAACTAATTCAATTGCACAGTGTAGTGCAGTTTCACGGTATGTGAAACACAGATAGAGGAGAAGAATGATTGGAAAGTTGAATAAACACAGCGTTAGTTTGCAAAGTCTGAAACTTTCTGATGACTTCTTTTGCAATGATCCAGCACAACAGCTTATCTGCAGAAGTGAGAGCAGGGACTTGTAAATCCAGAGCCCATACTAAGCTAAAATTTCTGAGTTGGCACTGGTAGGAGGCTCTTCTCCCTCCTCTGAACCAGCCACTGAAGGTGGGTCAGGTCAGCACTGTCTGTCAGCAGCCTTTGGTGAGGTAGACAATGGTCAAAGTCCTGATCATGGCTGTAGCTTTGCAGGACCCTTCACTAGGGAATGAATCTCAGGTGGTCAGGGACCAAGGTGGCAGAAGACTTGGCCACAAGGCACTCGAGGGGGTCATGCACAGCCAGCCTGGCCCCTTGGTGCTGTTTTGGGCAGCCAGTAGCTGCAGGGACCAGGGGTGCTTGGTGACAGGGCAGGGGTTGCAGCTCTTGTGGCACTGTCAGTAAAGGGTCATTTCATGGTCAGGCTGGTGCATCTGACTTCACACCCAAACCAAGAGGTGACAATACCGGAGGTCTTCCAAATACACCAGGGGTTAGTAGGGAAAGGCACAGATCCACCTGCCTGATTTGGGTGAGTCCTGTTGCCATCATAAAGAGGATCGTCCCAGATATTTGTGGAATTTATCTTTGTACCAGGTTTGAGAGGTAAAGCAGCAATGTTACTCCTATTCTACAAATGACAGTCTGAGGCACAGAGGGGCTTCTGCTTTGCCTCTCCTGTCACTTTAAGGGAGCTAGTAGCAGTGTAGACCTATCTGGATTGGCTCTCATTTAGCTAGGTGTGGTAATGTGTTGCCCACAGAGTCAAAGTTTCTTCTGATGCAGGCTTTATGTGGGTAGAAACAACCAGACCTGGGGCCCTATCTGCTCTCTGAAAACACCGATTAGCCTCACCAAGATTCCTGGAGCTACTATGCCTAAATTAGACATTGCCTGCCCCAGCCTCCTTACCCACATGTGATCTCCCAGCGAAGATGTCCAGACCTGGGTCTGAGCTAGATGTTCATAGACATGTGAGTGCCAGAGCCCCAAATCAATCATCCCCCACCTTGTCCTTAAAGCCAAACTGAAGCTGCATGGTTTGGGCATATCTGTGGTTGGTAAACCACTCTGTGGGAGTAAAACACACACCTGATTCTGAATTCCTGCTTTGCTTTCAGTTATTCCCACATGAAAACAAACACAAAGTAAGTATCTTGAAGCTATCAAGATGCTCGGTGTTTGCGACTGAGTATTGCCACTGAATTGCAGATATCTCCTGTATTAAGCAGCTCTAAACAGTGAATGTCAACATTTTCATGACAACAGTGTTATTGTGTAGGTAGTGGCAGTTTGGCAAAGAGAGAAGGTAGGAGTTGGGTTAGTCTTTAATGAACGTCCTGAACGGGCACAGATAGGAGAGGAAAAGGACCACAAAAGGGGAAGGACAAAGCAGCATGCACATGCTCGTAAAAGTTTCTGACAAGCTAAAAGCCTCAGAAACAGATTTAAAAAAGAGTTTAAAAATGCATTTGAAAAGTTACATACTCACTTTTGTACAGCACAACAATGGTGGAATGCTAATAACATTTAATTTCCCTTGACTTCTAACCTTCTTAACCTGCTGTGCTGCTAGAACAGCGCTGTAAATCAAAATACGCTGTATTGTATGGTGAACATGTGTATTGAGTCATTCCAGACTGCCTGGTGCTTTTTAAAAACAAAACTCACAATAGTGTTTGTGCTGTTTTTCATTTTTCATAGACCTTTCCCCTCAATCATGCTGCAACTGGTTAGGTTATGTATTAAAAATACAACATAAAAAAGGGAGGGAAGATGTAGGGGTAGACATAATACCACAGAAACTACAGCACAGATGAATAGGCGAAAATATCCTTGACATTACTTTCCCCTTTGTTCTAAGTGTTCTTCCAATTTCAATAAAAACAAATTGGAATATTGCCTGGGGTCTACTAAATCATTAGTAAATTAAGAATCTGTTTTTAATAACATTTCACTTGTAAATAATGCATTAATTGACTGGCTTGAAAGTTAGCTTGAATGTTAGAAACTCTGGCACTAAATGCGTAATGAAAGAAGTGTGCTGTTTGAGGAGGCTGGATGGTAAATGTAACAAATTAAATATGACAGTTGATATTTGTGAAAATGGTGATATAATTAGAGGACACCTGCAGCTGTTTTCCAACCAAAACAACAGAAATTAAACATGTATAAAGTATGTGTGTCATATTTTCTCTTGGCATATTTCTTTTGTTCTCCTTAGGGCTTTTTTGTGGGGGTCTTTCTATTTTTTTCTTACCTTTTGTCAGGTCATATGTCTAACCAAGCAATAAGTGTCTCTTTGTCCAATGCTACCGTTTATTAGATCTGTAAGTGAACATTTTGCAGAGTAAAGACAAAGAACATGAATCTTACTTACCAAGAGCTGGAAATTACTAAAGCACATGATACATGCCCGAGCATATTTTAACCATGGGTGCTTGGGAATAGTCAGGAATTACACCAGGACTCTTCCTGTGTGGTTCTCACCTGCAGGTAGTTCATTTATGTATTTCTCCACCCTGATGTTGATCGTCTTAGTGACGATTTCTATAAACTAAAAGGTGATGTGACGTGATGTATAAGCACTGCAAATGTGTAGCTTTCCCTCTTGGCATGCGTGCAGTTGAAAGAGAATATGATACTGCCTTAGCCATCTCACAAGGGTTTTGAACACCAAGTTTCTAATGATAAAGGAAAAATGTGAAGCTGCTGAACAACATACATCCCCATGTCATGCCACTACTAGGAAATTGTGAAGCATGTTGACCGAAGATGGCTGAAAATGATAAAGTTTTGACCTGGAGCCAAAGATTCTGGGTATTTCAGTTCAGGGACTCTGTTCCATCTGTCCTTGCTCCATTCCAGTTGATGTGCAAGAGAGCATCCTGCCAAAAGAGATAGGATTTGGACTTGCGAAAGCAGGAGTCTCTAGCCCGACTCTCTTTAGAGTTACAGCAGTAACAAGGCAGTGGAATTACCCTGGTGTAAATAAACAGAGCCTGTATGGTACAGCAAATTTTACTCCCACTTAAAGCCAGGTGACCATTTTTGCCTGGTGTCAGAGTTAAGAGGCATAGAAACTATTCTGTTGGGCTGGATGTGAAGCACACTGAAGCCAGTACCACCCCTGTTCCCATGTACTCGACCTGAGGAAGGACTTCAGGTTCTCCCAGGGTTGCTTTTGCTAGGCTTTGACATACAGCAAATTCCCCACAGTGAAAGGAAAAACAATACTAGGGCAAGGCAAGCAGTCCTCACCGCAGGACTCGGCTCTCACTGGGGCTGCTCAATGGGGAGTTTGCTCTATGACTGAGGCACATAGAGCAACATTATGTGTGGAAAGTCCCATTGCACCACACAACCAGCTGTGGATAGTGTAAATCTTCAGCGTGCCCTTTGTCAGCTGTCAGAAACACAGACATTCATAAATAAAGGAGAGCAGGAGACTGAAATTCACTTTAAAATAAACAACGTGGACTTTGATTTGGAATGTGCTAACAGGATAGATATGAGCCATTTAAATAAACATACCAGCCAATTGTGTCAACTTTGCTTTGGGGGCAGCAATACCTTTGTTACTGGGGTTTGTATCTGTCTTGATTAGGGCCATGTCAAGCAGCCGTTGAGATTGACTTTGATGACAGATAGGATGTACTGTACATGACACTGGAAGCATAGTATCATGGAGACAAATTGTGCAGTGGCTAAGAAAATCTTCACAGGTCTTTCAGAAATGTCAGAATTCTTCTCTGTGGATGCAAATACATACATTTTATTTGTCTTAAAGTTGCAGACTTAGGTATGGCTGCTCTTGCAGTACCTGTTGGTATGTAACAGCTTCCATTCACCACCACCTCCACCCAACCCAGCAAGGGGTCTGTTTCCACCCTGCAGGTTCTGGGTAGCACACTCTGCATGCTCCATTTATTCCTGTAGTGGTATATATGATCATTATGGCAGAAAAGTTGTTTGCCACCTCCAAGGACAAGGCAGTAATAAAGTTTCACAGAAAGTGCACCCTGCTTTTCTTGTTATAAATCACAGAAGTACACAACTGGACTAGTTCCACCAACTTGCACAGCTTTCTAGATGTGTTCCACCCCAAGTTTATTTTACAGGTATTATTTCCTGCTCATAATGTAGATCTCATTTGATTTGATGGCAGTTGGTGATGGAATGTGGTACACAGGTGATATAAAAGGTGCAGCTCATGGGGGCATGTTCCAAACCTCTGCAGGCTGCTCTGTCAGCAGCCAGTCTGTGTGACTCTCCTCTTTAGGAGCAAGATCTTCCCTGGGTTAAGGCTGAGGGGAGTTCTTGCTCCCTTAAAACAACAATTTTGTTGGCCTTCTCCTATCCTCTCTGGGCTTTTTCATTGTTCACCAGTAGTTTTTAGGAGGGGAATGTATCAAGACCTACATTTCCCAGGTAAAAGGCATGAAGTAAAAAACAAACTATCTACCAGGTACTATAATATCTGCCAGAAGGAAAGAGTTGCTCAAGCCTCCCATTATCTTTCACTTGAACAAGACCTTTCCCGTGTCATTCATGGATATCAAAGACGATAATACACCTTTATTTTGGCTCCTTTATAGGGTGTTTTGCAAATGCTGAGCTTCTGAGTGGGTGGGCGATCCATTACAAATTTGTATTTATGGCTATACCCAAACACTGTAGATACTCAATTTCCCTAAAACCCCTCTTTGATTAAAGAGCATGAGCAACAGAGGTAGGGACTTCAAAGGCTAATTGCTTTTCACGGTCTAAGGTGAGCATGCATGGGAAGGTGGCCTTCAGCTTGTTGCCTGTAGGTTTGCAGCAGCAAATCAGAGAGCCAAAGGCACAAGGAATTTGACTATCCCTGTATTTGTTTTCCAGGGACAAGTTTGTTGGCTTAAATTAAGCATGCTAAAAATGTGGCCAAGATTTGCCCTGGCAACAAAAATGCCCCTGCCTATGCCTATGTAATGTTACACTGATTTGAAGGTTTTCTTAGGTATAGAGAGCTGCAGATCAAAACACAAACCTATTCTTAAAAAAAAAAAAAAAAAAAAGGAAATGAAATTAATATACCCGAGCATAAGGAAGATGTGCTGGCTTAGTTAAATAAGGCGCAACTGGTATTATTTAATTAAAATCTAGAGTGCAGCTGTTCGGGAAATATCTAGCCACTTTCAGATAGAAAAATATGCCCTAATAATGTGTTTCAACACCATTTTGACACTAAACTCAAGAATAAGGTAGGGGTGAGTGTTTTGTATGTGCATGAATACATGCACACGCATATACATCTGTGTCTGTGAGAGTGAGAGAGAAGGGGGAAAAGACAAATGTGTTCAAATACCTTTTTTTAATTGAGAGAAACTATAAATAAAACTAGACTTATGTGAGCCAGTGGCTGGGAGGCTCCAAGGATGCACGGTGAGGCTGAGGACAAGGGGAAGTGATGCTGTGAGCTGCTTTGTCTGTGCACGAGTCAAGGTTTTCTGTCTTTTACCACTCAAGTGTACACAGTGGACATCTCGCAAAAGAAAATGGCTTTGTTCACTGAGTGAGAAATCATTTCAACTATACAATTTTTCAGTTTTCTCCAAGAATGATAAAGATGCATTTATTTTCTATAAAGAATAGTTATAGTTAATTGCATTGCTGCTGTTTCCAAAACTTACTGAGCTAACATCTTGTTTTACTACCTAAAGCAGAACATTTCAGCTTTTCAGAGAAATAATTGTCTGTATTAGACTGGCAGAAAAAATAGCAACTTTTGGAGGATGTTTTTGAGGAACGAGGCAGTTATGTAAACCAAGGAAACAGAAACACAACACTGTGGGAAGTTCTGGTGGCATTATTATTTTTTATTTTAGTAACTATTTATACAGCACTGTCATTTTGCATGACACACTTCAGACAGTAAAAAGGCAAACGGTCAGACCTGTAGTATGCTCTGCTACACATTCCCATAGCCATGCCCTGTTGCACATAGTATCTGACTGAGGAAGGGCTGGAAAAACAGTTAGGCTACTTTTCTCCTCTTCCCATCCTAGGGTTGGCAATCCAGGTTTCTGAAGCTGTGACTTGTCCTGCCTTTGCTGTATTGCTTTTGCAGGGGAGTCCTCCGGGCAACAGACCTGTTCTGGGTTTTCTTCTGGTCTTCTCTTGAGCAGTGCAAAGCTGCCACAGAGAGGGCTGAGGATCAGGCGGTGGTAGCTGTCACAGGGAGCTTGCAGCATCCAAGAGGTGGCTATAGGAAAGGAGGAAAATGAGCAAAAGGAGAAGCAGGGAAAGGGGGTTAAAGGCTAACGTAACTTAAGATCATTTTTTTTCATTACACTTCCAGTTAGAAAAGTACCACCTATTGGTAATGAAAAAAAGTTTCGATCATATTTTGATAACGTCAGTTTTCTATTTCTGTTCATGAAATAATTGACATTTGTGGAATTTTACCCTCTGTGTAACATTTGTCCAGAACAGGTATAGGTTTTCTAAGATTTTCTTCTCTCTCTGTTACTTCATGGTCTCTGTGTAGCATTTGGTTGGTCATTCAAAGCAAATAGTTCACCTTTTCCTAGTTCACCTTTTGTCTATAAGTGAAATTCATGTCATGTTGAAATAGATTTCACTTGCCAAGAGACGGTGGTGGGTCCTCTGCTTTCTCTACATCTACAGTCCCTGTGTAGGACCTTTGGGTAGTAGTCCCTGGGTGGAAATCACTGGCCTTTCCCTCCCCAAGTTGCTCTCAAAGAATGTGCAGGATTACTTGGCTAGCTAGCATGCCAAAAGTGGAAAGTAAGGTAAAATGGACTTCCAGGGAGGATCTGAAGGGGAGGTGGGGCTGAATATTTGAAGCAGAGAAAGGTAGCTCTTACTCCAGGGATACAGACTCAAGTCTGAAAGTCCAAAGATAAGAGTGGGGAAAAGAAATCACGCCACAAAGTTTGGCTTTTTCAGTGGCTTTAATCCATACAAAATAGCAATGCTGTATGAGGGAACTAAACGCCAGAGGAGAGAGGAGGAACCAGAGAATGAGACAGGCAAGGGAGAAGGGCCAGATCAGTGCTAAATGGGAGTAGGGTGCGGGAGCGTGCAGGAGGAGGGAGCTAGCCAAACAAATGCCAAGTGGGCATAGCAGAGCTCAGGCAAAGGAAAACTTGCCCTCCAAACTCTTCCACAGTGTGTGGCTTTCCTGCTCTCATCTGTAAGACCTGCAAAAAGAATTGTTACACCTCTTGTTCTGCCCTGCCTGACTGTGTGCCCTCAAAGATCTCAAACCACGAGGGATCCACGTGTTGCTCAGAGCCGTTGCACTGTGTACAGGAGGCTGCCACCAGGAGCTCCTTGCACTCTGAGTAGCATGCCTACCATACCTCCAGCTCCTCCTGGGCACAGTGGACTGAGTTGAAAAGCCTGAACGGTGAATGTGTTCGCTCTGGGCAATTTAAATTAGACCCTTGTATGTTATTTAAGGCATGTTTTTGTATTTTATCCGCTGCCTGAACCTTGGATGCTGAAATATTCACACAGCTCTTCATTCTTTGGGGAGCAAGACACGAGTTTTCCCCAGTGGCACAGTGATAGCTTCTGATCCGCCAGCCTCCTGCTGTCCACTGTCATTGTGGCTCACAGTCACCGAGTGGCCCGAGGAATAGCTGGCACTCAAGGACCTCCCTCCAGTGCCCATAATTCTGAAACTACATGACATCTTAACCTTTATGAAATTTCTTCAAGACAGCATTTAAAAACACCCAAATCTTTCCTGACCTTTACATTTTAGTAAAGGGGGTTTTGTTTTGTTATTTTTTTAAATTGATGTTCCTGTATTTTTTTCTTTAGCTGTGGCATTTTTAAGCTAGTTCAAGAGGAACTTTGCTTTGCCTTTCCCATCTTGGTTGAGCCCAATCATTAATCATAAAGGGAGAGCGCTCCAGACCCAAACCTAACTTTATAATGTTTTTATGTTTGTGACATTTTATCTCAGCCAGTGGGAAGTTCCTATCCTTTTCATTTATAATCTGTTTGGCTTCAGTTTGACTCTTGATGCTGACTTCCTTTGTAGCCTCCCATCCCCACTCTCATGCCCGTTTCACCATGCTGTGGCTTCATGATTGTGTATTGGGTGTACAGATCATTCAGAGAATCTCCCATGGGGATCAGTGATTGCTGCCCTGGATCATCAGGAAGCTGACCCCTTTTTGTATGTGGGAAATCAAGGTGTCTTCAACAGAAGATACAATGGTGCAATTTGACAGTAACACACTGCCTAAAACTAGAATTAATCTGTTGAGTACTTCAGCAAAGCTGACTTAGCGTAAAGCTAACACCAGAGAGGAATCCGTCCTGGCATCTTTACACAAAACTGTGAATATTTGCAAAGAAAAACTGGGAACTTGAAAGGAAGAATTCTAGTTTTTTCTACGGCACTTGCTCTTTTTAATGTAAATAGAAACGGTGTATCCTGCAGCACACAGCATTCTGCTATAAGGCCTGGCTTTTTACAGAGGGAGAACTTTCCACATTCATATATAATCTTTGTCTAGTATAATCTCATAAAATCTTCCATGATATCAGGCAATTATAACGTTCAAGGCCCAGAGTCTAAATACTCTCTAGTGGTGCTACTGGATTTGTTTATATAGTATTGTTCTGTTGCAAGTGGAGTACAACACTGCCACAGCTTTGTAGGCACAAAGATGAGTTCTGCTAAGCCTGTGTAAGTCTCTGCTCTTTAGCCCAAAAAACTGAAGGTCAGTTCAAAGCTGCTTGTTGAGGGAAACTAATCCTGCAAACAGTACATTCGCTGGTCATGATTTCCAAATCCAAACTCTCTTATAGTCATGAAATGGAAAGTTTATGGGGAAAACAAATGCTGCATTTATTACTGTGATGCAACATTCATAAAATATATTTCATTGGGGGGGAGTTTACACAGGAGGTAATGAGATTTTTCCTTTTTACATTATTTATAACTGCTTAATCCAGGTGCTGTAGGTTATTTTTTTATCCCTCAGTTTCATAGCTACAAAACACTTCAGTATTTCTAATTTATTTCTGCTTACAATACAGATGTTCTCAATTGTGTCTCTAACTACATTTCAACTGTTATGATCGATTCTATTTGTTTGTGTCACTGTACACTTAGAGGTTGAATGTGCAGTACACAATAGTCAGGTTCCAAGCAGCCTGTAAAAAGCCTCTGGTGATTTAGTTACCAACAAATTAAACTATGCCTAACAGTAATATCTTTATCATTAGTGGTTTTAATCTTCAGATTATTTCCCTGCAGCTTATATTGCTCTGTGCATGGGCTCTTACATCTTCACATAAAGGTTTCATCCTTTTAAACAGCATTTTTCAAGATGACCATTTGGAAACAACATTTGGAGGAACATTTGGGTTGCATCCTCTAACTAAATTTCCAAGCTGTTGGTAACGGACTAAAGAAAATGTGGTCTGCACTGAATACTAAAGAGCTGCAAATGTAAGAGCCTTGAAGGTTGTGTGTAAATATTGACATTTTTATTTTATTTAGCATACAAAAATGAACTTGCAATGTTGCTTATCTGATCATACAGCAACGACCACTTCTGCATCATGTGAGATCTGTTCCTCACACTTTTGGCTTTCATAGATGTTCCAGAGTTTTCCCATTGAGGATGTTATTGATGTCCCTGATTAGGCAACAGATATCTGGGGATTGAGTGTCCATATAGGAACATGTCAACCAAGAGGCACAAACGGAAGCAGAGAAAAAAAAAATCCTTTCATCTTCAAAGGCCATGTTATATGTGCAGATATGGGTCCCAATAAAACCATTAAGGTCCTTTCCTGAGACGTGTAATGGGACTTCAGGGCATTCAGCATCCAGCAAAACAAGGTCTTCGGTTCAGCCTAGAGGAAGCACAGAAAAATAACTGTAACATTACATATACCCCAGCTGTTCTTTGCACTTAGCCACACCGCCCTTTCCCCTTGAGTGCAAGTCTGTTGACATTTCTTTTTTAACCAGAGGCTTCTGTGGAAACATCAGGGTCTGCATATTTACATGCTTTTTTCCTAAAACATTGAAAAATACTCCAATGTGCCGAAAATAAAGCCTGCAGTTCTTCAGGGCTGTTGTTTATACTAAATGCATTTATATGTTAAGTACTAAGATGGTCACTGCACAGTTTGTAATTCCAAGGTATGAAACGTGAGGGCCCCACAGCGTTCCCCTTAAAGCTAATCAGAAAGCCACGAGATCTCGGCTGTTCACACTACAGATCTGAGTAACTGTTCCATGAATGGCACTACAGTCGCTGAAAATCCCCAGTAATGACTCGAGAACACATTAGTTCTCTCCCTGGGCAGCCTAACCTGAACACCAACACTATCAGGAATTTTTCTAAAGTATCTGCTTCCCCTCTTTAATACTTCTAGTTCCTGCATGAAACCCAGGCATGCGGTTTGCATCAGCGGGCTGCCTCTTGTGCTCCTCTGGGGGTGTCTTGAAGATTTTTTTTTCCCACATGTGAGAGAAGGATATAATAAATTGCAGAATCATGAAGTTCATTGAGGGAGAGGGAGGAAGAACAGTAACTTCTTTGTGCTACAAGGAGGCTGTGTAATTTACATAAATATTGCCTGTCTCTCTAGCAGATAGAGTAATTAAGAAGTAACCTGCATGGCTCTTGTTTGGTCATCCTCCCTGTTCTTGTATAAACTTCATTTAATATAGTCTTCTTTTACTTACTTGCCAAAGAGTTTCTGGCTCCCCCAGTCCCCCGTTTTTACTGGACACAGCGGTGAGCCTTACCAAGAGGTGCGATGCTCTGCCTGCAGAGCTACTTTGCAGAGAATATTAGAGAATATGTCCCTGATTCACTTTTCTTGAAGAAAGCCAGGCATCAGTGTACTTGGGCCAGCATGCTTTTGGCAGCTTATGCAAAGTATGGAGAACACATGTAATTTGTCCTTTCTAATTTATTCTTCTCTGTCCTGCAATAGAGTAAGCAGCCTTATCCCGTATTAGTCAGCTTCTGAGAAGGCTCCCTCTGTGCTTCCAGAATAGGCCCATAGTGACAGTGTAGCACTGTGGAAATAAAAGACAAGAAAGAGACATATGCAAATTATGAAGTCTGCTTCTGAAGAGGATGAACCTATTTCCCTTGCCAGCACAACATGACTAAGGGCAGTCTTGTGGTGGCTGGTGGATATATGTGTCTGTATCCAGTTTATGGCTTCTAGCCGGACTTGTGGCAAGACTGCATTGCAGAACTGACAGGGCTGTGTCCCGTGCCAGCCAGCCAAGGAACAGTGGTAGATTATTAACCTCAATGATGATCTAGTCAAATGGGCTGAGAAAATTAATTGCCTCTGCTTCTCCATTTGGGGGTGGGGGAGAGAAGTGGAGAGTGGCACATTCTTCAAGGACTAAGGAAAAACTTTAAAAGGAGCAATAAAGACACAAGCTTTTGGAAGAATCAACAGCTTTGGACATGAGAGAGGATCAGGACAGAATGCTTTATAGCAGAAAGGTTCCACTTGATGGTGGGGCTAACTAAGGTCAAAGAAAGCTGATGTGATGGGAGGGAGGCTCAACAATTAAGAGGAGAGCTCTGAATTGCAGGCAAAAAGGATGGACATCTTAGAGGAACCTGATGTTACCCAAAATGTTGCTGTGAATTTGGAAAATGAGTGTAGAATTTATTGGGTTTGCATTGACCTGTGTGTGTCTCTGCTATCTAAGTGTAATTTTGTTTGGGGGGCTGAGTGCAGCTAAGCTGCATACTATCATATTGCAGAAGAGATAACAAGCAAAGATCCTCCACCCAGTAAATATGCCAGAAGGGCCTGGAGCAGAAACTGTGCTGCTGCCTACCTATATCTAATAGAAGCTTAAAAAGTCACATGATTTACTGTGACCTCCTTTTGGGGCTTGCATTTCAAGAAATACAGTCCAGCTGGAGAAAAGATCAAAAAGCATAATCAAAGGTCTAAAAAATATTACCTTTGAGGAAAGACTGAATGTTCTGGGGTTGTCTAACCTAAACAAGAGGAGTCTTAAAGAAGATAATGTAGATTTTCAACTACCTGAGAAACATCACTCCAAAGAAAAGGAGAATAATCCTTTCTTATGTTCCTGTGGGGAAAGTACGTACCAATAGCCTTCAATTGCAGTAAGAAAGATGTCAATTAATCATTAAGAGATACTTGGTATTCTGTTAGGAATCTGGTGGCATACTGCAGTAGTTCAGGAAAGGGTAGAGTCTTTGTCACTGGACATCTTTATGAATAGGCTAGACAACATCTGAAAGTTATGACAAGTAGGTACATAGTAGGGCCTGCATTGACCTTGTGAGCCTGGTCAACAACAGACTGGTCAACTAAAACCCAGTGAGCAACTAGTGAGTAAAGTCTAACAAGAGACAAATTGATTTGGGTCACTTTTGTAGCTGGGACTCCAGGATGAGGTGGGAGGCAGTAAATCCCTTGTGCATTTTGACAGTGGGAGTCTCCTTCAACTTTGAAAGCAGATTTTTGTCAACTCTCAAACACTTTTCCCTTGCCAAACCCATACACTACCTTCATCTTATCTAGAGAAAGCCTCAGCCAACTGGCTTTCATCCATGTCTTATCTCTGCCAGACACAAAGAAGCTGTAACATATGGCTTCAATGAAAAGGAGACGTAGAGCTTGGTGTCATCAGGATATTGATGACATTGTAGCCTATGCCATTTCACAATATCCTCTAGTGGTTTCATATGAGTTTTGAATAAGAAGGGTAACAGCAGTGGTACTTTAAGCTGTGAGGCCTGAAAGAGAAAAAGCATTTATCCGTGCTTCTGGGATCTTCTTGACAGAGATTGTTGGAACACTTCAAAGACTCTCTTCTCTCTTGTCAACCATTTTGCCACAGCAGCAATGTGTAACAGCAAACAGGAAGCAGACATCATGTCTGGACTTCGGTCTGACTCAGATGCAGTGTCAAAGCACAGGGATAATTAGCAATATTTAGTTAAAATAATGTTTTAAAGAATGTATGTGTATGTATGTGGGTCTGTATGAAGTCATGGAACCGTATCATGACAGAAATTTCCCACCTTTCCTGTAAAATTGCTAATGTCACTAATCAGAGCATATAATCTGACTACTAACTGGAAGAATAAATTTATATGTAGTTTAGGAATTTTAGTCCTGAGAGCTGTAGAGTGAGAACATTCTGTGCAGCTGATCATCTGCAGAGGTCTCGCAATGAGACCTGCCCTAATAGATGAGGGGGACTAACAGGTCATCGCTTTGTTCATTTAATCAAGCAGTGAAAGTAACAGGTGATGTCACCCCTGTGTGAAAACGGGAGGGCAGAATCCACTAATAAAGACGCAGAATGGGGGAAGAAGATATAAAATCTTACTTCAGTATTAACAATTATTCTATAGGCAGTCGTGTCTTTCCCCCCAGGCTTACGTCCATCTGGAGCTCCAACCTGCACTGTGCCAAACAAGACTTAGCTTAAATGCCCAGCCATTTATTTGGAGTGTATCACTGGTATACATCTTTGGTTGGTATACAAATTTGCTAATAGCGATTTATATGGTATCTAGTATTGAAAAGTTTCTGCTTCTTATTTAAAAAACGTATATCGTATTGCTCAGGTTTCACGTTCTTTCTTCTCTGCCATCAGTGATGAGAAAACAACACTGAAATGACTATATATGCTTATAGTAGAAGTAAAATAAGTACTCCAGAATCTGTTTATCTCACCTGCATCAGCCATTTCAACATAACCACCAAGGGATGGTGTCCTGGAGGCCCCAGATGCACCACTGGAAAACTTTTCAAAATAAAGCCCTATCAGTAAGGCCATCTGACTTTTCTCCATTCGCTGCTGTGATACTTGGTGGACAAGACATAAACCATCCCAGTGAATGTTCAGGCCTGAAGAATGGTGCATTTTGCTCCAAAAACACAGGGGCTGACAGGTGCCTAAGCAGAGGAGGAGCTGGACGAGTGAGGTGTTAAAGTTGGCCTACCACTACAATCCCACCAACATTACAGAGAGAAAGTGGGTTCTATGTACAGGAATTGATGTAGAGTAGGAGTAAAGCAAATTAGTGAAATCCATCTTGTTTTCTCATAACACAAATGCCAGCTGAGCTGGAGTGATGCTGTGCAGTAGATTTCAATGAAAACATGCAGCCCGTGATAAACTGACAGGAGCTGGACTGAGCATAAATAGCTTAGAAACATCAATGGGTAAAGGCAAAATTTTTGCTTTTGTGTTTTAAAAAGACATATTTGCTATGCTTTGCTTTTTAGAATATAACACACTGTGTTAATGTAAAAAACTCTATTTATAACGCCTTACACTTCCTGCATCAATTTTCTGTCCTTATATATGTATGTTCTCGGGTTTTTTGAGCTATGGACCTGTTATAATTATCATTACAATTTTGTGATCAAGGGGATTAGACCTTCTCAGCATAACTAACTGTTTTCTCAAGATGTCCTGGCTACAGTGGAGTGACTGTGCTGACAGATGGGCAGACGGTGCCTGGGACATGTCTGGTTGCAGTGCAGACCTGAAGATCCTAGTTGAGGATGCCGAGCCACTGTGTTTTGGCCTGATTTATAAGAAAACTGCTTCTCAGCAAATGTAGCCTATGTTATCCTTTCTGCTAGATGCAATGGAAAAATATTGTTAGTCATAGGAAAACAAGCCCACAGCTAAAAGATGTTTTGGCCAAAGGCCATAATGATTTATATCAGATATCCATGTATGTTTGTTCCATACCAACTAAAACCATTTAAACTCCCTGGGAAATATTGAAGAGGGCAAACCTTCATAAGTCTGATTGACTATGGGAGGTTATAAGATATATCAGAATTGATAAATTGTGCTTGAAAAGCATGCAGCATGAGAACAAAAGTTGAAATGGTGTAACTGGGAAATGGTCTTCTAGAGATGGAATCTGAATTTTGATTTCTTCTTAGAGTCAGTTGTAAATGTGGAATAGTTCTCTTGCTCTCAAGAGAGAGATTTTGCATCAAGGCTACCTACGGGAGTCAGCAGATGTTGGCTACACTGAGAAACAGAGTCACAGAATCACCAAGGTTGGAAAGGGACCTTCAAGATCATCAAGTCCAACCATCAACCCAACACCACCATACCCCCTAAACCATGTCCCGAAGCACCACATCCACACGTTTTTTGAATACTTCCAGAGATGGTGACTCCACCACCTCCCTGGGCAGCCTGTTCCAATGCCTGACCACTCTCTCAGTAAAGAAATTTTTCCTAATATCCAATCTAAACCTCTCCTGGTGCAACTTGAGGCCGTTTCCTCTCATCCTATCACTAGTTACTTGGAAGAAGATTCCCACACCCATGTCGCCACAACCTCCTTTCAGGTAGTTGTAGAGAGCGATAAGGTCTCCCCTCAGCTTCCTCTTCTCCAGACTGCACAATCCCAGTTCCCTCAGCTGCTCCTCATAAGACTTGTGCTCCAACAGCTTCGTTGCCCTTCTTTGGACACGCTCAACACCCTTCTGGTAGTGAGGGGCCCAAAACTGAACACAGGATTCGAGGTGCAACCTCACCAGTGCTGATTACAGGGGTACAATCACTTCCCTCCTCCTGCTGGCCACACTATTTCTGATACAGGCCAGGATGCTCTTGGCCTTCTTGGCCACCTGGGCACACTGCCAGCTCATATTCAGCCGGCTGTCAGACAGCACCCCCAGGTCCTTTTCCGCCGGGTAGCTCTCCAGCCACTCCTCCCCAAGCCTGTTGCACGGGGTTGTTGTGACCCAAGTGCAGGACCCGGCACTTGGCCTTATTAAACCTCATACAGTTGACCTCAGCCCATCAATCCAGCCTGTTCAGATCCCTCTGCAGAGCCCTCCTATCCTCCAGCAGATCAACACTCCCACCTGGCTTGGTGTCATCTGCAAACTTACTGAGAGAGCACTCGATCCCCTCATCCACATCATCGATAAAGATATTGGATAAGACCAGCCCCAGAATCGAGCCCTGGGGAACACCACTTGTGACTGGCCGCCAGCCGGATTTAATGCCATTCACTACAACTCTCTGGGCTCGGCCATCCAGCCAGTTCTTTATCCAGCAAAGAGTACACCTGTCTAAGCCATGAGCCGCCAGTTTCTCCAGGAGAATGTTGTGGGAGACGCTGTCAAAGGCTTTACTAAAGTCCAGGTAGACAACGTCCACAGCCTTTCCCTCACCCACTAGGCAAGTCACCTGGTCAAAGAAGGAGATCAGGTTGGTCAAGCAGGACCTGCCTTTCATGAACCCATGCTGGCTGGGCCTGATCCCTTGGTTGTCCTTCACATGCCCTGTGAGCACTCTCAAGATGAACCGCTCCATGATCTTCCCTGGCACGGAGGTCAGGCTGGCAGGCCTGTAGTTCCTGGGATCCTCCTTCCAGCCTTTCTTGTAGATGGGTGTCACGTTGGCAAGTCTCCAGTCTTCTGGGTCCTCCCCTGTTAACCAGGACTGCTGATAAATGATGGAGAGTGGCTTGGCAAGCTCTTCCGCCAGCTCTCTCGGTACTCTTGGGTGGATCCCATCAGGCCTGATAGACTTGTGGGTGTCCAGGTGGCTTAACAGGTCCTTAATTGTTTCCTGCTGGATTATGAGGAGTTTATTGTGCTCTCCATCCCCGTCTTCCAGCTCAGGATGCTGAACACCCTGCATATACCTGGTCTGGCTATTAAAGACTGAGGCAAAGAAGGCATTAAGTACCTCGGCCTTGTCCTCATCCTTGGTGACAATGTTCCCCTCCATATCCAATAAGGGATGGAGATTCTCCTTGCCTCTCTGTCTGTTGTTAATATATTTGTAGAAGCATTTTTTGTTATCCTTTACGACTGTGGCCAGACTGAGCTCTAGCTGGGCTTTTGCTGTTCTAATTTTTTCTCTGCTTGACCTAACGAGATCCTTGTACTCTTCGTGAGTTGCCTTCCCCTTCTTCCAGAGGTGATAAACTCTCCTCTTTTCCCTGAGTCCCAGCAAAATCTCCCTGTTCAGCCAGGCCAGTCACCTTCCCCGCCAGCTCTTCTTATGGCTCATGGGGACCGCCTGCTCCTGTGCCTTTAAGATTTCCTTCTTGAAGACTATCCATCCTTGCTGGACCCTTTTGCCCTTCAGGACTGTCTCCGAAGGGACTCTCTCAACCAGTGACCTGAACAGGCTGATGTCTGCCCTCCGGAAGTCCATGGTAGCAGTTTTGCTGACCCCTCTCCTTACTTCACTCAGAATTGGGAATTCTATCATGTCATGGTCACTAAGCCCAAGACAGCCTCTATTACCACATCTCCCACCAGTCCTTCTCTGTAAACAGCAGGTCAAGCAAGGCACCTCCCCTGGTAGGCTCACTTACCAGCTGTGTCAGGAAGTAATTCTCCACACACTCAAGGAACCTCCTAGACTCTTTCTTCTCCGCTGTGTTATACTTTCAGCAGATGTCCAGTAGATTGAAGTCCCCTGCCAGAACAAGGGCTAACCATTGCAAGACTTCTGCCAGTCACTTATAGAATGTTTCATCTGTCTCTTCATCCTGGTTAGGTTGTCTATAACAGACTCCCAGCAGGATATCTGCCTCGTTGGCCTTCCCCCTCATCCTTACCCATAAGCACTCAAGTGGGTCTTCACAATCATTGATTTCTATACAGTCAAAACTCTTTCCAACATACAGAGCCACCCCACCGCCTCTCCTTCCTTGCCTGTCCCTTCTGAAGAGCTTATAGCCATCCATTGCAGCACTCCAGTCATGAGAATCATCCCATTATATTTCTGTGATGGCAACTAGATCATAGCTGTCCCGTTGCACAATGGCTTCCAGCTCCTCCTGTTTGCTGCCCGTGCTGCATGCATTGGTGTAGATGCACTTGAGCTGGGCTATCAATTTCACCCCCAATTCTGGCATGCCACCCTTAGGCTTATCTCTAGTGAGCCTGGTTTTATCCCCTTTCCCCTTCAAATCTAGTTTAAAGCCCTCTCGATGAGGCCTGCCAGCTCGTAAGCGAGAATCCTTTTCCCCCTTGGAGACAGTTGCACTCCATCTGCTGCGAGGAGGCCCGGTGCCGTGTAAACCACCCCATGGTCAAAAAAACCAAAATTCTGATGACGGCACCAGCCCCTGAGCCACATGTTGACCAAGCGTGCTTTCCTATTCCTTTCAGCTTTCCTCCCTCCCACTGAAGGGATTGACGAAAACACTACCTGTGCTCCCCCTCCATCGATCTGTCGCCCCAGCGCTCTGAAGTCCCCTTTAAGTGCCTTTGGGCTTCTTAGGGCAACCTCATCTTTGCTAACCTGTAGGACCAACAGTGGGTAGTAGTACTTCAGATAGAAGGAGAGAGAAAGAGTAGGCATGGCATGCTTTGCAGTACTTTGGACCACAGACTGGTTCAGTGAAATCCAATTGTTTCCTAATTCCAATTCTAAGAATGAATCACATAATTTTCTGCACATAACTGGCTAATGTCCACTAACTGCTGAGAAAAACTGTATGTCTGTCCTTGTGATTGACAGCTAACTAATTAGAGCAGGTTTCAACTGGGGGAGTTGTCATGGTCTGACCTGCTGCATCTAGGTGCCAAGACCCTTGGCATACTCTTTGCAGCTCTGCTACTGACTTTCTCCTATGGACTTTGTGTTTAACTTTCATTATTTCACTTTAACCTACTTGGGAAAAACTCATCGATGTTACACTGTTTTAGAAGTGGCTTTTCATGGATACAGCTAATGGAATTTATGCAAGTAAAATGCTACTCCACAAGTCCTCTGATAAGCCATACAGGCTACAAAATTACTGATTTAGGACATAATGGGCAAGATGGCAAATTTCATTATGTGTTTGAAACTGGTTTTTGCATATACCTTTTTTTTATCTTCAGTCCAGAGCATTACAAAAACCTTCAGCAAATGTAGCTCTCTTTTTTAAGCACCAACATCATAAGTTTTTACATTCTTGCTCTGCTCTGCACTCATGTAGTCCTGGAAGAGCTCCATGGACTTCAAGGGTCAAGGCAATACTGCAATTACATAGAATTTAAATTCTTTTTCTTTAGCAGAAAGATTTGGTAATGCAGCAAGACCAATGGACCGAGGCCAGCTGTGGCATAAACAGCGATTTTACTTCTCGAGCCAAATTCTTAAATGGGGCCAATGAACCTGCTGTGTTGTAAAAACCTATTTTTGATCTCCTCTGTGTCAATAGCTTAGACAGAAGGTTTGGAGTGGCAGCAGTAACAAGAACTATTAAAGATCTTACATGTTGCACAACTATTTTACTTTGTCTTTTCTTGTTAACTGCTTTTTCAGCTTTTTGCCCATTTCTGCACCTAGTTATATGGGAGCTGAACAAGGCCAAAGACTGACTATACTAACATCAAGATACATATATAAAAGGGCTTTTGAATCAATCACCACTTCACCTATAGATTTCAGAAGTTTAGCTTTCTAGCTAGGGCAGCTGTAAACTTCTTTGAGGTATAAAGGTAGCTGAAGCAGGCAGGTTCAGTGAGTTGGGTGCAGCGGCTGGGAGCAGAGCACTGAGATAAACAGGCATGTGCTGGTTCCTGTGATTACGCCAGAAGAGCTTTCTCAGTGTTGCCCTGTGCTGTAGAGACATATCTTGTAATCAAGGAATAAGTGTCCAAGTCTTCCAGCACACATTTCTGTAATGAAACACCTAACAGGTGGGATTGCTGTGCCTGCAACCAAGCTTTCTTGTTCTGTGACTTTCTGGGATCAGAAAGTATCTGTGTGATGCCTGGGGAGCAAATTCTCGGCTGCTGCAGCTCCACTGTTGCAGGTTGCTGTTACTCGGGACTCTGGAGGAGTCCCAGCTCTTTCCAGTTCTGGAAGCAATGACTAGGAACTGCCCTAAGCCTCACCTTGTCACATGTCACTGCGCTGGCATGTGTCAAGAGGTAAAGTAAGCAACACAGAGGGCATCTGGAAAGAGGGGAGACAGGAGGAACTCAGTTTGGCAGATGCTGGAGCACAGCAGGTTTTCAGCACTTTATTTTGGAAGTAATTGTTTGCTAAATAACCATGCTTTAACTGCAGTGGAGTATCTCCAGCTTCAGTAATATTTTACTATTATTATTAAAGACAAAATTGTACAACAGTTCTAGGAGCATGGTGGTGCTCCTAGCTAAGATTCACTGTTCATTAACCATTCAGACACTGTGATTTCAGAAAGGCTGGGCTTTTAAGTGTTTTTTCCTAATTCTTGTCATTCTCAAACACACCCGTTTTAATTGCTAAGGTATTAAACTGCAGGAAGAAGAGTAGTGTTATCTGGTTTGCGCATAGGCTGCCTCCATCACACTAGTACATAATCAAAGAAAATATAATTAGAGCTCTGTGAATTTGATGCCTAGTCCTGCAGTCTGGTCTGTTCATCCACTGTTCACATGAATGGGTGAGTTCTCGGGTTTTGCTTGGCTAACAAGTACCATCCTGTAATAACAAAGAGGAAATCTATGCTAGGATTTAGAGCAGCTGGTTTTATTAAATCTAATATACCAACTGTTACCTTGGTATGAAGATATTCTCCTGAAATGTCTGGAGTTGTACCAGTCTTATATTTCAGGACTGAGAGCAGAACCACATCCAGTCTGCTGAAAAATAAAGCAGTTCTATCACTTTGCTGGTAGTGAGGAATCAGTTACCCAAATCTTAAATCTATGTCCAAGCTGAATTTGTACACTATAAATATGTTACATGGACTCCATGGGGTGCTCTTCCAAATATGCTCCACAGTGTTTACTAGTAAGACTCTTTTTTCTTCTTCATGCAGCTTGTCCTCTAAGGGCGATAGATGTTTCTGCACTACCATTTTGTTCCACTCCTATTAAAACTATTTTAAGTTCCAGGAAGAATTTTGATCTTCGTCTTCCAGAACTATTATAAATATGCACAAGTTCAGGGTCATGCTGTCTGTAACCACATACCTTTAAATCCAAATATTTGAGGGGGGATTTATGGGAGGGAGGTGTTAAGTTTAAAGCAGGGTTTCCCAAATAGGGGTATGAAGGTGCTGGGAGGGATAGGTGAAAAAGCAAATAATTAATTCTGCTTCCAACATGGGGACATTGTACCGGGGCGGGGAGAGGATGAATGGAAGAGTTCACCAGGGAGAGAAGTACAGGGCAGAGTCATTTGCAAAGTGTTGGTTTACAGAACTTTAAAAGTTCTTATTTGTAATGTAAATGTACTTATTTGTAGGCAGTAGATTGAGTTGTATTGTTTGGCATGAGCTGGCTCATAGTTTACACTTGACTTCACAATGTTTACAGCATTCTCATTAAAGCTATCAGTTTAGCAGGGGGAGGCAAGGGAAAGAAGACATCCCCATTCTAGTGGTGCTACCTCAGAAATCCCCATGTTCTGTGTGAAAATGCTGTGCACTTTCTGCTTACCAAGTGGCTTAAGTTAGTATAAGGGGACTCAACATTCTAATGTTAAATGCCAAGGGAGCAATACCTCAAAGGTCTGAGGCTGAAACATCAGACTACACAATTTCCTATTTACTATAGATGGTATATTTAGTAACTAATCAGCCTGATAATCTAAAATAGTATTTGACAAAAAGGTCAAGTGTTTAATATTAGGGCTAGGAGAGCCATAAAAATCTATAAGGAGAATGCTCCGTGGAACAGCCAGCCAGATGCAGCTCCCGGCTCTGTCATTGTATCTCTCAGTTCCTCCTTTCGTTCTATAAAAATGTCATAGTCTCTTAAGCTCAAATGATTCCATACGTTTTCTGCTTCTGGAGGGTGTAACTCTACAGAAAGCTCCATTCCCTGTTGCCAGACCAAACAACTCTGTCTCTGGAAGTTTCCTCTCTTGAAGTCTTCTAGAGCTTTTCAAAAAGTGTCATGGTTTATGGAGTAAACAAAAGTTCCCAGGAGGATGTGGAGGACTCTGTATTTTATGGAAATCTCATTAGAATGCAATGAAAGAGACTTTTAAAATTAAATAATTGCTTTATAAAACTTAACAGACTTTGTGTTCCAGGTCTGTTAGCCAAATGGATCTTGGCCAGAGGGACGAGAGGGAGTGAACCAAACTTAAAGCTGGGGTAAATGGGCCCAACTTTCACACTGTTTTTGAACTGGACTAACACATGCAGGGGCTAGAAGTAGCCACATTGTGCTGCTGATCTGTAAAGCAACCTGGGCAGCTTCAGCCATGTTTCAGAACCCCATTTCCCTATTAAAACATAAAAACAAAACACAGAAACAGTGACTGAGACTAAATGATGTACTCAGATCCAGACTGCAGGACACACATATCTGATTTTATTGTTAATACTGCTGTCCTCCCTTAGCTCCTGTCTCTCTGATACTGTTCCCACACTCTATTCTTCATGACTCCCTTCATGACTGTTGGCAATTTATTTTTTCTATCATCTTATTTGCCTGCCGGGACCTCTGCTATTTTACTTCTGCCCATGGGATTCCACCTCAACAGGTTGTAGCTGTTTGAATTAACATGCCTCCTTGCTGCATCCTCTGGCTGAGGAAACTGCAAGGAGAAGTGCTGTCATAGCCAGCAGAACAAACAGATGATCCACCCTGTAACTCATTGCTGTGGCATTTTTTTGTAAATCCATGTGGTTAATAGCAGATTTCTCTTTTCTTTTTTCTTTTTTTTGTTTTGATTGGCAAATACAAACTACAGGAATTGGGGGGTATTGGACGAAAAAATGGGACACACCTTTTCATTCTCATGAAAGCATTATCATGGGAAGCCTTCTCACAAAAACAGAGTGAGAACAAGTTAAATATTTTGTTTCGAAGGGATTATCCCTACCCAGCAGGGAGCAGCTGGCATAAAGCGTTGATCCACCTCCCATTGCAAACATGAGCCCAATTCCCGTTGATTTCATTGGTACAGAAACAAGCCATGTTATTAAGTCCATGACCAGCTTTGTACAACTTCTGTCCCCGTCTGCTTCCCTTACACATAGACCTAACCCTCTCTGACCCTGGAGAACCCAAGCTGAGGGGGGCTGTAGTGAAACAGAAAGAATTTTAAGAGGTAAATGATTAAAATAGTATAACAGCTTTTTCCAAATATATTCTGTTGTGGAGTACATCTCAAATAGCCCCACTAACTTCAGTCTAGCCCATCTGTCTGGATAGCCAAATGACAAGCAGCATGATGTATCCAGGATCTCGACTCCCTAAAATGAGCCAGTTCCTTCTTTCTTCTGGACTAGCATGGTTCCTCTGTAGGTTGTGTTTCATTCCTGTGTTGAGCCACTTGAAAAGGATTGTTTTCTCATGGTCTTTCCAAGTTTTGTGTACAGTTACATTGCAGTGTATTTAGTAAAAGAGCTCTAGTTGCTGAGATGTGTTGAAAAACGTCACTCCCCATCTAAGAGTGGCCACAGACTTCTTATTCTCTTTCCATCAAGGAAATTGTTCAAGCATTCACATCAAGGCACATATGTATGTAGAACTGTTTAGAGAACTTACATTAATTAGGGAAAAAACCTAGACATTAGTTAGGATCTTAATCTCTGATCAGTCGACAGTCTTCCCATCACCAGCATCCAGTCCCTTCGTGGTTATATTGTTTGAATGCATTTCTGCTAAATGGCAGACCAGGCTGAAACTATTAGTGCCTAGGAATGGGAAAAAATGTAATAATAAGTGATTGGGTTATTAAGAGCCTTATTGTATGTGACAGTGAAAAAACTGGGGTTGTACCCTCATATGTCATCTAAAAGTTAGTACTATGAACAAGATGTTTTCATATCCTTTCTAATACTTTGAGATAGATCAAAATTTATCATAGCTATCTTCATTTTACTCAGTTAATATTGAATGATCAGTGAAACATTTTGGAATAGGAAAAGCCAGATGATTCATATAACTTCTGCTGTGAAAGGTTTTCAAAGTTTAGAATGTACAAAGAGAAGTAAAAGTAGCTATGTCTTTTGCACAACATATAAAAGCTAAGAAATTATGTAGGAGAGCTGAGAAGTTTTGATTGAATAACACAGTTTGTGAGATGGTCATACAGGTTTGATTTTTGATAATCAGATTGAGTTTCATTGTTCAGCATTTGCATGAGTTCTCAAACAATGAAACTATGTTCATGGACATTTCTTTTCACTGAAAGTCATCCTTTGATGATGGTATGACTGTGTGGGTGTTGTATAATGGCAATTTTTAACTCCTGGTGGAGGTGCTGTGTAAAAAGCTGTGTCTCTTCTTCTTTATTAGAACTGATAGAAGATCCAAGATGTGAAGAGTCCAAAGTCTCACTCAACTGTTTATGGCTAACAAGGAATCCAGAAACTTTGCCATAGCATTCCTGTTATGCACACACCTTTGGTAAGTCTGCACTAAGAATAAAGGGCCAAATTCTCCACTGGAATAAAAACCACAATTTCTTTGGTGTCTGTTGATCTTCCACTACCTGTTTCAGCAGACATCTTGGTTACTAAAAGCTGAAGTAAGACATATCTTTACCCCTCCAAATTGTGTCATCAATGTTTGGAGAATTTTTTAATCTTTGTGCCAGTGCACAGAAAGTATACTGTGATACATGCATGACTTCTTCATAAAGCTTCAACTTTTGGAGCCTGTGAGTGGGGAATCAAGTGTCCCATTCAGATAGATAACTCTATCATAATAATTGTCATTCCTATTGCATCATTTTCATAAGTGTGTAAGGCTCCTGACTGTGAAAGACTGGACACGCTCACCACTGTTCTGGACCGGTATTGCAATCTCTGTTCTTTTGTATTGTTAGAGCTACTTCTTTTGAAGTTTATGGCTAGCTAAAAATTTGAGATGTTCTAGGTTATTTTAATTATGAGAAGAAATTGTTGGTGAGAGTCACATACTATTTTTATGTAACTCTGTGTATTTGCAAGAAAAGGAAAAAGATCTGTTTTTCTGATCACAGGATAAGTCAAACAACTAGAAAAATAGAAGAATTTTATCCCATTTCCTGTGAGACGTCTTTCAGCCGGAGCCCGTTCCTTATGCTCACCCTTGGCGTCTCGTAGGGATGCACTGTCAGCATGTCCTGCTGCCTTTCTTCATTTCTGCAGTGTTTCTGTGGCTTTTCTTACTACCCAGCTCTGGTGGTCTCTCAGTGCAACACTCAGAAGATACGCTTCTCTCATAGTTAAGTCTCTGATCAGACTGGCCTTGTCTGTGCTGTGTACAATGACACGTGCCTGCACTTTGCTTTGAAGCCCAAGTATCTTCACAGAGGAGTTGAGTTGTTCCTTCCCAGCTAGCTCAACTGAATGTCAGTGACTACAATCACCAGCTCTGACATTTCATTCATCCAGTCCTAACTCTGTTTTCCATCAAAATTATTCCCATAACTCCCTACCATCATAAAAAAACCTGAAAAGAGGAGGAATAAACATAGAGTGTTTTAGAGTTGTATACTAGGAATAATTAAACTTTAGTAAGAGGCTTCTGTCATTTCTCTATTTTTACTTACCGTGAGGAGGACAGCATGTTCTCATCTCAGTGGAGTCACATAAATGACTTGATTAAAGTGCATGTTGCAGAGCTGAATCTGGGCATTTGGAACTTCCTTGCTGTTTTCTTAAAGGTATTTGTATGATAGATGAGAAAAAAAGCGTGCTTAGTTCATATTGTTATGATGTAGATATATTTTCCACACATTTGCAAATAGAGTAAAGAACAAGAGTTCTTCAGCTATTTAAAGTCTTTGAAAGAAGAAAGGCAGTTTAGATTACCAGCAGCCCACAATGTGCGTGGCACAAAAATGTCAGTTTTAATGGCAAAGTTCAGGATAAAACTGTGTCAGCTAATTTAATCATTTACCATGAAATACCAGTTATCTTAATCTTACATGCAGTCCTCAAGTCTGATGCATATTTTTGTGTAATTGAATCCTGACCCTTAAAGGGAGGAAGCAAGGAATTTGCTTTTTAGTGAATAGTTAGGCTCTAAATATTCCTGTTTATAAATTGTATTTGTGGCATTGTCAGATATTTTAATACTGAGCAGCTAATATTTCTGATGAGTCTATTTTTTTCTCTGTTTTATATTTGTTTTCCATGCTGCAGAAATCATATTAGTATTCAGTTTCTATGGAACTTAACTGAGTTCTCTGAAAAAAGTGCAAATATTGTTCCCAGAACTTAAGGCAAATAAATTAGTATCTAACCCAGATGACACATTTTATTCATGTGGTTTGCTTTCCATCTAGATACCTGATGTATTACTTCAGCAGCAAATTCAACAAGGCCAAGATGTCTTCATTTTCCTTCAGAGCAAGAGCTGTAAGAGCAGTGTGATGGAAGTATTGGTCTTCTGTGGCCAGCCGGCGAGAACCCATCAACAGCTGTGATGAGCAGAGCAGACACAGGGAGACAGGAGGCAGCTGAAGCCAAAGAGGACCCACGCCTGGAGCTGTGTGTGTGTGATTGGAGCAGAGAGGGGCCAGGACCCAAGGAAATCCCAGCAGCAACGGAAAAAAACAGATTGACTCTCAGTGACTCATTTAGCTCCTGGATTGGACAGATCTCTCCCCTGCTGGCAGTTTGGCTGAGCATCAATGGACAGATACCAGGATGAATAGCTTAAAATAATTAGGGGTTGGAAATCTGCAAAACTGCTAGCCATCTAATTCTTTACTGTGCAATGTGAGGCACAAAAAAGAAATTACATTTAGGTTATTAAATATTAAGTCAGTGGATTTACCTCCATTTGGTCCAGAACAGGAAACTGGCTAAAGTTCAACATTTATATTATTGTGTTGATGGCCTGTTTATCACTGAACAAGTGAGTGCCTTTTGGCAGGTCAAGCTCTTTGACACATGGAGCGAATGTGTGCTTAATTTCTCCCAAACAGAAGAATTAATATAATAATAATTAACACAGATGAGAACAGAATTAAAATCAAGTACAGTCAAGAGTTCAGTTTAATGCCAGGCATCTCACATTCTAGCTGTTCTGGGGCCAGATTTTTTCCTGCTGAAAGTAGTGAGGATTTTGCCATTGGTGCTGATGAGAGCCGGAGTGGGCCTTGAATGCAGAGAGACAGGATTCCTTGTACTTTATATTTAATGCTCAAAACCAGAAGCAACAGGCTCATTTAGTATCAGTAAAGGTCAGTTAAAATTATAGAGACATCCTTTGGAGCAAATCCTCTGCCTTGTATTTGCATATTTATGAACTAGAGATTACGACAGCCTATTCCATTTATTAGAGCAGCATCACTATAGTTAATAGTCTGTCAGTATTTCCATTATAAACCCCGTTTTTCAGTGTTTTAATATCTCAGCCATTTAAACTCACATCAGGAAGCAAGTTGGTCTTGTGTTGTCAGACAGGTGCAATTTTTTGTTTTGGATTATTTTCAGTAATGAAATACTGTTCATCATATATGCATATGAGCCACAGCATATCTGTTGGGGGAAAATGCAAGTGCATAAGTTCATTGCAGTTTTGTTTTTCTTTAGGAGAGAAGGGAAAAGAGGAATTTGACCAATCAAACTGGGGCTTCACATTTGAAGAACAGTTTCTCAAGCAACTGCTTTCAGAAGAAACACTGGTTCTCAATGTGAAATGAGGTTGCTGTGTGGTGACCAAAGTATACAGGTGAGTATGGTTCCCCTGATCCTCAGAAATTTGTTTGCCAGAGCCATGGGCGAAGCACAGCAGGTAAGAAAGCGGTGAACATAAAAAGAGAGCCTTTAGAAGTAACAGAAGCCCTGGTTACAAATTTAAAAAGCTGGCCGTTTTCTAAGTGTCTTCCAGATGCAGAGAAGTCAGTATTGTACTGACTTTATTGCTGATACTTGGGGTAGAGAAAGGGGCTGCTGAGGCTTTGGGGAGGGGGCAGTTGTGAAGTTACCTTGCATGTGTCCCTGAACTGAGCAGTATTGATTCCTTCAGCAGTCTCACATCCTGCTCCTTCCAAACAGCCTCAGTTTGCTTTCACAGAGGTGTTGGTTCGTTAAAAAATAACTGCCTGGCAGGGGCAAATGTTTAGACTGAAATGCCAATTTTTAACTTACCAGGGCAGCAAAAAGTTGCTCTTCAGTAAAAAAGCTGGTCTTGCACTATAACTTCTTGCTGCATGAAAAGAAAAACAGTCCAATAAGAAACTCCCGGACAGTGATTTGTTCTCAAGGCCTTGAAAAATCACTTGCTGCCACAGTAACTGAAAAGTTAAATATCAAATATACGAAGAGAAAAAAAATGAAGTTATGTGCGAAAAGTTTGTTGCTCTTTACCGTTGCCCAACAAACACATAGTAGGAGGTGGGAACACAGTCCATATTTTCCATGTTTTCCATCATAAAAGTCTATGTGCACAACTGGAGACTCCAGGGAAACTAACAATGGCAGGCCAGGAACACCGTTGAAACATCATATACAATCCACTTGGTGCACAGCAGCTAATAAAACTATGCCCTGGGCAAGACCCAGGGCTTGGCCTCAGTGCTGCCTTCTGTGAATTTTGACTGAATTAAGATTAACAACAAGTTTAGAAGTTATGTTACATAAACATTTTTTTAAATACATGTAAGATGTGGTTGCAACAAAAAGTCTGTGATAAAGCCCCCAAATCCGAATGGTGAGCCCGACTTTGCATCTGGCCTCTCATCTCCATCACGAGAACCAAGAGCCCAGATCAAGACACTTCACTCAAGCTTGTGGAAAATCTGTTCCAAATCCAAGTGGCTCAGGCTCATCAGTAGCGCCTTCTTAAAACAACAGTATTTGGGATATTTTTGTAGGTAATTGCTAACTTCAAGTGCATTTTCCAGATTCCTTCCAGAATTGCCATTGTAAAGAACAATGTTCCTTCCCCAGGCACATCACCATGCTTTTTCAGCCAAAAATTGTCTCTGGTCATAATAAGTGATCATAACTCAGAAGTACACAGACTACGGAGATTCTAACTGTGTCGAATACAAAATTACTTTAACAGTTTTATAAAGCAGGTGTAACCCAAAGTAACAGTGGGGGAGGGAGGGCCTGCCAAACGTATTTAAAATGTATGAAATACGAAGTATTATGTGCTGTCTGCTGGAAGATAAGTCCATACTCAGTAAGCTATCTGAACAATATTGTTCACTACATATATTTGTTATGTTTTGTTTTTTAATTTGCAGTGACATAAAATCTTGCATAACAAATTTGAGTGCATCTTTGAATATTAAAAATACTGGTTATTATCTAATTAGTCAACAGGATGTGTGTAATTGTGTAATACCAGCATTCCTGGGTGTGGTTAAGTACATAGGTAGAATGCCAACACTCATCTAGACATAGTATTATAAAATTACACAACAACATACACCCTGGGTGGGTACTCTAATTATATTTTACATTTAAACAATAGCTACATTAGCAAAGTAGAACTTATTCTTTTTAAAAATATCTTCCCGCAGGCAAGGATCATAGTAGATGATTGTGATATTATTGCCCAGACAGAGTATTTTCCATCTCCCAAGGGACCTAGGCTTCTTCATAAACATAAAAATGGGAGAAACAAACCAGACATAAAGAGCTCTTCATCCACGCGTGGCAAGAAGCCACACCAAAACAGACATGTGACAATTGCTGAATCATGCACCGGAATAATTGAATGCAGAAAATGAACAGGAAGAATTTTCTATCTCATGAAGAATCACATGAGATTAACCAGAAATCTGACTAGAACTGTTATATTTTTATGACTTAGCAGACATCAGGACCATCCCTAAACCACGGTGGAAACAGAACCACACAGTGAATCAGATTCTTCTTTGAACTCACCCAGGAAGATCTAGGTTACAGCCATCAAATGTCTTGAGCATTTTAGTTAACTCTGATCTCTGCTAAGACTTACTGCCAATATGGTACAAGAGTCTTCTGCACTCCCGGTCAAAACCTCCCTGCCTAGTCATCACTCATTCTCCCTATGGTACATCTGCAGTGGCTGACAGGCATACACTTCACCGGGGCCAGTACTACAGAGATGGTAAGGTCTGCAGTACAGACAGAAAAGGTGGATGGTTCTTTCACACAGCTCCCCAGTATTTTCTCTTGATATAGATCCAAGGTGAAAAATCCAGAAGAAGAATGGAAAGATGAAAATTCCAACACCAAAAAAAACCCCAACACCTAAGCTGTGACTCATTATAAATGTAAAATGTTGGAGCCTAAAGCTGGGGTTTTTTTATGTGCCTGGGTGGAGAAGGGTGAGGTGCCCTCTGAGGATGATTTTATCTTTTACTTTTGAGTCTGAAGATCTTGGATGTGGTTTGGCAAGTTCATAATAATATTTGTGATAAAGTTGAACTGCTGTCTGGAAATGTTACATACAGAGATGTAAGAAAGCTTAAGGAGAAAACTGCAGATGCTGGAAGAAGAATCAGCAGTGCACATGAATGAGGTTAAAATTTGTGGACAATTAGCTACTAGGTGACTCCTACTAAATAAATCATCAAAGACTTGACTACTGCTTCCAGGTTTCCACAACAATATCGGCTCATTGGAGCAGCCAAAAAGAAGTTAATTTAGCCAAAATTTTTGGAATTTGCTATTCTTGTTTGAATTAACTAATCAACCAATAAGGCCAGTGTACAGTCTCTTGCCAAGACTATAAAGCAGGGCCGTCATGCTTCTAAGGAAGATACTCTATTCATTGCTCAGGATCAAGGGCTCCATGACATGGAAAATAAGCTTCTTTGTGTTAAATGAGAGCTACATGGGAAAGAAAAACAACCTGAGATTGTCATGGAATCTCACATCTTATTTCAGCACGCAGTAAAGCACTTTGCTTGTCCAACTTAGAGAAGCACAATTTCTTTTTCCTGTATGCCTCCACAGATCAGGTCTAGCTCTGATCTCATTTAGAGCTTAATCCAAGACCCAAAGTAAAGGGAAAAATATTCCCATTGCTTCCAACAGGCATCTGGTCAGTCTTGTAACGTGGTTTTACTTAGATATAAATTCAGTGCTGAGTTTCTCACAAGAAAAAGAGGGGTAAGTGGTAAGAGTTAGGAGTCTGTATGCTCAGCTTTCTACACTCCTGTTACTTGCTGCTGATGAGACCAATCCTTTGGCTTGACGAAAACTTCTTAATTTGTCTGGCCTTTTTGCAGGGTTGACTGGTGCAAAAAAGGGCTCACCTTGACCTTCTTTATTGCTACATCTGAGCAGCTCACCACAGTTGTCCTCTCTTTTACTGCTTGAGATTTACTTGTGTCCCTGGAGTGTTGTGATAAGCGTCTGAATGTCACTGCTGTGAAGGTTTTGTTCTTCCAAAGACTCTCCAAAGGTTCAGTGAAGCTAAGTAGGGTTTGATTTGGTACATTTTATGTGTCACTATAACAAATGGAAATATGCAAAGTGTTCGTTGAATTTAACAGGAAATTGGAATGTTTGACTTGTCACAAGGCCAGTTTGTACTATGTGGACTTCTGACATTGCTCGTGGTAGGTGAACCTCACCCCATGTTGAGGGCCAGCTCAAGGACTAGTTATCACTTACATGCAATTTAAACTGTCTTCAGAATAAGATTTAAGTGCGTAAGCCTCACACTCTTTCCCTGTGCAGGAGTGTAAAAAAAGGAACCTGATTTGGAAAACACTAGGGAAAAACACTGAAGTTTTACTCATCAAAAAGGCTAATTAGAAATACTTTTCTTTTATAACAAATAAGCCAAGCATATTGACATTAATTATATGAAATACTCAAGGTTTGGAATAATCTATTGAAGAGCACGGATGTACACCAAATCCTATGCAAATGAGCATGTACAACTATTCTTCAGGTAACACATTTATTTATAAAAATAAGCTGTGTGTTCAGGTTTCTTTTTAGTGGGTAGAACATCATAAAAATTCTCTTTCTCCCTTGGTCTTACTCAATGTAGTGAGATAGTTATATCTGTTCAGCACAGCCTAACATGCATTCCAGGAGCTAGCAGCAGATTCTTCCTGCACCTGAGTTAGTAGTACTCTGTCAGCTTTCCTGGAATTACATCACTGTAACTAGGAGCAGAATTTGTTCTCCTCTGGTGGTAAATTTCCTTTCATTTCAGAAAAGCTAATGGAATTCATAACCGCATCTATATTTTGCAGTCTGTGTCTCTGAGCTTACTAGTGACAGAGGTGTTTAAAGAAAATGCTGTGACTGTGATTTGCTATGTCGCCCATTAGTGTTGTCAGTAGAGACTTTTAATAACATTGGGAAGAAAACTTCATTTATCCCTTCTTTTGCCCTGGCTGGTTGCAAAGAAGTCATCTTACTTTTGATTACTTACTTCATGATGGAAGAGTCCTTCCTTGTCAGGGCAATGACAGGCAGGCTCAGAACTCTGAATCACTCCACGCCAAATGCTCTTATACCCCTGCCCCATTCCCTGCTCCTTCCATCTTAGGCACTGCCTCTATACAGGTGAAAGACACTTCACTTTCCAGGTCAAATTTCCCTGATGAATCTGCCTAATATTTGTCTAAGGATACCTCTTAAATTAGATGACATGTCTAGCTTACATAGGAACTGCTCTGTCGTCATTGTAGATTCTCATGTGGCTGGGCTGTGTTGGGACTGGCAAGCTTCCTGGAACCTGCTCCACAATCTTCAAACCAAGGCCAAATGCCAGGGCTTAGAAACACCCATCTCCAAGGGCAAATGTTGGTAGTGAATAGTTATTCTCTCTCATCACCAGTAGAGAACATTGCTGTTGCCAGTGCTGGTTCAGGTTCCTTGAATTCTCCCTATTTACCTAAAATTCCTCTTAACATTTCACAGGTGTTTCCAGAACTACTGTGTCTGCACAAGTTCCAGAAAGCTCATAGTAAAGCGTCTGCTTTCACCTCTCAGATTCAAGCCCATTAAAGGATTTGAGGAAAACTGTTCAGTGCCGTGGGCCATGAAGAACAACTGTGCTCCATGTAGATGAGTTGCAGGTATCACTTCAGACCTCTAAAAAGTAGGAAAAAACTGATTTGTACTCCAAAATGATAACAACAATCTCTATATACTCTCAAGAATTGTCAACAACTGGCCTCCAGTCTAGCTTGAAGATTTTGATAACCCCACCAGCTACCAGCAGGTCTGGACAAGATTGCCTAAGCCACGGATTGCTGGGAGGGTGTGTAACACTGGCAAAGCTGCAGTCTGCGACCTGTTCTTACACTTCCACTTCTGAACATCTACTACTGGTAATTAACTGACATAAAATATTGGAATAGTTGGAATTTTGTTCAACCTAGTGTGCTTGGTCTTAGGTTTTTATGTTTACATCATTTTTAGTAATGGTAGAAGGGAGACAGCTTCTATCCCAATTGTACTGTCGTATGGAAAAGCAGCAATTTATATTGACCCTGGTCACCCAAGGGCACCTTTTTACAAAGAGGCACCTGTAAGGCATGGATCCATTGAGTTGGCTGACATGATAGAAGCAGCACTTGTAGCAGAGGCAAGCTTGGAGTTGCATAGGTTTTAGTAACAACTAAATGCAGAAGAGAGTTGCAGAGGTGGGAGTAACAGGAGACTATCAGTTGGTTGTGAAGTTGAAGTGAAAGCTTTTATATATAATTTCAGCTGTTGGAGAAGCAGATGTTTCTGTTAGTAACCATTCCTTACGTATAGATCAGCCTTCTAAACACCTTTTTGCATCTGCTGTGGATAAAAGATATAAAAAAAACCCCAGACGCCTGAGCTTTCACCTTCACTCACTGTGCAGTCAGTATATTAGGAGGAAAAGGAGCTGTTACACCTGTGAAACTAAATATGACTCAAAGATAATTTAGGGTGATAACAAAGGTGAAAGTTCAGAATCTTTCTGACCTAGTGTGATGCCTGTACAAAGTGTTTTGACCTGCTAACTTCTTTGTTCTTGCTTGAAACCTAAAATTTTGTTTCAAGTAAGACTGATTCCTACCAGGTTCATATAATACAAGTACTGTGTTGAATTCTGACTGAAACAGTTTTGCTCAGAGACTGAGGGCCAAATCCTGGCCTTGTGGCATGGTGCTAGGAGCATTTTGCAGGGTGTGACAGTTTCAAGACCACAGGCAACTCTGACTTTAGGGGAAGGTGAAGGAGATGGGCACCAATCCTAGAGAGATGTTACAGGCAGCAAAAAGTCAAAGTAATAAATGGAAACTATGTGTTCCTTTCTAGCACTAATGGTTTTCTGCTGAAATTTTCAAAATCTGTTGCTGGCACGAGTGGCAAATTTTTCAGCCACTCCAAGGGAACCAGAGTAGCGGTGGTCAGTCAGCTTTGCATGGAGAAACTGAGACACCAGGGAAGACGACAGCCGGGTGGGAGAAGAGATACAGGGGCAAGGGGCAGGAGGAAGGCAGGCTGGCTCATGGAGGTGGCCTGGCTGGCTGCAGGGCGTGCAGGGAAGCAGGGGACTGCTAGTGGGTGAAGAAACTGGTTAGGATATATCTGGAGGCCATAAAATTGGTGCTGAGGGGTGAGGTGCTGAAGTCTCCTGTCTGGAAAGAATATGGCAGAGGAGGAAAGCAGTAAAGCTCCTGGGGTGGCATTGGGGGGGCATGGGGAGGAGCAGGGCCCCTTCTGCACCCACCCTAGGGTGAGGTGACCTGGCCACAGCTCCAGGACTGAGGGAGGACATTGCCTCTGGGTTCATGGCATTATTTAAAAAAAATGAGAGAAGCCTAAATCTCTTACTGAACTGGGGAAACAGGAGCTTAACAATGAAGAAAAAGTCCTTCTACCTCCCCCCAAAAATCGGCTAAGCTCCAGTCAAAGGTTTTAGCTGGGGCTTTCCGGAGGCCAGCTCTGCCCCATGGGTGACATCCCTGTCTGAGCCTGGCAGGGCAGTGAGAGTGTCAAGCACCTCTGAGTGATGGGGGAGATATCAGGGGGGGAGGTTTGTGCCAGTTAATTAGCAGCGCTTTGGTGGTTTTCTGCAGCCCACAGTACTCTCCACGAGACCTGCAGTGAAGGAGAGGTATTTGGGGATCTGTGGTGGAGGCTGGAAGCTGATTTATTTGAGCTCTTTCTCTGAGCATCAAGTGCATTGCTCCTCTAGCTCCCTGTAGAGACTGTGCCATCAACTGTCCAGGGTGGGCAACCCAGTGTCAAAAGGAAAGGAGCCTTTTGCCCATCACTGTCATATAAATCAGGCCCCAGATCTGAGCCCTGTAAAATGTGAGAAAATGAGAGATTCGATTATCCATATGGATCACTCTGGATTTATTCCAGATTGCTTCATTAATAGCAATCAAAGACATCACTTTAATGGATTTTTTATCCTCAAAATTATGATCATGAGGAATTTGTTCTGGCTATTGATTTTGAAAAGGCTTTTGATTCTCTTCAATAGCCTTAACTTATTTCAGATTTAGGTAACAGTAGGATTTGGTCTTAAATATGTTAGATAGGTCAATCTCCTTTATTCAAATCCACAGTTATGTTAAAACTAATGACTGTAGCTTGAAGATGATTTATATACTGGGGCTTAGACAGGAGAGTTCTTTTTCCCTGATACTTTTGCTGTTACAGAGGAGCCTTTGTTTTGGGAGAAATCAGTGGTTTTAAGGGGAAAATCAGTGATGTTTTCCATTCTGCCCTTAGTTGGAGAATATGTTATTTTTTTAACGAAAGTTTTTAGATATTATGCTGGAAGTCACTGAATGTTCATGTTTCTTCTTTGTTAATTGGGGTAAAACTCTTAAAGCTATTAGGCGATTTAAATGTAGCTCTATTTGAGCAATATCCTTTATTGGATCCCCCATTATCCTTTAAACATCTTGGTGTGCAAGGGGATAAAATTAGAAAGAATTTGTTTGCTTTAAATTGCCAGCCTCTGCTTGATAAAACTATTAGCTATTTAGCTAATTGGACTGCTCTTCCATTATCATTAATTGGCAGAATTGATACAATTAAAATAGGGGCTTTATCTAAAGTGTTTGTGTTTTTTTCTGAGGTATTCCCATCAAGTTCCCTAACAATGTTCAGGGAGCCTTAGATTCTGCAATTAGTTTTGTTTTCAGGGTTAGAGGTAAATTTAAGATTAATTTTGAAACTCTGCAGCTTCTCATAGAGTCAGCTGGACTGGCTCCTGCTAATTTTATTGTTGTTTTTGGCTGCCCTGGTACAACATGTTGTTTCATGATTTAGACAATCCTCAGCATTATGTGGCTGGGGAGTGCGTGGGGCAGTGCAACCACAGGCTGAGCAAAATCAGGCCCTCGGAGCACACCCCCTACTTTGCAGAAGGTCACAGCAAGGCTTGCTCCCAGGGCTGTGTCCTGCAAGGTGCTAAACACCCATTATTCCCTGACCCAGCAAAGCATTTTAACACAGCCATAACTTTTAAGCACACATACAGGCCCAGTGACGCCAATTAGCTTACTCATGCTAGTGAAGTTAAACAAAGGCTGTGCTTGGTTGGGGCCACAGCAATCATCACCTTGTCGGTTTGAGACTCCCACATGAATCCATTGCAAAATAGCACATGTTCTTCCACTTACACCTTGGCTGTTCTTTCAGCTGATGCTGCCCTCCAGATGAGCAGGGGGAAGGCACTGGCTTTTGAGGAGAGGCTCTGCCAACCCTTCTCTTCCTCTGTGGTCAAAGCATCAAGAAACTGCACCCTCTGTTCCTGCCATCCCTGGTGGAAAAGCCCAAGTCGTGCTTCTTGTTCCTAACACTAGGATTCATGTCAGCCATTAGCCTCAACTAATGAATGGGCTGCGAGAAAATTAAAACCAAATCACGCCTCTATCAAGGGGAGGTCTCATTGACAAGTAAGGCCTCTATTGCCAGAATTAGACATCTGGGTCTGCCTTTTGCACCAGAGGCTAAGAAAACCAGAGGATGATTAATTGGGCAGGACCGAGAGGATGTTACCCCTTTTATACAGCTGGCCAGTGTGGACAGTTTCTAAATCACACCATGAAGGCAGTGGCTACATCACTGAATACCACCACTACCTCTGCTTCATCTCCATCACGATTTTATATGGTGCTGGGGTAGCCACATTTGTTCTTCACCACCCAAACATGCTCTTATACCAGGACTTCCTTACCTTGCAAGCCATGTAGAGCTGAGTCTATTGCCATTTAAAGCTGCTTAAAAGAACTTGTATCTAAAATATAAAATTGTTTTATGCAAAATAAATTTTAAAAAATCTTTTATCTATAAAATATATGCAAATATAATTATATATAATTTTAACTAAAAAAAAAAGCCAATCAACTCAATTCACATAGGCATGACCCAATATGTATGTAACAGGTATGAACACTGGAGCAACCTTGATGCAATACTGCCATGCTTAATTCATTTGAGTCATTGTAGTTTTTAGACTACACCAAAGTCATTTCATGAAACACATCATGCTTCATGGGTTAATCCCGATTTAGCTGTGATGCTTTGCTTTTGGGTATTATCTAGATTGTTTTGCCCATCTCTTCTTCATTCATTTTGCCTATCATGAATATCATTCTACATGGGTTTCACTCATACATTTATTTGTATTTAAATTATGCATCTCTTTAAGGAGATAGACCCATCAAGTGATACAACACCCTGTGGCACAAAGAATGAGGCATTATTTACTTTTGCGTAAAAAGCCATGAAGATGGAGCACACAGTTTATAGGATATTAATGAATTATTTGGATGTTTGACCTTAAGTCAGACTCAATCCAACAAAGCTTGGTAGCCAATGGAATTGAAATGTAATGGATAATAGCCCAAGAGCCAACCATATTGTAGATCTAGCTTGCACAGCTTGTCCCTTATTGACAACCTCAGCCAAGCACCTTTGCACTGGGTGGCTGATGAAATACTTCATCGCAGAGTCACGGGGCTGCCTTCTCACCCCCTTGGGGACAGAGCGTAGCATGGACTAAGGTTGAACTACTGCTTCAGGTCTTGGGATACTTCTTCTAGGGAGAAAGCAAGCACCTGAGTCTTTGGGGCTAACATCCTGGCATGTCTCATGAGCACTAAAATCACTGTAAGGAAAGTCACCTTGGGCTGAGGGGCCTGTTGTGGCTCCCTCAGGACAAATGTGCATTCCCACCAGCGCCGTTAGAAACCCCACACTCCCACTGACTTCACCGTGGCTCAAAGAAAGAGGAGGGGGAAGCAGAAACAAAACGCCTTAGAGTAAGAGACTAAAAGAGAATAAGAGACTGTTCTATGATTCTGTGAAAAGACAACTACCTCACAGTACTAAATGCACTGATCCTGTGCTGATTTATATTTCTGGATTAATTGCAGTAAATAAGGAGCATCACACTGGTGTAAGACTCACGTGAAGGAGGTGAGAATCAAGCCCACTGGGAACAGAGGAACTGCAGTACAGGAGCCAGTCCTCCCTGTGCAACATTTAAGGTATATTAGGGCCAAAATCTCCTTAATGCAAGCAGCACTGTTTACTTGCTTCCATCAGCTGTGAATTTGGCTTATTGTCACCAGTACAAGAAGAGTCCAGAATAAGGGACATTCCTGGACTGAAACATTACTGTGGCATGGCAACGCCTTTTCCTCATTTGAAAGTAGAGATATAACTCTGTATATCATTAACTAAGACAATAATAAATTAATACAATAGCCAAGTAATAGTGCTGTAATTCTTTCATGTATGAATTGGAATGTGAATACTGAGCTTTTCATTTCATGGTTGAAAAATACATGAGTTGACCCAAATATTAATTTCTGCATTTCAATCATTTACATATCATGGGTCAATAATCATTTCTTGCATAAATGACTTTTCAAATGAGAAGCAGTATATTGTAATGGTCTATCATATTTACAAACATCTCATTGTTTTCCCAACTTACCACTTAGTATTTAAAACATACTGGACCAGATATTGTTTGCCAAATTTGATACAAAAAAGGCTGATGTAAAATGCAGAGACTATTTTCTTTTACTATTATTTATAATTTATCATGTTCATAAACCATGGAGTGGCATGCCCCTGCCAGGCCCAGGCCTCCACTTTGGAATGGGCATGGTTTTCCAGCAATGATTCAGGAGACCTGACACCTCTCTCTGCTCTCTCCTGACCTTAAAAATCTCAACCCTTTGAGGACCAATCCCTCTGAAGATCCAGCACTGTCAGAAGGGCTAATGGTGGTTTTTTTGAGAAGTTTAATACATCCTAAGATTTCTTCACAGCATGCAATGACATCCAACAAAATGCCTAGGGTGTCTTTTTTCAATTACTTTACAAAGCTAAAATAATATAAATAACCTTGCTTTTTACTTACTGGTATTGAACTTAGTCCATTATTTTTGGCTGTTCATTGTTTCCTCATATTCCACCCCTCTATTAGCCAACATATCCCAACAGAAACCTTGTGTCTTGGAGTAAATAGTGCTCAAGCCCTGAAGTAATCAGGGACTAGTGCAACATATATATGTTGCCCAGCAAGATGAATTTACACATCTGCCTTTTCCCCTAATTATAATTCCAGAGGTTGAATGTCAACAGCATATGGGTATATCTTCATAGAGGCATGCAAACACACACATGCAGGCGCACACACTGTACATTAATCTCTCTTGGCTTATCTGTTGCTGTCTTTAATTTGTATACTTCAAAATTGAGTGGTGAGGTCATTTATTAGACTGTTTCTGTGAGTTTTATGTAGTGATAAGAAAGCAGTAACATGCAATTTGTTTTTATAGAACTCACTTTTGTACGTATGATCTAATATTTCCTTTCTTTAACTGAACAGTAAAGAAGAAGAGCTTTCAGAGCTAACTAAGAGTTAACTGGCTACATTTCAACTGTCACCATTGTCTTACATCTACACAGAGAGCGGGAGAGAGCCAGAGAGATGTAAGTACAGCGGGCCACTGGGAAAAAACATTTATAAGTAGAAATTTCTCCTCAGAAGCCTCAGAGCAAATCTTTCCAGTTTGTCTTGATTTTTTCTTTCCCTATTTTTTAAACACAATGTGTGGTGGAAACGATTGTTATTATCCAAAGGACCTTACTTGCTGGCTCGCTGCATCTCTGTTTATGAAATGCCATAACAAAAGTGAGCTCACGCTTGTGTGCTTCCAATGCGTGATGTTCCTGTGTGCCAGATGGGCACTTTCATGACTGTATGAGCGTGGATTATTTCATTTCCTACATCTGGGACTCCAAATGGCTGCACAGAATGCCACAGGAGAGAAGCACAGATCTTCAGCTGGGGAAACCTACCTTCACAGGGGAACTGGCTACATCAGAGGGGATGAGGCAGAGAAGCCCCAAGTGATATGTGAAAGTTCACATAAACCAGGGCCATAAGGGAAACCTTTAGAACCAGGAACAAGACAAAAATAAACAATAACTAATGCTGGATGTCAGCTGCAGAGAGGGGGGAGGGAAAATAAACCATCAGCAGTTTCTTGTCTGGCCACAGAAGATGTGTTTGGAATGCTGTTTTGTATTTCTGCTCAGAAACTCGGCTATGACCTTCAGATATCGCTGGGTATTATGAGTTCTACAGATAACCAGAGAGAAATATCCCAAGGAGAGCTGGCATATACCATGCCATTCTAGTTAATGTTGACTGCGTATTGCTCAGAGCCCATTCCAGAACTGTGACCTGGCAGCCTTGTAAAAAACACTGGAGAATCCTACAGTCAGGAATGCTACAGTTTGTCATAAAGCTGTTGCAGGATTTGGGATAATTACTTGTTTGTTTGTAGGATAAAAGGGTGCTTTCCTATTTTTTTTTTAAGGCCAAAACAATGAGAGCAGATCCTCAGTATAGGTGAGGACCTGGCTCACTACACTTTTGCAGTATATGTTGCATTTCAGAGGCAGCAAACAGGAGGACATGGTAAGAAGAGACAGAATAGCCTGTCCTATATGTTTGATTGAATTAGCTGTAGCAGAAAAAAATATAGTTAAGCTAGTGACTTCCTTAAGATGAAAGAGAGCAAGCCCCCAAAAGAGAACAAATGGAAAAAGTAATGAACAAAAGAAAGTAAGAGCTTGTGACACAAAGTAAGAGAAATAAACAGCAGTTGACTTAACTATTTTGCATAAGATATTTACAAACCACAGCATATTACTGTTTGCTTTATGCATTTTCACATCCTGCTCAGTTTAAAGCAGTAATTTTCTGCAAGGACAACAGAGGGAAAAAAAAAATGCTTTACACTGCTTATATTAATTACATTTTTTCATTACCCGTCATGTTTTCTACAGGCTTGTGTATTATTACTGTAAAATGTAATGAAACAGAAAAAGAAAAAAAGAATGGACTTCTGGGAAATTTTCCAATTCTTGAAATGCAATGTTAATTGAGTGCTATTTTTAGGTCATCACAGATAGAGCTGAACCCATTGCCATCAGTGCACAGAATGGGAACAGCCCAGGTGCAACACAAACTGGGTGAGGGTATCAGTTTCTAGTGATGGAGAAAAAGGGAGAGAAACTAACTCCCCAGAGAGGTGGTTCTTGTTGGGTTTGGGGCAGTTTCTATTTCTCAATGTAAACTTCTCAAAGCAGAAATGAAAGGCAAGGGTGCAGAGCTGGCATGGGTCCAGGACCCACCATGACCATGGGGGTTCCTGAAGGAGACCCAATGACTCCTATGACAGGAGGGCAGAGCAAATGAAAGTGAGAAGCTCTCTCTGGTTTGGTGGCTGACTTCCAGCTTTGGGAGGGAGGGCACTCTGAAAGTCAACATAAAATAAAGTCCCCCAAAATGTATCAGAAACGTGATCCCTTTAATTTATAGATCTTCTAAAAGGCTGCCAAAAATCAATTACTTTAATTTGTATATAGTGCAGCCATGGACTGATTCAAGTTCTTTTGAAGTATTTTTAAACAACCATTGCACAAAGCCATCCTCTTTCCCATACGCAAAAAATGAATTGAAAACCACAACTTCTCGCAGTCGCTTTGATCGCGAGAAAAGACATAAAGGACTCTGCAAGCAAACCTGAGGCCCCCCGCTAAGTCCTTTAACTGGCTACCTTTACTGTTAGTCCCAAGAATCAGCGTAGCTCTACTGCTCCCTGTATTATGTGCCTCTTCTCCCAAAGAGTGCACAGAAGGTGTTTGAGCCAATAACAGCTTGTGAAAACCAGAGGAAATAGTTATTAGTACTTGTGGGTGGATGGAGATTCCCTTTGAAACAGAATAAGTGGAAAATCTTTGGTGTGCACTTACCAAGGCCAAAATGAAAGGTGAGAGAGCATCCTGCATGGGGGAAGCCAATGTTATCTCCACAAAGCTGTTCGTTCTCTGTATTGCACAGCGCTACTATAAAAGCAAAAGCCTAACAAACATTTCAGCAGCCACTCTAAATCACCAGGTAGCATGTTTTGGAACAACTGAGAATAACGCAGACAGTTTTCTACCCACTTTGGAACCATGCACATAACAATCTCAAAAAACAGTCATGATCAGGTGGTAGAATTGCTAAGATAGTACATCCGGTTCTTCTCTTTGTTTTGGTGCTACTGGAGAGTTGGTAACCAACCTGGAGGTATAAGAGACACTCTCCACTCATATTGGCCCAGGTCATCAAAGGTGTTTGGGGCAGGATCCTAAACAAAGACACTTAAACACCCAGATTCCTGAGATGATCTGGTCCTTTTTACCTTGGAACAAATGGCTTGCATTCTGGCCTTTTCTTTATTCACTACAAGTTTCTTTGCTTTTCTGTGTTTCTGTTAGTCACTTGAGGGTCCAGGCTCATCCTTTTTCCAATCTCAGCTCAAGAATCCAGAATATGCCCAAGGGCCACATGAAATAGCAGGCATCTGTGCTCCCCTGTGCAGTGTGGCTCTCCTTGACCTATGCAGTAGCATGGGCCTCAGCTATCCATCATGAACTTGTCTTTACTTCTTGCCTATCTTCAAATCTCTGCCCTCCCCTTAAGTCACATAAGTTGTGACTTATCAAAAATACCACCTCAGTGCATTCCAGATGTGTCTCCCCCACCCATTCCACAACAGATTTGACACTGGTATAGAAGTGTTACAGATTTGCCTGGCAAGGCTTAGATGGATAAAAAAACAAAGCAAAGCAAAACACAAACTGAAGTTTGCTCTCCAAACATCTCTAGTGCTAAGACAAAAATGATAAATCATAAATATAAGCCAACAAGTTTTTCTCTTATCTGACACATTGAATTAAGACTGTTGAGCTCAAACACTTATAGCAAAATTGAGACTTCCTATTACAAATGCTGCATCAAAGCTATTAACTTTTATAGTCAGAGACCATTTAAAGCCAAGGCAAAGGCACGTGCATTAGCACACACTGCCACGCACCCACACACAGGGTGTATGAACTGTGATACACTATTTGCAAATCAAGAAAGAAATCCTGCTTCTTTTGACAATGCTTGTCCTGCCTCCTGCAGTGATGCCAGCATTTGGACTTTAGTTAGCCTAGCCAAGTGGCCCCAGCTTGTTGCAGCCTCACCATGGGCCTTAGCTCATTATTGGCTTGTTGGCACTATGCTGCATCAAGACCAATCTCAAGTCTGACAGCTAACCCCATCCCTTGGTATCTCACCATGACAGACTCCTTTTTGTATTTAGATTAGAGTTATTCGCCTTTGCTAGGAAGATCAATCTGGATCCACAGTCCTCCAGTTGAGAATCACAACATTTTTCCACAAAGGGCACAGTTGTTTTGTTCTTTCACAAGGATTCAGTTCTCCTCAGCACCCCAAGTTGTTCTTGTAGGCAGTCCAGAAATAGCAGGGCTCTTTTGCAGACCAGAGCAGGTAAATTTTTTGTAGTGGGATGATAGGAGCAAGTGGTGGAGGGTATGGAAGGAGCAAAGGGAGCCATGAAACCACAAAGTCTCCTGGAGTGTGGACAGTCTGACCCAAGCCAGCTGGATCCCACTACATCACCCCTAGGGGAATGGCCCCCATGTGAGCCAGCCCCTTCAATGCTCAAGCTAATGGGGCAAGGGCAATAAATTAGTTTATTCCAAGTCAAAGCCACTTCGTAAATCAGGAAGTCAGTATTCAAATGGAAATTCAGACTTGGGATAATGTCCTAAGATACATGTAGCCAGTGATTTCCATGGGAATTTTTTTATAGCTTTCACCAGGACTAGGATTTCAACTCTGGAAGTTTTTATTTTTCTGCTTGGTTAGCTGGCACCTGTCCTCTATTGAAAGGTGGTCACAATACGCCCGAAGAATTGCAGCAATAAGCCAGTCAAGGAGCCTTTGCAGGATGGACCCATGGACACTGCAGTCATTTGACTGGATCGATAGGTGGGATTTCATCAGTGAGAGGGAATTCAAATGTCACTTTGAAAATTTCACTTCAATGTGTTCATTTTCTGTTTCATCTGTGTTAGGAATGGCCTGTAGATTTAGGCTCTGACTCAGAGCAGGAAAAATGAAGATTCGTTAATTCTTATGAAAAAAATGCCATTCCAGGCCATAGCCCTAACATAAATGAATTTGGCATGTTCAGGAGTGGACCATCACTTCCATGATGAAATCAATGGATATAATTTAAGTTTTGGTCAGATGAGGCCTCAAGCTTGCAGACCATGCACCAGATGTTTATTAGTGTTTAGAAGATCAGATAGGTACTGATTGCAGCCAGTGCTTTCAAAGGGTTTAGTTGTCTAGATCCACGGAAGCAACAGGCAACAGAGCTTAAATACGTTTCATGCTCTGAGATTTTTCAAAAGCCCATGCATTCCCAACTCCCGACAGCAACAAGGAGCCTGAAAGCTTTAAAAATCTGAAGTAGGCAATGGTGTGCATCCAGAGGGGGTCGAATATCTGTGGAAATTTGCCTCTAATTTGTCCAGCAGCCCTGTCCTTCCAGGTCACATTTAGAATCATGAGCACTTTACATGGCACTACTCTGTGAACTCTCCTCCTTCTCATAGCTGTGAGTAAAAATGGAGGGAAAATGTATTATGGACCTCAGCTGACAGGAAAATGCCATAAGCAGTGATGTGCTCGCCAGGATGTTAGAAGATGCCATTGTATACATCAGATGCAGAACCAAATCAATCTGGGGAACTTACATTTTCCAGTTTAAAGGTTTTGCAGATGTGAAGCTTCCCACCCTGCTTCCCAGCTTCCCTGTGTCCTCTGTTGAGCATCTGCACTGCTGCAGGTGAAGAAGCCCTGCAATATGGCATGCATGCATAGGCTCAAAGGCATTGACTGCTACAGTGTTGGCACCCAACTCATGTTGCACCCAGGAGGACCCAGATGCTGAACTGGGTGTCTGGGCTCACACATGAGCCTTTGAAACAGAAAATGTAAGTGGGACAGCTCCTAAATACTTTTGTAGATGTGCCAGCATGTGACCTGTATGGTCCCCTTGCAGTCCTACCCAGGCTAGATTTGAGAGGAGGCAGTGTTCTCGCCCAAGAGGATGGACATCTGTGATCTAACCAAATAACTCCGTGTTATCCAGAAGGGTGCTCACAGACAGACAGTGAAATGCTTCTAAAGAACAAATCCCAGAATGACCTGTGGTACACACACACGGTGCTGCCTCTGACCCTGCACTCCTGCCAGCCCAGGGAGGAGAGTGGCCTTCAGAGCCATCAGCTCTGGGCGTCAAGGATTTTGAAGTAATACTAGGAAAAGGTGGCTGATTCTCTACTCCATTTTACTGGCTGTACGTATGCCAGTGAAACATTGTTGGAAGTCAGTGAAGTTGCACTTCCATAAAACCCGATAAAACAGAGCAACTATCCAGCTCGATATATTTAATGTCGATAAAGTTAATAATGTTAATGTCAACAGAGTCCAGAGCAGCAGGCAGGACTGGCCCCTGTCCTCTCTGATTTGCCTCAGTAGATCACGTCTTAACCCTGCTATTTTCCCCAAGTTTTTTTACCTTGTAATCTTCCTGGGTATCATCAGAATAAAGTTCACCTCCCAAGTAACTCCTCAAACCCAAGCATATCCCTGTTTAAATATTGGGATTGGGATAAAGAATACCATGCTTAAATGTATCCTTTGAAATGGGGCACTGTGCATAAAAAGGCCTGCCAGGTTCCCATCAGAAGGGTTAGCTGAAGACTGGGGGACTGGAAACACTGACTGCAGCCAATTTCTTTTTTTCTATTTGTTAATCCACTTTGTCCAAACAATATGAACATTTGGTGCATTTAGCTCTAAATATGTCAAATGCTCCTTTAGGAAAGAACTTCCAAAACCTAAGATCGTCTCTTAAGATCAAGTTCATTGCCTGAGCTCAAAGTTATCCTTCTCTACACAAATAAACACACACACACTTGCGTACTTTGCCTGCACTGCAGGAATTGTCCTGAGATAGCACTGTGCTGTCTGTGGAGCCCTGCTAAAAAGCTTGGCTTTCTGATACCAAAAGAGCACTGCAAATATTAACACATTGTTGAAAGTCAGGAGTAAAAAAGCAAGAATTATTATCCCAGAATGTAACAAATCTAAAAATAAATTGGCTTCATTTTCACCTATTGCAGACCAACGGGGGTAAAACAACTTTAATTAGTGTAACAGGACAATAAGAATGAAATTGGCTTGGTCACAAGATTTTTGCAGGATGACACTGGTGGTATTACTATCCAACTTCAAAGATTTGGAAAGATGTGGCTGCTAACACTGGAGAATAGAAACCTGTTTTTCATCAACTAGGCTGGCCTGACAAATTAAGTCTGTGGAGTCATTAGATTAAGATAAGAGCTTATCTCCTAGACTGACATTTATTCAGAGGTTTTTATGCTGCTCAGCTAGTAATTAGTGCAGTTGAATTTTTAACACTGCTTTGTCCAGTCATTTGACAAATTTGAAATATATACAGTTCTGATTAAAAAAATAACTAAAATCCAAGAATATAAAATTGTTAGCTTGGAAAGGTTTTAATTTCTAGAAGAGTTGAGATGATGCTAAAAATCTTCAAGCAGGTCAGAAGTGCTTCTGCTGTTGACTCATTTCCATACGCAGATTGAGTGGCCCCTTAAACTCAATTTTAAGGCACGAAGCAGCAAATATCTGCAGCAAATCTGTAATTTCTTTCATGCCCATCCATTTTGTAATTCTGCTGCATTACAGGGGTAGGAATACGGTGAAGACTGCACTCCTGCTCATTAACACTTGTCTGCTTCCTTCCCCACTCAGGTTGGGATTTCTGGGGGGAGTTTCAAAAGGTTTTTTTCTCTGGCTGATTTCATGGGATAAGGTTTATTTTTCCTGTCCTAATTTTCTTGTAACAACAGATGGATTGTTCCACAGTAAACCGATGCATTACTTTTGGACACATGTTTTAACATTGCTTTAGACTAACAAATCTCACTTTTTCTTAAACAGCTCATTTTGAGTAACTGAAGATGAGAATTGGATTAATAATTAGTGATTAGATGGATGAGTGTTTGTTTATGAACTTTGACGGGTTTGTTAGAGCTACATCCTGTTATTGCCGTTACAGCATTTGTTTTGTCCAAAGTGCAGCCATCTCAGCATCTGTGGTTGTTACCTTTAGAAATACACAGGCAAGAGGAGTTCATGGTAGTGAATTATGGTTCATACAACTACTTTATTCCTATGATTTTTGGCTTTCATGGAAAAAAAAAAAGCATAGAGTCTGGAAAGACCCAGATGATCTCAGACTGCCTGTTTGGAAAACAGAACATCCTTCCTTACATTTTACACCTTACTGTCAAGACCTCTGAAGTCCATGGACTCACAGGCCCATGGCAGTCAGTTGCAGAGGGCAACCAGCATTGCCACTCGCCTGCACTTCTGAATCCAGAGTGGCAGTGGTAGAGCAGGACATGGGCTCTCAGGCCAACTGGGACCAGGGTCTGTGTGCTGGCTTTTTGTTTACACTTCTGTGGGTTTGGGTTTTCCTGGTATTTATAGGACCTCAAAGCATGATAGGAGTTAAGCATCTTGTAAACACAACAGCTGTTCCATGGTGCCATGGATGGACAGGGAGACATGAGGCAGGGAGTGATTTCAGAGCTTTGCATAGCCAGGAGTGAAACCCTGCTGCCCTCCACTTTCTGAGCCAGACTCACGACCTAGACCTGCCCTGACTCCTGTTTCGAGGCAGATGCTTTCAGCCCTCTGTGATGGTAAGACCCCGATACTTCCCACTGGAGGTGTGAAACCTTATATGGTAAATTTTAGCTCCATGCCAATCACTGCCACTGGGCACCCCACCATCCCTGGTCTGCAGGTGAGACCTCAGCTTGTGGTCAGGAGTGCACAGAGGTGGAGACGGAGACAATATATGTGGCAATGCTCATAAAATGGCCTGCAAAGGAATTTGTGTCAAGCTGAACCACTTGCATCAATCCTCCAAAAGCTTCAAGTACTATTTGGCAGACAGATTTTTTCCCCTCTAAATTTTAGCTGTTAATGCTGCCTTTGTTGTCAGCCAAGTCAAAAATCCCACATAATTCGCAATGTATAACTCACTTCCAGGCTGGGGTGGCCCAGCAGAGAGAAGTGGAAACCATTCCTGGACCTTGGGTGAGTGTAAGGGGAAGACCCAATTTCTGATGTCTCGGGGGGGGGAGCATGGCCTGAACAGAGGGAGGGATCTAAATTCAAGCTCCCCAGGATTTGTCGCAGCAGCATCCCTATTTTCCTGGGTTTGTTTACTTTCCTGTGTTGTGCATTGCTACATTGGACAGACGTTTCTACAGAGGCTGGATCGTGTCAGCACTACCCAGGCAAGCTTCAGTCAGTTAAGCTGCTAGATTTATCTAAAGTTGCCATCACCACCCCCACACACACACACAGATACACAAAACCAAAGAAAGCCCACACTTTTGGGACAAAAACCCAGCTAATATGAAACTATTAATATCTTCTTTTGATGGGCTGTGGAGATAACAGCATACAGGTGTCTTGGTGTTGTCTGTCACAGTTGTCTATCAAACAGTGCTGGCTGATGGGGCAGTTCCCCAGACCCAGAGCCATTTCAGACACCTCCTAGCCTGCTGCCCATCTGCGGGCAGTCTTACAGACTGACACCATCCTCTTGTTCTTCCATGAGAGATACCATTGACCTGCACCTTTCCCTTGGGTCAACAATTTAAAGACAACTGCTGCTTGATGGTGCACACAAAATTAATCATTAGTCTTGGTTCTGGCCTAAGTCTGGAGACTGAGACCTTCACTGGCCCCACACAGAAGGCCAAGAGCTGACAGAAGCAGTAGCAAAAGAGAAGTCCCAACAGGTCAAGGGAAGGGGCATTGCAAACTAATAAACTCCGTTACTATGAGGAGAACTTTGTTCAACTTCTGATGCCAGAAAGGACAGGCTGTGCTGGCAGGTAAATCTCCCTGAAGATAGTGGAAATAGAGGCGAGAGCATCATATTTATCTCAGGCTACTTAGTAAATAGTGAGATACTGCAAAAAGAGAATTGGAGATTTAGCAGCAGGAAGATGTCATTGAATGGCAATAACAGCACAACCATGCTTCACACTGCCTTCCATTTGCAGTGTCCTGCTCTCAGGTGGGTGATTGCTCTTCAGCATTTGGCCAAGGTCAGACAGGTGAGAGACAATTTTTTCTCAAGTTTCTATTGTTCCTAAGCAATTTTTGAAATTAGAGAAAAAGGCAATAACTTTTTTTAAGTGGCAAATATGTTATCAGTGTCACCAGAAAATGTTGCCTGTCAGCTTAGACATTACTGTAATTTTGTTTTGATAGCTTTTGGCTTCTAAGTTCGGTACAAGAGGTACTCATGTCCCAGAAAAAAATATGCTTGCCCTTTTTAACTTTCCATAGGCTCAAATTTATCCATGGTAAATGTTTCACAGTACAGTAAACTATGCAGCAGGTTCCACACAAACATCTTTTACTCTCTGAAATGAAGGTGAGCACTCAGTAGCACAAGTACATGGTGTAGCCATCCAGCTGTTTGTGTTTCCCCCAAGCATTCAACATTTCTCACAAATAACTAAGCTTTACACTTCTCTAACACACATCCTGTGACCCTACAGGGCAACCACAAAGGTGGGGTAAATGCCTCTATTTCTATTTTATAGGTACTTGGCACTTCTGAAATGCAAGCTCAAGGCAGGTTGTGTTGAACATCTAAGCTTGGAGAAGTCTTTCTGGAAAGCTGATAGAAATTATGTGCTCAAATATTAGTGGTAAGTCAAGTGGTTAGTGTTCAATGAGACTGTTGGAAGGTGGGTTCCCTTGCACTGTGGGAAAGTCCTTCTCCAACAGCCCAAGTTTCTCCCCGTTTTGTTTTTCTGTTGGGCAAGTATTCATTAAACCCTTCGCTGTGACATGCCATTGCCAGTGTGCCAAATCCTGAGCAAATCACATCCTCTCTACTTCTGTAGCAGATTTGTGAGATAATCTATTATAGATTAATCATTTCAGTCTTATGGTGCAATGTCAAAAATAAATTGGGGTTGTGAAGCTGGAGGGGAGCCACCTGGGGGGTGGTGTGTTCTCATTGATGCCCCTTATTTTACTTTGAAAACAGTGTCACAATGAGATTTTCGAAGCTGATTGTTACCCCATGGAATCCAAATAAGTAAAAATGCTGTGGAGTAAGTTTTCATCTCCACAAATATCAACTCAATGTTGAACTGGAAATCGTTTTCAGGCTATTTCCTTGCCTTTCCTCACAACATGAAAAGTAACTGGGCTGGTCCATTACATCTCTTTAGAATAATAGATGGCAGAAGAATAAATAGAATAAAATAAAAGCCAACCCCTTTTAAGGACTGAGTATCTGCTGGAGATGGAGGTATCCACCCCAGGAAAATAATACAGGCCAGGAATACAGCCAAATATACTATGTGAAAATATTAATTTGCATAATTTTAAATATTCTCTAACATTTTATAAGCTCCCAAATGTCAGGCAGTGAATAATTTGCTTAGTACTGTAGTCCTTGTTACACTCCCAACTGAATCACAGCAGGTCATTGGTGTCTCTAAACCAGACCAGTGGTTAGTGCACAGGGAGAAGCTATTCTCCCCCTTAGCTCCCTGGTCTCTTCTGCAAGACAGGAAGATCGACAGTCCTCTCTGAACTGGGTATGAACTGAGAAATGAGACATTTAGTTCTACCTGTACTGCCATGTACCATCCACCTAGACAGCAAGGCTTTATTCTGCCATTAGTTATTGAATGCAAACCTACAGTGACTTCATGACATGCTTTACCTTCAGAAGGACGGCAGAATATTGCAGGGAATACAAGGAATGGAAAAGCACTATTTTTGTTTCAGTTTCTTTTGCTTGGGTGCAAAGTAAATCAAACCAGGCTCCATGCTAAGTGATATATCATATAAACCTTCAATGTGATATGTATCCAACGATTTGTTTTTCACTATGGTAGCTTTTCACAATCCATAAGTCAGATGGAACGCAGAGAGATTTCCTAGCTTGAAATGCAAAGCAATTTTTTTAAGATATGCTGGGGATTTTTTCCATTCCAAGAACAGTTGCTGAAGAACACAGCTGCAAATGTGTGCCAGAGCATATTCACTAATGATTTACTCAAAAGATATGATGGTAACTAGAGTCCCTGACAGAGCTTTTCTTAGCAATTAATGCATTAGAAGCATGCGTTCGAGCAACATTAAGACTGTAGCAATAAAATAATCAACAGAAGAACATTACTAGCATAGTGCAATTCTGAGCTGGTTTGAACTGATCCATCCATCTTCCACTCGTGACCCATCTTTTGTATTCAGTGGGTAATTATGTGTCATATGCAGCATCATGCACTAAAAAAGCTTGATGCGTGAGGTGTGTGACCCTAGTTAGAGAAAAATGTAGACAGATAAATGGATAGCATGTCAAAAAGAAAATATGCCTTTAAAATAGCATTAGAACATTGATATGATCGACGGATCATAACAGTATGTTACTTAAAAAGTGATGGGCAGAAAGCCTTAAAATGCTTGTTAACTGAACCTGGGAAGGAATTTTCTCTCCTTGCTTTCCTAATGAAAGCAGTCCTATCCCACCAGCTCTGTTTGCTCAGCCTCTCAAAGGCCGATCCCTGTGGAGCTGTGAACACGCATTTCCCACGGGAACA